>NC_048595.1:73854472-74203638 GCF_003668045.3 Cricetulus griseus
GTTAAGAAATTTCATGAATACAAGAAGAGACTTTGGGCTATGGGGACATTTGAAGTTGAAATAAATGCATTTGATGTTATGTTATGGTTATAAGCCAATGGGTCGCAGGGAGTAGAATGTGATAGTTTGAAAAGGTATGGTTCCCATAGTCTCAATTGTTTGAATGCTTTGCCCATAGGCAGTGGCACTATTAGGAGGTGTGACTTTATTGGAGTAGATTTGGTCATTTGGAGAAAGTGTGGTATTGTTCAGACAGGCTTTGAGGTCTTATTTGTTCAAGCTCTTCCCTATGTGGTACACAGTCTCCTTCTGCTGAGTAAAACTCAAGAAGCAGAACTCTCAGCTCGGTCTCTAGCACCATGCCTGCCTGCTCACTGCCATTCTTCCCACAAAGACGATAATGGGCTGTTTGAAACTCTGAAACTGTAAGCCAACACCAATTAAATGTTTTCCTTTAAAAGACTTGCCATGGTCATAGTGTCTTTTCACAACAAAATAAACCCTAACTAAGATACAAGTTATCTTACAGTAGTTTTCTGACTTGTATGCTTATGGAGGGGGTCTCTGAAAATTCCACAGCCAGCAAAGTATTCATCTGAATAAGGCAAAAAGAAGTCCTGTTCAACACAATGAAGGAAACAGTGTTGATTTATTTGAGGCATATTTAAATAAACTACAATTTGGAAAAAATACTTTATACACTGAAAGTATAAAAAGGTATAATTACATTGAAACCCCTTTCAAAGTACATGCAGCATCTACCATGAAGATGGGTCCTATATATTAAGTCTATCTTAAGGACCTGGGGAGAGTCTGTTATCATTTCACTTATACAGATAGCCACAATGTCACTTGGTTATTAAGTACCTCCAGTCCTACTTGTAAGGCAGTGAGAGTCAGGTATGGCCTGACCGTAGAGATAGTGAAGAGGTCACCAGGCTATTATTAACTACACTTACTAAATCCTTCTGAGTGAAAAACAGGTTATCGTGCCTTTAATCCCAGCACTCGGGAGGCAGAGGCAGGCGGATCTCTTTGAGTTTGAGTGCCAGGATAGGCTCCAAAGCTTCACAGAGAAACCCTTTCTCAAAAATCCTAAAGAAAAAGAAAAAGAAAAACAGGTTATACATCTATTCCTTTGAATAGAAAACCCTGCATGTTTAAAATTTATGTTTTCTCTGGTGCTGGTATGTGACCACAACAACTGACTTTGTGTCCTCTACAGATATCTTTGCTTAAAAAGATATATAGATAATCATTATTTCAATTCTGTTATACCCTATTGTTGGCTGTTCTGTTAAGTTTTAACAGTTATTATTTCAGTGAAAACTTGTAAACTTCTTGTGGCTTATATAAGGTCTTCTGATCATATTCTTATTGGACTTATATGCAAGTCATTGCATAGCTTGAGGTTTCTTTCATAAATGACTCCTTCATGGTACATTGTGAGCTGGGTAGTCAGTCTTGGAACAAGTGTCTTTATCCTCCTGCCAGGTGGGGACAGATGAGCTGATCCCTTGAAAAGCTTCCCAAACAAACTGAAATGCAATACACAGGAACACAGGAATACCTGTCTCCAGGCTTCCCAGAAAGTCATATACTTTTCCTTATTGTGTATCATTCTCTATGCTTGATGGAAGTTATTAATCCTCAAAACATTACCCCATTCACACAAAGTCCAAAACCATGAAGAGCTTAGTCAAAACATGACATTTGTGATAGCAGCACTCTGAAGGCAATGTGAGATTTTGGGTTTTCTGGTAGATTTGTTAACCAAAGGCAACTTAAAATTAATTCTTTTAAACCTGGCTGTTCAAATGGGATATAAGACTCTTAGACATTAATATTACCTAAGGCCTGTAGGGGAAGCTGTAGCCACGCCTTCTTAGGGGCTGGCTACAGGGGTACCTGAGCAGGCTTGTGAGGGCGTGGTCAGAGTGAGTAGGGGGACTGCGTTTTTGGTTTCGGTTTCTCTTTGCTTCTTGCTGTACAGACTACCACCGGCTGGCTGGTTCGCTCTGTAAGTAAGGCTTTTCCCTATTAAATACCCTTATATTTCTACCTGACTCCGTATTGGTAATTTCCTACTATAAAGGCCTTTTTTGAAATCTAGAGTTCCATACCTTACTCAACATTCAAATGGAATTTGCATTTTGAATGTGAGTATCAAGGACTCTTATGTCCATTAAAGTTTGAGAAACACTATCTTAAAGACTTTCTCTGTCTACACTAACACTTAGGAGTGCACACTTCAATTGCATTTAATAATCTTCTAAGGCCTATGGAATGACTACAAGGGTCAGTCTTGGAAGATAATATATTTTTCTCTATTATACGCCATCTTAGTTAAGGTTTCTAGGCTATGAATGACCCTCATGACTATAAGTGACTTGTAGAGAAAAGAGTTTTTTATGTTTCACTTTTAGGTAATGGACCATTACTGAAGGAAGTCAGGACAGGAACATAAGTAGAGAAGGAACCAGGAGACATGAATTTATGCAAAGGCCATGAATGAATGCTGCTTACTGGCTTGCTCTCCATTGTTTGCTCAGTCCACTTTCTAGGGTCACTTGCCTAGGGACTGAACCAGCACAATGGGTTGTGCCTTCCCTTATCAATCATTCAGAACATAAATACAATACAGGCTTGTTCATCAGCCAATCTGTTGGAGGCATTATCTCAATTAAGATTTCTCATACTTAAATGAATCTAACTTGTGTCAAGTTGGAATAAAACTAGCAAGAACACATGCATCTGCATGAGCACAAACAAGCACATACATGGAGCGGTGGTGGCACATGCCTTTAATCCCCGCACTTGGGAGGCAGAGGAAGGTGGATCTCTGTGAGTTTGAGACCAGCCTGGTCTACAAGAACTAGTTCCAGGACAGCCTCCAAAGCCACAGGGAAACCCTGTCTCAAAAAAACAAAAAACAAAACAAAACAAAACAAAAACAAGCAAACAAACACACATATGTATGATGGGGAGTGTACTTCTTATTGGTTGTTGAATAAAGTACTGTTTGGTCAATGAGGCAGCAAGTTATGTGGGAGGATTCTGGGAAATGTAGTAAAGAGATGGTAATCCAGGCAGGAAGTGACATAAAAGGGAGACTCATATTTAAGGAAGGACAAGCAGGATGTGGTCCCTTTTCCCCTCCTCTGTTCCTTCAGATTTGCAATGTGATCCACCAGCAAGGGAGAACACCATTGGAAGGTGTCTGATAAGATAAAATCTTTTAAAATATATAGATTTATGATAATTAAGACTGAGCTAACAGATGAGAATCCTAGTCATTGGCCAAGCAGCATTTGTACCTAATATAATTCTCTGTAAATTAATTGGGGCCCTACATCAGGAGGCAGAACTCAGGAAGCTGGTGGAGACTACCCATGTGGCAGTACGGCTCGGGTGGCTTATGACAGAAAGATTTATCATAACAGAATGGTGTCAGTGAGCAGGATGACCTCATGCCCCAAGGTTCCCAGAGGAAGAGGGAAACCTGCCGCCACAGCCTGCCCTGTCGGGCTGCTGAGAGGCATTGGAGCAGCTTCCATATGCTCTTGGAGTCGGGCACTCTTGAGGGTTGGACTTGCCACTCCCGAGATGATGAAGACAGATCCAGATAAAGAAAAACCTCTAAAGGTTTAATGCTGTGTTAAAACGTATGTGTAGGCTTGTGATAGAAAGAGTAATAGGAAGAAATAGGGCACACACCTTTAATCCCAGCACTCCAAAAGCAGAGGCAGGTGGATTTCCACAGAGAAACTTTGTCTCAGAAAAAAAAGAAAAGAAAGTAAAAATAGAATAATAGAAAAGCCACCTAAAGATGAAAATACACAGAGAATCTGGATACTATATGCTATATTGTCTTTAAATTGTTTGATTGCCAAGAAAGTCACTGCTGCTAAAATACATTTGATTATAAGTGCTGCTAAATTAATCCAACTTATACATTTAAAAAATACTCTGACTTCAAATTTAAGTATGAGGACAGGCTACTTGGGAAAAAAGTTTTTGCTTGTGTTTCCACAGAAAATGTAAAGCTGTGGATTCCTTCCAGACTAATATGGTTGATCAATCAAGGACCCCTGAAGCAGTGACCCAACTGATCCTACATTCAAAACAGCTGAGATGATGCAGCCTTGTAGACTACAAAAGCAAGGACTTGGTCAGTTTTCTGTGTTTTATCATGATCCCCATGGTACGGACATCTCCCCCAATCAGCCAGGAGCAGTTTAGAATGAATGACACCCAAATTCCCAAACACTGTTTATAAATGTTTGTTTTCATTTAAATGGTGTTGGTTATAAATAGTAATGAGCATAGTCAATCTCTTTTTAAAGAAAAAAAAGGGGAATAGGATATAGGAATAAATACTTTGCATTGGTATGGATTTTCATTTATTGATACAACTATAAGGTCAATTTTGTGATATGTATATTTCTCCTCTTGTTTAGGTATTGTGTTTATACAGATCTTTAAAAATGATATACATAATTAAATAAAGGTTATATAGTCACATATAATAGTCAGAAGTTACAATTATGTTAGTTAGGTTTTCTAGATATACAGAGATGTATTTGAGATCGATAGATATTCTTCAAACCTTTCAAAAACCTACAAAAAATGGCATTTAAATGGCTTAGGGTTTTTCTTGGCAGTGAGACACAACTGGCACACCAGTTACATCAGAAAGGGGGATGGGCATCGAAGAAACTCCTTATGGAGTTTGCTTTCAACATGGCAAGATTAGCCATTGGGCAAGAAACTGCTCTTGCCTGAACTGTTTGTTGCTGTATACATACAGAACCCACAAGAAAGTGGCTGATTAACTTACAAAACAAGAAAGTACTGAAGGGTTCCTTCTGAAATGGAGACGTGTGCCAGACACACTGTGTCCTATGGGCAGAAGATGGATGCCCCAACATTACAGAGGAACTTTGGATGACTATCCAGGTTTTGAGATGTCTCTGTCAACTCTAGAGTTTATATATTATCCTCCTGTGGTCTTTGATAGAGTTGAAGACAGATAGTTATGGTTATAGTTTTCTTCGGTTATTATAAAAAATAAGTTATCCTTCTTTTTATTTAGACAGAAAAGAGGAGATGATGGGGAATGTACTTCTGTGTATGTTCATCTTATTGATTGTTGAATACAGTACTGTTTGGCCAATGAGGCAGCAAGTTAGGTGGGAGGATTCTGAGAAATGTAGTAAAGAAGTGGTAATCCAGGCAGGAAGTGAAATAAAAGGGAGACTCATATTTAAGGAAGGACAAGCAGGATGTGGTCCCTTTTCCCCTCCTCTCTTCCTTCAGATTCTCTATGTGATCCACTGGCAAGGGAGGAGGCGATTGGAAGGTGTCTTAAGACAAAAGATAAGTCTTATAAAATAAATAGATTTAGAATAACTAGACTGAGCTAACAGATGAGAAACCTAGTCATTGGCCAAGCATCATTTGTACCTAATATAAGTCTCTGTGAATTAATTGGAGCCCTAAATCAGCGGGCAGAACTCAGGCAGCTGGCAGGGACCGCCCATGTGGTGGTAGGGCATGAAGCAGCTTTTGGCAGAAAAATTTATCGCAACACATGTACTCCTAATTACATGCTTAAAACATATTTATGTATCTCTATGTGCAAATGACTTAGTTAAGTTTTCTATTGCTGTAAGGAAACACTGACCAAGGCAACTCTTAAAAACATTTACTTGGGGCTTGCTTCCAGTTTCAAAAGTCTGGTCCATTATCATCATGGTGGGAAGCATGGTGGCACACAGGCTGACGTAGTTGTGGTGAGGTAGTTCAGAGTTCTATATCTGGATCCTCAGACAGCAATAAGTGACTTGCCATACTGACTAAACCTGGATTGAACATCTGATACCTCAAAGTCCACACCCAATGACACATTTGCTCCAACAAGGACACAACTACTCCAAGGAGGAATTTCCTCTTAATAGTCCCATTCCCTATGGACCTATGGGTGTCATTTTTATTCAAACCACCACATTCCACTGTGGGCATGTTTTCTTTACTACCCACCAATTCTCAAATATTAACTGACCTGGAGACTTAATAATAATTATAAATGCTTGGTCATTGGCTCAGACTTATAGATAACTAGCTATTATAAATTAAAACAACCCATTTCTATTAATCTATATATTGTCATGTGGCTTGTGGATTTTTATTAACAATGAGAACAATGCATTTTCACCATGTACAGAGGATTATTCACAGCATTTCCCCTCTTTTGTCTAAATAAAAAGGAAGGTTTTAACTTTAACCTAGTAAGATTATACAAAACAAAAATAGTTACTAACTAATAAATATTGTTACAATATCCAAAACATTTGTATTTGACAAAATTAGCTAAAATATTCTATTTTCTATCCTGTCTTTGTGAGTCTAAAATTTTGTATCTAATTTACCCTTTATCTTAACTAAGGGAAACTATAAAACTAATTATTTAGTCTTTAGCACCATCAAAAACAGAAGGATGAAATGTTACCAAACTATGGGGATATCAAGCTGCCTGGACAATCACCCAAAGTTCTTCTGTAATGATGGGTCATCCAGCTTTGACCTACAGGCATAGCATATCTGACAGACTTTCCTTTGAAGCAGGGAATTTTGAAGTACTCTCTTACCTTGTCTTTGCAAAGTTTGGCAGTCACTTTTTTGCATCTTGCTAGTCCAGTTTGGAGAATATGCTATCTGCAATTGAGACAAAGGCAGTTTATTTGCCCAAGTGGCTAGCTTTTGCCATAAAGAAAACAAACTGCATATGGAGGTTCATTAACGCCTATCATCTTCTTTTGAAGTAACTGGTGCTGACAAGAGCAGATGTGTCTCACTGTCATAAATAGCTTTATGTTATTAATCATATTAAATGCTATATTCTGTCAGTCTTTGAATTGTTTGAAGACCATCTATTTATCTAAATATATCTGTGTATGACCTAGAAAATATGACTTAATATGATTATAAAGAAGCTTGACTATTGCAGATGATAAACTATCAATCTGTATTTCTTAATTATGCATAACATTATATAATGATCTACATAAATACAATGCCCAAAACAAGAGTAAAAACAAATATAGAGTAGAAGAAAATTAACTTTAAATATGTATCAATAAATAAAAAACCAAACCAATGAAAACTATTTTGAAATAAGTGGTTGTTTCTTGGATTAAAGAAGAATGAATAATGTACCCTTTTTTCCTGTCATTCCTATATCATATGCCCTTTTATATTTCAGAAATATATCTTTAAATGTATGTCTTTTGATTAATTTTTTTCCTATCTTTGACCAATAACAACTTGTATCCAACTCCCTTAAATGATAATATATATCTACAAATCTTTTGGGATCGGGGGCATTGTTTTTTCTAGATTGCCTGTTGTAGTCTGGGGGCACGGGCATCTTTTGGAGATACTTGAAAAAAATCAGGATAATTGCTACATCTTGGCTAAAGTGTTCTGTGAGACTGGATCATGTCAGCCAGCAGCCTTGAAGCTGTACTGGGTGCTGTATCGACTGGGCCATCTGTTTTTATTGATGTCTGGTCCATTTGTCTGAAAATACATGAACTTTTAAAGGTAACATGCATATCTGTGTTGATACAAGTAAAAACTATACATTGTACACAAGTCAGCCAAAGATGACTTTTTTATGTTTCTGCTGGTAAGATATACATACTGTGTTTGAAGTTCATCTGGGTTTATTTTTTGTTTGTAGTTTCAGGGGTTCTTCCCAGAGCAAATCTGATCCATATCAACCTGGAATGGATCCACAACCTATCTCTTTCTGTGGAAATAAAGGCCTAAATTCTCCTCTAAAGTAACATATCTTTTAACATCCATTTTGAAGTCTAGACATTTTTAAAAATATAGATTGACTTATTCCCACAGTTTCCATAATACAATGTATTTTATCAGCTATCATTCTTTCATGAGCAATCAGAAAATCTAAAGACTTTATTATGTATTATGTATAAACCATTTTTATGACTATTTGTACCATTTCTCTTTTCTCTCCCAAATATATTAAACATACTATACCAATTTAGAGGTTGTTTTCCATTTGTACCTGTCTTTACTGTGTATCTGCATCTTTTCTGTGTGTATGAACAAAACTTAAATCCACCATGCAACTTAGTTCAAGCTATGCTGGTGGGACTAACTTTGGCTGCACTGTTTTGATGGCTCAAGCCCACAGG
Source organism: Cricetulus griseus (assembly GCF_003668045.3). Taxonomy (NCBI): domain Eukaryota; kingdom Metazoa; phylum Chordata; class Mammalia; order Rodentia; family Cricetidae; genus Cricetulus; species Cricetulus griseus. The sequence continues at coordinate 73,862,698 of NC_048595.1, forward strand.
TCACATCGGGGACATGTATCTCTGTACTGGCTGGCATGAGAGACAGGAGATTAGGAAGCCAAGTTTGGCTCCATTTTTTATGTGTTTAGAACATTTTCAAGCTTTTACAAGTCTTACGTGGATGTAGGTGCCTCCCTTGGGCACCATATGTAGGTGGACTTTTCTTTCCTACCCACCAGTTCCCAAATAACTAACATATAGATTTATTGTTAATTACAAATGCTCAGGCAATAGTAGAGGATTATTACTAACTACTTCTTACAACTTAAATTAACCCATTTCTATTAATCTGTATATTACCATATGGCTCTTGGCTTTTCCTATCCTCCAGCATGTCTGGCTCCCTCTCTGTCTCTTGATGACTCCTCATATTCTGCTGTCTTCCCAGAATTCTCTCTGCCATGAAAACCCTGCCTAGCAACCAATCAATCAGCATTTTATTATCAATGGGAGCAACACATTTTCATATTGTTCAGAAGGGTTATTCCACAGCATTCCACTCTCTGGCCCCCATAAGTCATATCACAGTGCAAAACTGCATTCAGTCCAACTTCAAAAGTCCTCATAGTCTATGACAGTCCCAGCACTGTTTAGAAGTCCATTGTTCAAAATGACTTCTGTCACTCCTGCAATCTCTTAACTGGAATCCCCAATAAAATCAAATTCAAAAGGAATATCACACGCTGTGGATTTGGATTACTCTCCAAATGAAAGGATAATGAGGAAATACTGGGACAAAGCAAGATTAAAAACAATGTGGATGAATTCCAAACTCTGCATGTCTGATGTCTAAATACTCTTCAGATCTCCAACTCTTTTTTCTCTTTATTGACTGTAACACACTTCTTTCTCTTGTTTCGGTTCCTCTCTCTCTTGGCAGTTTTTCTTGTCAGGTATCCCAAAGATCTAGTAACTCCAACTATTTGGGGTATTTGAGGCAATCAAGGTTTCACCATTTTATAGTTTCAAATAATAGCCTCTCCATGGGGGATCATCAAAGTCTGTCACATCATTTGGGGGAGGGCCTAGGTCTTCCTCTGGGCTGAGAGAGTATCCCTCCATGGGGAATGGGCTCCCAAAGTCCATTTGTGCACTAGGGTTAAATACTAGTTCCACTGTCAGAGGTTTCATAGAATGCCCAGGACTCCTAACTGGCACCCACATTCAGAGGGCTTGGTTCAGTCCAATGCTGATTCCCAAGTTTTATGATTGGGGTCTTTGTGGATGAGGGCTGGGATGAGGGTGCCAGTGGGGAGCATGGGATGATGGGAGGGAGAGGAAACAGGAATTGATATGATATGTAAACTAAGATTGTTTCTCGATTTAAAAAAAAGAAAAAGAATGCTGTCTCTAGGCCTCCATGCAGAAGTCCCTTGAAACATGCAAGGCCTCAGTGACTTTCCTTAGTCACAGAGAGATTCCACAATCTTTTATTTCTCTCTTAGATTCTAAAGCCAAGTTCTTTTTGTTGGGGTTGAAACATTACCCACTTATTGAATCTTCACCAGTTCTCTTTTTTCTGTGATTTCCTTAACTGCATAAACTTGGCTGTTCTGTACCTCACTCTGTAGATCAGGCTGGCCTTGAACTAAGAGATCTCCCCACATCTGTCTCCAAACTTCTGGCACTAAAATCATGTACCACCACATCTGGTTCTAAGCTTTTCTTTGATTCCTTTTCACAAGTAGGAAATTCAACTGGGTGAGATCTTACCCTGAGATCTCCACTTCTTGCATTCCACTTAACATTGGGATTTTCTTTAATCTGTTTCTCTCCTTGAACACAGGATTTAACTCCATTTCACTTTCTGGTGTGTCTTTTCTCCTTGAAGTATATACTTTGTATTTTTCATTGTTCAGCTTGTTTCTTTTCAATCCAGAGTAAACACTTTGAAATTTCCTCTGTCCATGCCATTAATCCAAAAATGCTTCAGTTTAGTCTCAGGCAGACTTTTCAGACAAGAACAAAAACCAGCCACATTCTTTGCCAAAATAACACAAGAATAGTCTCTAGGCCACATTTAAATATTATTCTAATCTGAGACCTCTTCTGCCAGGCCCTCACATTCAAATCACCATCAACATCACTGTCTTCCATGGTCCTAATAGGATGGCCCAATAAGGTCCATGTAAAGTGTTCAACAGTTTTTCTAGTCCACAGTACTGAAGTGCACATTCCTCCAAACAAAAGCATGGTGTTATAATATTCTATATGTAACATGACATCATTGTAATATGTTTTACCTGATAGCACTCATTTACCCATTCAGTTTACAATCCTGTCATTAAATAGTATTTCCTTTTTTGCCTTTTTCTTTCACTTATTTCATCTTATAGTTATTAACTCCATCTTGAAGTGAGAATAAATTATTGTAAAATTGTTTACTGTCTTTGATGCAGCTATTCTTGTTGCTAATTAATGTTTAAGAATATATACAACTAAAGATTTCTTCTTTTGATCAAGCCACTTTGAATAGAATTTTTACTTTTTGTTTGTGTGTAGAGGTTGTTTTTATCTTTTATGGTTAGCCAATGCGTTTATTTTTGTTATAAATCACAGTTGATTAAATATATGCTAATTTATATGATTTATGTATATATATATATATATATATATGCTAACAGATGAGTGTAGCTTTTTTCCCTAATAAAACAAGCTTCTTTTTAAACAGATGGAGGCTATTACAGAGATGCAGAACTGGTCAAAATGTATATAATAAATGACTGTGGGTCACTAGGTCTCAACTGATACATCTACAACACAATCATTATAACTAAGGTTCATAGAAGATCATGTAATAGGGGGAATAAAGATTGAAAGAGGTCTAGGATATCTTCTCTCAGATAATTGCTACTACACAGGATATGGAAAATGAATCCATGAGCTCTCAATGATATGGTTTCCTGAATATGACAAATATAATGAGCACACCAATGGACATACAAACTCAGAAATGAGAAATTTCATATGGTTCCATTGATAGATGAAGAGCTACAAGTAGTCCATTATTATGAAGACTCAGTGACAATCTCCAACATTGATTATCCAATCCCATGTGCCATCTCTGGATCCATGTACATACAAGCTACACTAAATGAACTCATTAGGATATATATATATATATATATATATATATATAAATATATATAATATTAATATATATTATACAAATATATAATATATAAATTATACATAATTTATATGTAATATATGAAGTATATATTTACATGTATGTGAGGGTAACAGCAATATTTTTTAAATAAGTAATTTGGGATGTATAAGGCAGAGAATGAGTGAGAGGAGGAAAAGGAATGGGCAGTAATGAAATATATACAGTGTACAGATATGAAGGTAACAAAAATATATTATTGTAAATTTAAGTAAAACTTCTCTGCAAAATAAAGTACCTTCAGAACTTAAACTGAACTATACATATTTGTAATATTCTATATAGAATATATAGAACTATACAGACTCTTTACATAACTATAGAAATGCTATACTGACCACTACTGACTCTGTATATATCCATGCTGACTCTACACAAACTCTATACAGATATATTCAGACTCTATATAGATCTATGTGGACTTGATACAGATATATACAGACTATTTACAGATCTATATAGAAAATATACAGATCTATACAGACTACATATAAATCTATGCAGATGCCACAGATCTATGGAGAATCTATACAGATCTATGCAAGCTTTATACAAAACTATAAATACTCTATACAAATATATTCAGACTCTTCACAGTTTTTATACAGTCTGTATGGACTCTATATAGATCTGTATAGAGTCAAGGGAAAAAGATTACATAGCCAACAGAGCTGTCCTCACAGGAGGCAAAAGTCAAAGGCTTGAGTAAACTGGAGTGATGTCAAGGGTAATCTCCTGTGGAGAAAGAGTGACTACGTTCTTCAATATTTGAGCAGTAAAAATGTAATAGAAGTGTTTTGTTACATAAGGTTTTTTGAATTGGGAATCTGTACCATAATGCTTTTTTTTTTCATTTCTCCATTGAGAAAAAAATACTTTACAGAAGCAACCTATGAGAACAATGTGTTATTGTTATTTTAGATGATATTTCAGAGACATTTTTGTCTAACATTTTGGGGGAAGTATGGAGAAATAACTAAATGATGACAGTAGGATGAGGTAGTGATTGGTTCACACAATAGAAGAATTGGAGGTGGAAAACATTATCCAGAATGAGTAGCAGGGGTAAAACAGATTTTTGTAATCTAAAGTAACATCCGACAGTAGGGAATAAGTGTCTCATGATACTCTACCCTCAACAAAGTTACTTTGGGTATCAAGTTTAAACAGATTTTCCTTGCAAAAATAGTCAGCTGCATTAGCATAAACAATTTTAACTTACATTATTTTTGTATTAATTTTAAAAGTTTAATTCATTATATCATCTCTACCCTTTGCTCCCTGAACTTCATCTAGTGTCTTCTATCTCTCTCCATCCATTTCAACGCCCCCCCATTATTTTCTCAAATTCATGGCTTATTTTTATTTCATTACTGTTTTTAGCATGTATGAATCTGTTGTGTTTGTTTATTGGTACTTATATGTATATGATTTGGGGCCTAACCACTTGGAATTGTAAAAAGAACAAGGAGACTGGGGTCTGGGAAAAAATTATTTTTCTTCCCTCAGAAGTCTTTGGTCACCTATAGTTCTTTTTCTGGGGTTAAGGAACCTGTGAGTTTTCTCCCTTGCATGTTACCTTGGCTTTTTGTTTGGGCATCATTTGGGTCTTGATTAGGCAGCCATACTATTTGTGGGCAGATTCTCTTGTCATTTTTCAAAACAAATTTCCTTATCATTTCTCAGAGGAAGAAGTTCAGTGAGATTATTTTTCTCCTAGAAATGATAGCTACATTTCTGATTGCTCATTGTCTCTTGCTAGTACCTTGCTTGACAGACACATAGTGATTTGGTTATTTGTCTCTTGAGAAAAACTAAGCCAGATATGATTCATCATTTTGAGATATGGCAAGGCTTTAACAAAACATGAATAAAACTTTAAGTCCACCAATTTATTCTTTCTGTGAATTTCTACCTTTCTTGATATTCCTTCAATGAGAAAAATTATGAATGTTTTAGGAACTATAGCTCTTAGAAAAGTAAAACACTGGGCAAAGTTTTTGCATAAAATTTAAGAAATGAAGTAACTAACTCATTAGTTTTAACAGCCACATAACCTCAACCACAATATACACTATGCAGTGCCATGGCCTCTCCAAAGAACATTATTAATTCCCAGTGCTGATAGAGTAGATAAGAACTATTCAAACAGATTAGAATCTGCATTGTGATATAGCCTGGTGGATTCAAGCTAATCCTGCAGTAGGCTTGGAATTTAAAGTAAGCATTTATTGTTATAGCTGTTGATTTAGTTACTTTTGTTGAAATATATTTCATAGATCATAAAATTCACTCTTTTAAATTATGTAGTTTAGTGGGAATTAGTATAAGATAGCATAAGCATCGCCAATATTTAAGTAAATCCACATCGTTTATATATTGCCAAACAAAATTCACTAAATATCACTGCTGCTTCCTACCAGGCAATCCATTCTTTCTTTCCATTCCCCTACTGCTCTCTAGCTGCTTCCTTTTCTGAACACCTGATTCATAAGTACACCACTGTGTTCTATAAATACACTACGAATATCTGACTTGGCTCTTTGTAAGCCGGCACTCTGTAAGGAGGAGCTATGTTCAGCTCGAGCGCCAAGATTGTGAAGCCCAATGGCTAGAAACCGGACAAATTCAAGTCTGGCACCTTTCAGGCGCTGCTGGAACTGAAGATGAACCCTGATCTGAAGGTGCAGCTGCGGAAACTGAACATCACCACAGCCAAGGAAATTAAAGTTGTTGGTGGTTGGAAAGCCATCATAATTTTTGTACCATTTCTTCAGTTGAAATTGTTTCAGAAAATCAAAGTCTGGATGATTTGTGGAATTGGAGAAAAAGTTTAGTGGGAATCAGTGGATTTCATTGCTCAGAGGAGGATTTTGCCCAAGCCAACTCAAAAAAGCTGCATAAAAAAAGAAAAAAAATAAGCAAAAGTGCCCCAGAATCCACACCCTCACTGCAGTACATGATGCCACCTTTAGGACTTAGTCTTTCCAAGTGAGATTGTGGGCAAGAGGATGCGTGTGAAACTGGATGGCAGCCAGCTCATGAAGGTTCATTTAGACAAAGAACAGTAGAACAATATGCAGCACAAGGTCAAAACTTTTCTGGTGTGTGTAAGAAGCTCACGGCAAGGATGTTAATTTTGAATTCCCAGGGTTTCAGTTGTAAAGAAAATGTAAAGAATAAAGTGTCATTCATAGAAAAGAAAAAAAAAAGAATGTCCGACCTGTACCACATTGTTGAGTCTCTATTTTAAAATGTGAGTTATGGCTAACTTGCTATATAGAACATACCCTACACCATCACACTGTGAGTACACTCCATTATAAAATTTAGACCTTGAGCACTATGACAATTTTTATCATATGTCTCCCCCCAAGAACTGGCCAAGTATGGCTAACAAGACAGGGGGATACAGAATTTTTGCAATCATAGTGGCTTCTTCCTAGAAACATCATAAGTCCTCTGCACATTTGAGACATTTTAGAGCCTTCCAAACCTAGCAAAGCACATTAATCTAGCTTCTTTCATATGTTTTGTGGTAGAAACACAAAAGTTTGACTTTGGGTTCCTGGCCTTCACTATCTACCAAATAAAGTCCTGCCTCTCCAATATGTCCAGTGGCTATTGGCTGTGCTTCAGAGAGTTGAAGAATCAAGATTTGTCTTGTTAAAATTTGAGTGATGTTATTTGTAACCCATTATCTCCTACTGTGTAGTCTTATAGATCCTGGAAACCACTAATCACTTGTTCTTTCTATAGATTTGTATGTTCTGAATATATCATGTAAAGTGAATCATATGATCTTTTACATCTTGTTTCTTTAACTTAATGTGATACTTTTAGGGTTATCAATAAATATCATCAATAACACATTTTTGTGAGTAATTCAAGGTGGTGGCCATGTCAGAGGAACAGCAGGTGACAATTGACTTCAGGGGATTGGCCCACCCAGGAAACAAAACCCTAATGGGTGACTCTCAGATAGGCAAGGCCCTAAGAGCCTTAGCCCCAGAATGTGTCTTGCTACTCCTACTTCTGCTCCTTCACATGTTTACCACTGTCATCTTTCTCTGGTGTGAATGGGTGTGGGGAGATTCCCACTGCCTGTAATGTATTGTGTTTTACTTGTGGAAATATTCCACTCTACTGGGTATTTTTACCTGTGAATTATCACTAAGGTTATTTTTCCTAAGGTTATTATCTCTAATTGATAATAATAACATCAGGTTAAATACAGTTTTGATGATAGCAAATGAATTCAAGGAAGTGCCACACAGCTAGGGCCTATGAGTTTCACTTAAGGATCTGTACAGATCACAGTTTGGGCTAATGATTAAGGCAAACAATTGAGTCCCAGGAGTCAGGTTGTCTCAAGTTCTTTTACTCTTGATATTGAAAGATTCATTCACAGATTTCAATGTGTATCATAGCTGAAACAAATCCTAAAAGTAACCTCAGGTTCGATTCAGATGTCTTGATAACAGCTTTGGATTGAAAAACCCTAGAAAACAATCTAATGTTCACAAGGACACAGAGCTGAGGGATATATCCATTACAGTTAGGGGTCAAAAACAAAGCAGCCCAATTATTATATGCTGATGTACCTTCCTTGCTAGGATTGGTTGGTCATCAAAGATAACGATTAATTCTTTGTAATCATTTCTTCCCTCAATCTCCTGTTATAAAAAACTGAGTTGGTATGCACCCCAAAGATTTAAAGTAGAGGGGAGTGATTGTTTTTCATACATAAAAATTTAGGTTTATGATTCTTTTAAAATTACTTAAAAGATTACCATTCAAGATAAGTAATAATGTGATTGATTCTTTCTTTGTAACCACATTATGCAGCCTGCCAATAGAAGAACTGGCTAGGAAAGATACACTGCTTGCTCACACTCTGTTAATCTATACCAAGTTAGGTAGGTGTAAATGTATGAGGGTTCTTGGGATGATTTTGTTTTAATCATGTAGGGAATTGAAAAAGATCTTCTTTTACCTGTACTCATTATAATAACTCACTTGAAAAATAGAATGTAACCACATTATAATTTTATTATTGCCTGAAAGAATTTTGGGGGGCATGTAAGTGGTACAGGAAAAATAAAGAAGAGAATATAATAGAACAAAAAAATGTCACAAGGAAACCATCAATAGAGTGTGTGTATATTTTCACTTATTCCCTAAAATAAAACAGTATTAGTTCCCTGATTCCATGGATCTCCACTGGGCTCTTGAATTGTATTCAGTTGTATGGATAAACCATTTAATTTTTCTATAATTAAATTAATGAATATTTAAGTGGTATTTCTATTTAAAGTTCTGGTAAGACTGATAGCTATCAGTTCCACAAGCTGAATGTTTCATCAGCTCCTGTTTTGCACTGAGGGCCAACACAACTGTAGATCCACTGGTCTCCAGTCCACATGGGAAGGCTAAAGGATCCTTGCTTACATTTCTCTCTATACCACCTGCCTTAAGGTACTGCTGATTTACAGGTGAATCTTCTCTCTCTTATTTCTTCCTCAAAATGGTATTATAGACTCCCAAAGACAGACTTTGTAGTTTGTTTCATATCCACTAAATTTGAAATTAAAAATAACTCTTAAAATTTGGCATATTGTCAACATGACACACAGCAATGCCCTATGTTTGCATGATTATTTTCTTAAAAGAGACAATAAGAAAGTAAACTTTTTGTATAGCCTATTATAGCCATCCCAGAGTTAACATCAAAAGGTCTAATAATTGTTCTCCCAGAACAGATGGCAGTATTTCCTCAGGAATATTGGGTCTTTTTGTTTATTTGTTTCTCAAAAACAATGTCTCTGTGTGGACTTGTCTGTTGTGGAAGAAGGAAAATTAAATAAAGATAGAAATTTAGGGTAGAGGAGAATGAGAAGTAAAATAGGGAGGAAATCAAGGAGAAGATGAAATAGAAAGAAGAGTATATGGAGTAGTAGAATTATAAATAATGGGGTTGGGGTGGAGAAGAACAATGAGAAGAGGAGGAGAAAAACATCACGAAACACCATAGGCAGAAATGTAACCCAAAATGTAAAACAGTTGATTGAAGAAATTGAAGGGACAAATACATATAGATATGAGTCATTTTAAATTACTTTGTTAAGATATGCATATTACAAAAATTAGTCATGTATTTGATATATTTTCTACCATAGCTTTGATTTACAGAAATAAAAAAGTAATCCTCAAGTGGATTTTATCCAGACTAGATTTTATGTCAACTTGACATAAGCAATAGTCATTTTGGAAGATGGAACCTCTTGAGATAATCTGCCCCTAACAGATTGATCTATTGTCAAGACTGTAGTGCACTTTGTTGATTGAAAATTGATGATGTGAAAAGTGATGTCATGGTCAGTGTTGAGGCAGGCTCACTAGTGGGTAGGAGATCTTGAGTTTTATAAGAAAGATGATGGAGAAAGCCATAACAAGCAAGGCAATAAGCAACACTTCCCCACCCCCATGACTTCTTTATTAGTTCCTGCCTCTGGTTCCTGCACTGCTTTCTTTTGATAATGAACTGCAGGCTGTAGAATGAAACAAACTCTTTACTCACCAATTTGCTTTTAGTCATGGTGTTTTATCACAGTTACAAAGACCCTAACTAAAATAGAAATTGGTATCAGGTTGCCAGATCCTGCTGTCAGTGACCTGATTATGTGTTTTGGGGAACATTGTGGAAGGACTTCAGAAGACTGAGGTGGAAAATTCAACAAGTACTCAGAGCTCAGTTGGCTATTATCTGGTAGGGTTGGATGATAAGAGTAGAGAGAAATGAAGAGGAAGGAGTTCTGCCTTGTGAAGTTTCAGAGGAAAATTTGAGTGCCTTTACAGACTCTATATTACTGTTATATAAAGTATATCTGTGTATCCTGCTTTCAAACATGTAATTAAAAAAGACCTTCACATTCTGTATTTTATAAAGACTCATTTATAGCTATTCAATAATTTGAATTATGTATCTATGGTTGTACAACTCTACATTTTGTTTCTCTGTAATGGTCTTCATTTGTAGCAAAGATGCTTCCTTAATAAGGGGTAAGAACTATATTTATCTATGGGTAAAAGACAAACATATAGAGTATAGTTAGGTATTATGCTGGTAAAGTAAATGGTGGCTTTAGGTTCTTCTCCAAGATTCACGACTTCACTAGCTATGGTTAGTTGGCTAGTTTTTCAGTATCAGGTATTATTACCCTATTATTGAGTGACTCTTATGTTCATTTAAAGTGTTGTTTTATGTCACTAATGTTTATGTGCCTTTACTGCACCATTAGTATTATTGTGCTATGGTGATTGATGCTATAGTTCAACAGCATCATATCAGGTTTGGAATATTGGTTGCTTCCCTCTTTGGAAGCTTGAATGGTGCATTCTATTAGAATGACAAATGGTCCTCATGTACCAGGAATTCATGTCAAATTCAGCTTATGGGCATCTGTACCCTATGTATGATATGCATAATATCTTTGCCATTTGGGACATAACTTCTACCTCTGAGAGTCAAACAAGGAGAATATCAGTAATTAGTAATTTTGTGGGATCACTTGGATAACCCTGAACAAAATAGGGACTACATTTAAAAGAGCTGATATTTTAGAAAGACTTAAAAATTTTACAAAAATTTTGAAATTTTACAATGACTTTGGACTTTTACAGACTGGATATTTTGGAGATGTTTTAGATATTTTGGAGAGGATTCAAATGTTGAAAGAATCTTTGGATGTTTTTAAAAGACAATTTTTAAAATTATTTCTATTTCATATTATGATATTAATATGAGATCTTGTAGACAATATAAGAAAAGTTACACAGATTAATGATATGTTTGTCAAGGTTTCAAGGCATATATTGTGCATGTCCACTTGAAAAGCTGTAGTCATTTGGGAAGAGGGAACCTCAACTGAGAAAATTGTCCTATCAAATTGATCTGTGAGCAAGGCATGGCACATTTTCTTGATTGATGATTGATGTTTGTAGGACCCAGATCACCAGAGATGGCACCATCCTAGGCCTGGTAATCCTGGGTGCTAAAAATAAAGTAGCAGATTCAGTTAGACATAAGGAGTAAGCCAATAAGTAACATGCCTCCTTTGCTTTTGAACAAGCTCCTGCTACAGGTTCCTACCCTTTCTCATTTCCTGCCCTAACATCCCACTCAATGGAGTGTGACATAAAAGTTGAAACCTGAAGTAAACACTTGCATCCACAAGTTATTTATGGTCATTATGTTTTATCACAATGTTAGAAACAATAACTAAGCTACATAAAGAACCATCAAAGTTCCCAAGTGCAAAAAGGAATAAAAATTTACCCAAAAACTATAGTGACTGAATCAACCTCAAACTAGCATTAGTGACAAACTACAGACAAAACCACACAATAGAAGCCTCCAAGTTAAACCCTTGCCATTAGATTTTCAGTAAATATGCCAAGAACTTCTTAGAATAGATGCCAAGAAAAAGAAGCAGCAAGGGGCCCTTCATCAAGTGGCAGTGAAGGACTGAAGATGGAGCTCCATGTAGCAGAATCATGGGAGATTCCTGCAACAGTGCAAAAATAATAATATAATGTTATAATTATCATTATTAACCATGATGATGATAACAATGATAAGAAAAATTCACTTGCAGAGTAACACATAAACAATATTAAATTCAAAATGCCTGAAAAACAAATGCAGTTCCTGAAATTAAGAAACACCTAGACAAAAAGAGGGGGAAATGTCTAAGATGTCAAGGTAGAAATTATTTTTAAAGATTTCTGAGTACAGGAAAAAACAAAAATGGACAAAAGTTTGGTTACACCAAATAAAAAATTGTCCTTACAATGAAAGAAACTATCAACAAAGTAAAGAATCAACTCATAAGTTGTATCTATAATTATGCATCTGAAAATAAGTTAAGTAAAAAATGTAAAAGGAACTCAAATAAATACCTAGCAAAAAATGTCCAATTTTAAGATCAGTGAAATATTTTAGGAACCATTTGTCAGAAAAGTACAAATATGAAAGACATGTAAAAATTTTCTCAGTGGAGGCTGGAGAGATGGCTCAGAAGTTAAGAGCACCGGCTGCTCTTCCAGAGGTCCTGATTTCAATTCCCAGCAACCACATGGTGGCTCACATCCATCTAAAATCAGATCTGGTACCCTCTTCTCGTGTACAAATATACATGGAAGCAGAATATTGTATACATAATAAATAATTTTTTCAAAAATGTTCTCAGTGTTAGTCAAAATATAAGAACACATCCAACAACTGGAAAACCAATATAACACCACCAGAGTCTAGGGACTCTACACCAGCAAAACATGAACATCCCAACATGGAAGAAGCAGAAGAGAACAACCTTAAAAACAAATTCATGCAGGTGAAAGAGAAAATAAGAGAGGAAATCAGAATATCCTACAGAGAAATGGAAGAAAAGACAAACCAAAAGATGCAAGAAATCAAGGAAAGCCAAAAAAAAAGCCAAGAAAATACAATTAAACAGCTGAAGGAAACAGTTTAGGACCAGAAAACTGAATTAGAGACAACAAAGAAAACACAAACTGAGGGAATGCTGGAAGTGGAAAGCCTTAGCAAACAATTAGGAACCACAGATGCAAGCACAACCAACAGAATACAAGAGATGGAAGACAGAATCTCAGACGCTGAGACAAACTAGAGGAATTAAACTCATGAAGCAAAGGAAATCTGAAGTCTAACAAATCCAAAACACAAAATATCCAGTAAATATTGTACACTGTGAAAAGACCAAACCTAAGGATAATAGGTATAGAAGAAGGTGAAGAAACCCAACTCAAAGATGCAGAAAACATATTCAACAAAATCATAGAAGAAAACTTTCCCAACCTAAAGAAAGACATGCCAATGAAAGTACAAGAAGCCTTCAGAACACCAAATATAGTGGACCACAAAAGAAAGTCCCCTAGTAACATAATAATTAAAACACCAAGCATACAGAATAAAGAAAAAATATTAAGAGCAGCAAGGGGAAAAGGCCAAGTAACTTATAAAGGCAAATCTATCAGAATTACACCAGACTTCTCCATGGAAACTCTGAAAGAAGAAGGACCTGGATAGATATTCTACCAACTCTGAGAGAACACAGATGCCAGCCCAGACTATTATACCCAGCAAATCTTTCAATCACTATAAATGGAGAAAACAAGATAATCAAGGACAAAACCAGATTTAAAAAATATTTAACCACTAATCCAGCCCTACAGTAAGTACTGGAAGGAAAACTCCAACCTAAAAAAAACTAACTACACTCACATAAACATAGGCAATAGATCATCCCACTCTACAAAACCACAAAATAAAAGGCAGGTTAACTCCACATAAAATACCAGTACCAACAACAAATCAAAAACAAACAAGAATAAACACTCAATGGACCTTAATTTCCCTCAATACTAATGTTCTTAACTCGCCTATAAAAAGACACAGGCTAACAGATTGGATACGAAGACAGAATCCATTCTTCTGCTGCATATAAGAAACACACCTTGAATGCAAAGACAGACATTACCTCAGAGTAAAGGGTTGGGATAAGATACTCCAATCAAATGGACACAAGAAATGAGCTGGGGTAGCTATCCTCGTATGTAAAAGTTAGATTTCAAACTAAAAATCAATCAAAAGGGATGAAGAAGGTCATTTCATATTCATCACAGGAAAAAATCCATCAGAAAGAAGTCTCAATTCTAAACATCTATGCCCCAAATACAAAGGCACCAACATTCATAAAAGAAACATTATTAAAATTCAAATCACAATTAAGGCCTCACACGGTTATAGTGGGAGACTTCAACATCCCACTCTCACCACCGGACAGGACCACCAGACAGAAACTTAACAAAGAGACAAAGGAACTAACAGAAGTTATGACTCAATTGGCATTAACAGACATTTATAGAACTTTCTATCCAAACACAAAAAAATATACATTCATTTCAGCATCACATGGAACCTTCTCAAAAATCGACCACATTCTGGGCAACATAGCAAACCTCAACAGGTACAAAAAATTGTAATAATCCCCTGTGTCTTATAAAACCACCCTGCTTTAAAATTAGAAATAAAACACGAATCAAAGTACAGAAAACCTACCAACTCATGGAAATTGAACAACATGCAATTGCAACATTCCTGTGTCAAGGAAGAAATAAAGAAAGAAATTAAAGACTTCCTAAATTTCGATGAAAATGTTGACACAACATACCCAAATGTATGGGATACTTTGAAAGCAGTACAAAAAGGAAAGTTCATAGCTCTAAGTACTCACATGAAGAAACTAGAGAATACACAGACCAGATATTTGACATCACAGCTGAAAGCTCTAGAAAACATGGAAGCAAATTCACCCTGGAGGAACAAATACTCAAACTGAGGGCAGAAATCAATACAGTAGAAACAAAGAAAACAATTCAAAGAATCAATATAACACAGAGTTGGTTCTTCGATAAAGTCAACTAGATAAACAGTTATCCAAACTAACCAAAATGCAGAGAGAGATCATGCAAATTAACAAAATCAGAAATGAAAAGGGGGACATAACAATGGACACTGAGGAAATCCAGAGAATCTTCAAGTCATACTTTGAAAATCTGTACTCCACAAAATTTGAAAATTTAAAGGAAATGGACAATTTTCTGGACAGTTATCACTTACCAAAATTGAAACAAGAACAGATAAGCAACTTAAACAAACCTATAACCTCTAAGGAAATAGAAGCATTCATCAAAAGTCTCCCAAACAAAAAAAGAAGCCTGGGGCCAGATGGATTCACTGCAGAATTCTACCAAAATTCAAAGAAGTGATAATACCAATACTCCTCAAATTGTTTCACAAAATAGAAGCAGAAGGGACATTGCCAAACTCTTTTTATGAGGCTACAATAAACTTGATACCCAAGCCACACAAAGACACAACTAAGAAAGAGAACTACAGACCAATATCCCTCATGAACATTGATGCAAAAATTCTCAATAAAATCCTGGCAAATTGAATACAAGATCATATCAGAGAAATCATCCACCATGATCAAGTAGGCTTCATCCCAGGGATGCAAGGATGGTTCAACATATGAAAATCCATCAATGTAATCCACCATATAAACAGACTGAGGAAAAAAACCACATTATCATCTCACTAGATGCCGAAAAAGCCTTTGACAAAAATCCAACAACCCTTCATGATAAAGGTCTTGTTGAAATCAGAGATAACAGGAACATACCTCAACATAATAAAAGCAATATACAGCAAGCCGACAGCAAAGATCAAATTAAATGGAGAGAAACTCAATGCAATTCCTCTAAAATCAGGTACAAGACAAGGCTGTCCACTTTCTCCATACCTCTCCAATATTGTCCTTGAAGTTCTAGCTAGAGCAAAAGAAAACAAAAGAAGATCAAGGGAATAAAAATCATAAAGGAAGAAGTCAAACTTTCACTATTTGTAGATGATATGATAGTCTACATTAGGGACTCGAAAAACTCTACCAGGGAACTCCTACAGCTGATAAACACATTCAGCAAAGTGGCAGAATACAAGATTAACTCAAAAAAAATCTGTAGCCCTAATATATACTGATGACACATTAGTGGAGAAAGAAATCAGAGAAACATCACCCTTTACAATTGCCACAAACAACATAAAATACCTTGGGCTAACACTAACCAAAAACATGAAAGACCTGTACTATAAGAATTTTGAGTCTCTAAAGAAAGAATTTAAAGAAGATATCAGAAAATGGAAAGATCTCCCATGCTCTTGGATAGGTAGGATCAATATAGTAAAAATGGCAATCTTGCCAAAAGCAATCTACAGATTCAATGCAATCCCCATCAAAATGCCAACACAATTCTTCACAGACTTCGAAAGAACAATTCTCAACTTTATATGAAGAAACAAGAGACCCAGGATAGCCAAAACATCCTTGTACAATAAAGGAACTTCTGGAGGCAGAGAGACTTCAAGCTCTATTACAGAGATATTGTCCTGAAAACAGCTTGGTATTGGCACAAAAATAGACAAGTAGGCCAATGGAATAGCATTGAAAACCCTGATATTAACCCACACACCTATAAAAATCTGATTTTTGACAAACAATCCAAATTTATAAGATGGAACAAAGAGAACGTCTTCAACAAATGGTGCTGGCATAACTGGTTGCAGACATGTAAAAGCCTGCAGTTAGACCTATCGCCTTGCACAAAACTTAAGTCAAAATGGATCAAAGATCTCAACATATATCCAGCTACACTGAACCTATTAGAAGACAAAGTGGGAAATACGGTTGAACTAATTGGTACAGGAGACCACTTCCTGAACATTACACCAGTAGCACAGACACTGAGGTCAACAATTGATAAATGGGACCTCCTGAAACTGAGAAGCTTCTGTAAGGCAAAGGAGACAGTCAGCAAGACAAAACAGCAGCCCACAGACTGGGAAAAGATATTCACCAACCACACATCTGACAGAGGGCTGATCTCCAAAATATAAGAGAATTAAGAAGCTAGTCTACAAAACACCAAATAATCCATTAAAAAGTGGGGTACAGAACTAAATAGACAATTCTCAATAGAGGAATCTAAAATGGCTTAAAAACACATAAGAAATTGTTCAACATCCTTAGCCATCAGGGAAATTCAAATCAAAACAACTCTGAGATACCATCTTACTCCTGTCAGAATGGCTAAAATCAAAAACACCAATGACAGTTCATGTTAGAGAGGATGTGGAGAAAGGGGAACACTTCTCCACTGCTGGTGGGAGTGCCAACTTGTACAGCCACTTTGGAAGTCAGTATGGCGACTCCTCAAAAAAATGGGAGTCTACCACAAGATCCAGCCTTTCCACTCTTAGGCATATACCCAAAATAAGCACATTCATACAACAAGGACATCTGTTCAACGATGTTCATAGCAGCACTATTTGTAATAGCCAGAAACTGGAAGCAGCCTAGATGCCCCTCAACTGAAGAATGGATAGAGAAAATGTGGTACATTTACACAATGGAGTACTACTCAGCGGGAAACGACAATGGAATCTTGAAATTTGCAGGAAAATGGATGGATCTAGAAGAAACCATTCTGAGCAAGGTAACCCAATTGCAAAAAGACAAATGATATGTACTCACTCATATGCAGATTTTAGACATAATGTAGGGATTACCAGCCTTCAATCCACACTGCCAAAGAAGCTAATAAACATGGAGGTCCCTAAGAGAGACATACATGGTCCCCTGGAGAAGGGGGGATGTTCAAGATCTACTGAGCAAATTGGGAGCACAGGAAGATGGAGGAAGGACCTAGAAAAATGAGAAGAGGAGAAGAGGAGGGATGCCGAGGACATGAGGGAGCAGAAAGTATGAGTCAATCGAAGAATACACGATAACAAGAATGGAGATATCATAATAGAGGGAGACATTTTTGGTTTACAGAGAAATCAGGCACTAGGGAAATGTCTGGAGATCTACAAAGATGACACAACCTAACTATCTCAGCAACGGAGGAGAAGCTACCTTAAATGCCCTCCCCTGATTATGAGATTGACGACTGACTTACATGCCTACATCCAGCAGCTGGTGGAAGTAGAAGCAGACACCCATAACCAATCATTGATCTGAACTGGAACCCAGATGCAGAGAAGGACCAGTGAAGAGCACAGTGTTCCAGACCACGCTGGTGAAACCCACAGAAACAGCTGACCTGAACATCCAGGAACTCTTGCTCCCCAGTCTGATAACTAGAATACCAGCATGGGACTGATCCAGACCCAAGGAACATGGGTTTCTGTGAGGAAACCTCAGAAATCTATGGGACCTCCTATAGAAGCCCAATATTTATCCCTAGCATAGGTGTGGACTTTGGGAGCCCATTCCATATAGAGGAATACTCCCTGAGCCCTGACACATGAGGGTGGGCCTAGGCCCTATCCCAAAAGATACGAAAGACTCTGATGACACCCTATTGAAGGCCTCACCATCCAGGGGGAGTAGAAAAGATATGTGACAGATAAGGTTTCAGTTGTGGGGGGGGGTAGGGGAGGACAGGTGGGAGAAGGGAACTGGGTTTGTCATGTAAAACAATCCTGTTTCTAATTCAAATAAAAAAGTTGGAAAAAAAGAATGCTAATACATCCATATATATCACACTGTACAAAACTCAAGTCCAAGTGGGTCAAAGACCTCAACATACATCCAGTTATATTAAACCTGATAGAAGATAAAGGTGAATAACCTTGACCATATTGTCAAAGGAGACCATTCTTCCCGAATAGAACACCAGTAACACAGACACTAAGATTGACATTAAATGGGACCACATGAAACTAGAAAGCTTCTGTAAGATGATGAGATTCTTAATAATCTAATTTTGAGATTAGGTTATTAACACAATTAACCATTGTGTAGATACAAATTTTGACATTCAAAACTCTTTATATATTTAAATGTACCTGAAAAGCCAAAAATTATTACCTTCTTTATTCTCCATTTCCCATCTCCTTCCTCTTTGTTTTCTGCCAATAGGCTGAGAACGAGAAGCAGAACACATAATTAAATCATTTGGTCTTTGTTGGAAAAACATTCCATATTCAGTTAAGCCAAATATTCAAATAGGAATTACCCAAACTATTGAAATGTTAGAAGGAATGTGAACCACCAAAAGGGGAGTATATTCACTATTTAGAGTATTATCCTGACTAACACAGAGGTGGAAAGAAGAGGTAATCAGAATAATGCAATCATCATAGTGATATAAACCAGTTGCAGAAATTGAGACTATACCAGAAAGACATATGTTTAGAACAGATTTTTAAGGTGATGTAACTGAAAAGTAGAATGGGAGTGTAAAACTGGTACAGTAATAAATCTAGTTAAGAATAGAACATCCCTGTCACAATTCTGTAAACACTTCTTTTGTTCTAGAGGTTACAGAAGAAAAATGGTGCTCCTTCAGTAAAGAACATTACATTGTATTGGGGATATTTGAATATAACTCCTGCAATAGAAAAAGAAGGTAGGTTCCAGGAAATGGTCTTACAATATGTAGTACGATTACCACCTCCAGTGATCTACTCAGATTAGTACATCATCATGGCAGCCATTCTGAACCTGAACTACTTCTGCTATCAAGACAATAATTAGTTACTGCTAGGAGGGGTGTTCTGTAGGATAAAATGATAATGTTGCTTTAACCTATTGTTTTGCATGAAAAGACTTTAGAAAATCTTACAACTTCAAAACACACATGAGTTCTAGAAAGGGAAGTGCATTCAAATTATGCTTCCTTATTTGAATTTATAGCACTAAGTTGCTAATGACTTAAATTTTAGAATCTGTACAATGTGAGTCCAATAGCATCCATGTCATTGTATACACTGGACTTGACATGTTTCTCAATTGTAAAGCAGTGCTGTGATGATGCCTTGCTGTTCTTAATCATGGACAATTGTCACCTTGATTGTCACCATAAATGACAATTATATCATTATGAAAATCTTCAGAATGTCTAAGATAGTAAAATTTTAATTTTGTTTCTCCTCTTCTGTTAGGTATATAGAGTTTATCAGTTCATTTTTAGCTCTAAATAATGCCAATTAACTTAAGTACACTGTAGAGATGGGGCAATTCTATCATGATTATCTATGATAAAGTTTTACTTTTCATATTTCATAGGTATTTATAATGAAACGTCTTATGTGGTGATATATTGTTCATGATTTAATAAAGCCACTGGAGGTCAAAATGCAAAACTGACCACAACCATAGAGCCAGGCAATGCTGATACACACCTTTAGTTCCACCAGCCACAGTAATTAACTATAGATTCTGGGCAGTGGTGGCACATACCTTTAATCTCAGGACTCAGGAGTCAGGCAGATGGATTGCTGTGAGTTCAAGGCCACCCAGGGTTACACTGGAGTGAATCAATCTAAAACAGAAACAGCTCACACAAAGGAGATCACAGCACTTGGTATACCATGCATTTAATCTCAGCCCTAGAGCGGTATGTAAGATAGGAGTGGGCACTGAGTATTCATTCTCAGAGATTTATTCTCAAGCCAGAATGAGGACAGGACAGCACTTTCAGCCTGACATAGAGGTAAGAGCTAGTGTCTGGATGCTTTGCTTCTTTTATCTTCAGTTTGAACCCCAATATTTTGCTCTGGGTCTTTTATTATTTGTGATACCATCTTAGTTGGGGTTTCTATTGCTATGAAAAGACAGTATGATCATAACAACTCTTGCTGGGGGCCATGGGAGTACACAGCAGGTGACAATAGTATTTAACAGGATGACCCACCAGAAGAGTGATTTTGTGCTGCAGGGCCCACTTTGCAAGGTTGTGGGGTCACTGGCTCTAGATAACTGTTTGTCTCTGTCTGTAACTTTTCTCGTGTGCCACTAAAAACAGCTGTGGGTATTATTCCCATTTCTTGTGTGTTTATTTTTTAAAATATTCCATATACTGGACACACATAGATCTGTGGATTTTCAGAAAGCTGATTTCTGCTGAAGCTATATAATTATCATGAATAGAAATATTACTAGGACATCTGTCATTACTCAGACTGACATATAAGAAAGTAATAGTATTATCAGTCACAAAGACAGTTAATTTTAGACCCCAGAACAAATTCAAGGCAAACTAGTTTGTCCCTGGACATGAATACCTGGGTGCCGTTAGACACAAACACATGAGGTCAATTGCCCAGGTATTTATTGCTTTTCAAGTTCAGAGCATGAAGCAATTTTAGTAGACATAACTTTCTGCACGTACTTTCCAAACTCAAAGTTCTACCAACTAACTGTTTATTGTTTAAGTGCTGAATTTCAATGTCACTGTCTATGTGGGAACCCTGCCCACTCTTACACGCTTACTTTACTCACTGCCCAGTCAGCATGACCTCTCTAGCCTGAGAGAAACTGTGTGATCAGTGTGCCTCTGTTTCTTACGTTTAGTCAAGAAGAGCTGTGAGACATTGAAAAATATGATTCATACTTGTTCAGACATTTTGACTTTGAGAAAAAGCAGGAGAGATGTAGGAAGGGAGACGTATGATACTGAGAAAAGTGTGAGAGATGTAGGATGAAGCAGAAGAGATGGAGGGGTGTTAGGAGAGAAGTGTGTGTGAGGGTCACATGGACTAAGGGAGACACAGCTGAATCTTCAGAGTGAAGAGAAGTATGGAGAGATGTAGCTGAGTAGGTAGAGATGTAGAAGATATAGCTGTATCGAAGAGAGATGTGGATGCAGGAGAGATGTATGTGAATGAGGAAGTATATGACTTTGTGGAGAATGTAACTCTGTGTGGTTGTGTAGAAGATAAATGTGGCAGGGGAGAGAGCTGTAATAGTGTGAAAAATATAGTCAATGTATGGCTATGCAGGAGAAAGATGCATGTATGTAAAGAAATATGTAACTGTATTAAAGAGATATAACTGTATAGAAAGATTGTCAAGAAAGAGTGATTACTCAAGATGAAGTCAAAGAGAAGGTTATGATCAGGAAAGTGTGTGCTTCCTCCTTTTTTCTTATGTTACTATCAGAAGGAGGGTGTTTCCTGATTTACCCCTTAGATAGAAAAGTCTGCCCCTTGGAGCAGGCTCTCCAAATGGCTGCCAATATAGAGAAGAAATATTTTCTAAATTTCTTGTCATCTGGGAAGGCATTCTTTCACTATCCTCAGTTCAGTCCAGGGACATGGCCTCCTGGGCTGCAACAGACTTTTATAAAAAAAAAATTTAAAATCATTTAACTCTGATGACATAGTATTAGAGGTTGATTCTATTACCATTATGGTGAGAGAATGATGGCACACAGGCAGACATAGTGCTGGAAATGTGGTTCCTATATCTTGAAAGCAAAAAAGTTGACGGAGACACTGGGGGGTATTCTGGGCATAGGAAACCTCAATGTGCACACTCCCAGTGATGTACTTCCTTGAATAAGTTCAAACTCATCCACAAACACCATGCCTGGTAAAGATTCCACTCTCTACAAGATTATGGGGACCAATTACATTCAAACTAGCATGTTCCACTCCCTGGCTTCCATAAGCTTATAACAATATACTAATTCAAAATGCATTTTTCTAATTTCAAAAATCTCCATAGTCTATCACAGTCTCAAAAATGTTTGAAAGAGATCAAAGTCTCTTCTGAGATTCCTGCAATCTCTTAACTGTAATTACCTATGAAATCAAATCACATAGTCCAACATATAACAGTGAAGGATATACATTACCATTCCAAAACACAGGGAAGGGAGAATAGCAAGAAAACACTGGACCAGAGCAAGGCTTAAAACCAGCTGGACAAACTTCAAACTCTATGTCTTCATGTCTGATATCAAAACATTCTCCATATCTCCAACTCTGTTCATGTTTTATGAAACTTGCTCTGTAGGCCAGGCTGGCCTTAAACTCAGAGATTTGCTAGCTTCTGCCTTCCTAGTACTGGGATTAAAAGTGTTATTTACCAGACCTGGCTATAGGCCTTTTTTAGTTCCTTTTTTACCAATTGGAAAGTTAGCTGGATGGCATATTATCCTGAGCTCACCACTCTCTATATTCCATTTCTTAATCTGCTTACATCCTTGAACACAGAACTTAGTTCCATTCTGCTTCCCAATGCTCCTTTTCCCCTCAAAATTTATCTTTTGTAATTTACTGCTCAGCTTGCTCCTTTTCATTATAATTCTTTATAAGCATGAACACTAGCAACCACATGAAAGAGTCTACATTAGGCTGTTTTGAGATTTATTCTGCCAACAGAATTAATCCAAAAATCCCCACTTTAGTCACACACAGTCAGACTCCTCAGACAAGTGCAAAAGGAAATCACTTTCTTCACCAAAATAGCACAAGAATTATCCTTGGCAACATACTAAAATTCTGCTCCTCTGAAACCTCTTGAGTGAGCCCTTTGCAGCTCAAATAACTCTTAGCAATTCTGTCTTCCATGCTCCTACTAGTTTGGCTCTCTGAGCAGTGCTTAAGGTACACAAAGTACCAAAGTTCATATTACTCCAAACAAATTATTGGACATATCTATCACAGCAATACCCCAGTTCCTTGTAACATTTAATTGTGTTGGCTTACTTACCATTTCAGAAGTTCAGCCCATTTCCATCATGGTGAGGAGTGAGGCAGTATACAGGCAGACACAGCCCTAGAGCTGAGAATCCTACATCTTGCAGGCAACTAGAAGTCAACTGAGACACTGGATAGTATCATGAGTATAGGAACCATCATAAGTCTGCACCAGCATTGACATACTTCTCCCAAACAAGGCCATAAACACATCACCAAAGCCACACTTCCTAATAGTGCCACTCCCTATGACATTATGGGGGCCAATTACATTCAAAACACCAAAGGATATAACTGTACTATTAACTCTCAAATTTGTTCTCTTCAATGCAATCTTTAGCCTTGAATGACTGTGCTGATATACCCAACTTCTATACTGTCATTTTGCTACTCTCAGTAAAACTTAATTCTTCTCACCAAGGAACCAAAATCATCCAAAGGCAAGAAGATGTTCCTGTATTTCTGTATTTCTTCATCATTCTTATGATGTCCCTTCTTACTTCCTCTTCCCTCATTTTGTTTACTGGAAAACTGTGAGCATTAGACATTAGTTTAGCCTTATTGGAAGTCAAAAATGTGGCTTACTTTTGGATTCTGCCTATGAGAAACCATGTGAGAATGGCATAGCTGCATTTATCATCAGGTTATCAGGTTTAACCCATGTCTTCTTTACACTTTCACCAATAATTGCTATCTTTCATTCTTTTGCATTTATTCCAACAATTATGAGATGATACCTCACTCTGATTTTATTCTTTTTTCCAACCTTTTTTATTTGTATTAGAAACAGAATTGTTTTACGTGACAATCCCAGTTCCCTTCTCCCACCCGTCCTCCCCTACCGCCTCCCCAACTAAAACCCTATCTATCACATATTCTTTCTGCTCCCCTTGGAGAGTAAGCCTTCCATAGGGCCTAGGCCCACCCCTATGAGTCTTGGCTCAGGGAGTATTCCTCTATATGGAATGGGCTCCCAATGTTCACACCTATTCTAGGGATAAGTACTGAACTTCTACAGGAAGTCCCATAGATTTCTGAGGTTTCCTCACAGAAACCCATGTTCCTTGGGTCTGGATCAGTCCCATGCTGGTATTCCAGCAATCAGTCTGGAATTACTAAGCATCTAAAGAGCAGCTATAGATATCTGGCCTTTATCTTAAAAACTCATCATTTGGAAGCAGGCAAGCTTCATTCATATCCCTGCTCTACCACACCATAATGGATAACCTTAATCTTGCCTACCGAGTTTCACTAATTGACAGAAGCATTATTTTCATTATGATAATAGCTGAGATGCTTAGTGTTAGAAATATTAGGACTGAAGATCTCCTGAGCAAATTTGGAGCATGGGGAGAGGGGAGAGGGAGCTAGGAGAATGAGAAGGGGAGAGGAAGAGGGGAGAGGAGGACACTGGGGAGCAGGAAGGTTGAGTTAGGGGAAGAATAGAGGAGAGCAAGAAAAGAAATACCATAATAGATGGAGCCATTATAGGTTCATAGAGAAATCAGGCACTAGGGAAATGTCCAGATATCTATAAGGATGAGACCAACTAACAATCGAAACAATGGTGGAGAGGCTACCTTAAATTCCCTCCTCTGATAATGAGACTGATGACTACCTTATATACCATCCTAGAGCCTTCATCCAGCAGCTGATGAAAGTAGAAGCAGACACCCACAGCTAAACACTGAACTAAACTGGAATCCAGTTGCAGAGAGGGAGGAGTGATGAGCAAAGGGGTCAAGACCAAGATGGTGAAACCCACAGAAACAGCTGACCTGAACAAGAGGGAGCTCATGGACCCCAGACTAATAGCTGGGAAACCAGTATAAGACTGATCCGGACCCCATGAATGTGAGTGTCAGTGAGAAGCCCTCGAAAATCTATGGGGCTTCTGGTAGTAGATCAGTATTTACCCCTAGCATAGGAATGAACTTTGGAAGTCCATTCACACAGAATACTCTCTCAGCCTAAACACACAGGGGAGGGCCTAGCCCCTTTTCCAGACATGACAGACTCTGAAGATACGCCATGGAAGGCCTCCCCTCCCTGGGAAGCAGAAAGGGTTAGAATGGGGAGTAGGTGAGAGGCAGGGGAGGAGGGAAGGGAAAGGGAACTGGGATTGGCATGTAAAACAATCTTGTTTCTAATGTAAATTTAAAAATGGAAAAATGAAACAAAAAAATTAGGACTGGAATCAACTGTGTGACTTCTCTTCTAGACTGCTTCAACTTAAGGAAGTAAAACATATGTGAGAACTTCAGCTTTTGCTTGGGTTGGAGAAGGTTGCAAAGAACATAGTTCCATCCTTACAAAAGTAAGCTAACAATTCTGAACAAAGTGAAAGTTTATTGTACGTTAGTTTAGGGTCTTACAGGCCTACATCCTTGGGATGTCAACTAACCTAAAGCTAACAAAAAGCAGTTTTCCTATGTATGTTTCTTCCTAAGCCCCTCTGCAGAACTTAAGTCTTAAATTGGGAGAGTCTCAAAACGTGGTGAATATCTTCATGCATAAATACATAAATAAATAAGTAACCTTTAACCTTAGGAAAGGGATAGTGAGTATATTCTTGGCCCAGATTTACAGTGGAAATGTCTCCAAATCACTGAAAACTCAAAACAGAGGCTTAATCACAGCAGCTGTTAATGCTTCTCACTTGCTTCTCCTTCAAGTGTTGCACCATAAATTAAGATGGATTGCTGCTTGGAAGAGACAAGAATACAAATGTCTCTTGGAGACAGACAACAGAAAGAAAATCTCTTAAATGCAAGAATGGGATGAAAATTATCAAAATTCATCAGTAATTAAATTCTAATCCTAAATAGATGCCAATGCTAGGATATTCTGTAATCTGGGATGTACTGAAAATATTCATAGTAACAACATATTCAAAGCCAGCTTCTTTCTTGCCAAGACTGGTTCAGCCTTCACACTAAAAGGTAAAATATGTGCCCCTTCAAGCACAACTGGCAGATACCCTTCTAAACACAACTTTCAATGAAACCAAAACTTGGCAGTACTACAAAGAACAAGAAATGAACAGCCAGACACAGATATGAAAAGATATTGAAATTTTCAGACATGATACTGAAAACAACTACATTTAATATTTTGAAGATTATTATAGAAAGGGAATAACATGAAAATCAGATAAATAACTCTAATACAGAAATAAAAATCATTCAAAGTTTTAAGTAGAAGCAAAATCTCCAACAGAGATGACATGATAAATGCCAGAACCATTCATAAATATGCCATGTCCAAAGAAGAGGGCCAGGAATCACCCAATCTGAAGTGATCTCTCTCTCTCTCTCTCTCTCTCTCTCTCTCTCTCTCTCTCTCTCTTTTTCTCTTTTTCTCTCCAGGGAAACACAGAGGATCTCACATAAGTTTTCCAAAGTAGTGAGAAACCCCAAGCCACAAAACAAGAATTGAAAGAACATGAGTAGTTATTTTTTCGAGATTATAATATATTTACAACATTTCCCCCTTTCCTTTCCTCCCTCTAAACACTCCAATATACTACTCCCCACTCTCTGTTAATTTTCTGGAAACCTTTTTTCATAGTTATTGCATATATATATAGATATAGATAGATAGATAGATAGATAGATAGATAGATAGATAGATAGATAGATAGGTAGATAGTTACTTTTAAAGTAGAAAAAGAAAAAGGGAAGTTACAAAGGCTTTGTGTACCTCAACATTCTCATATACAAATTGCAGATAATACGATTGTTTATTCCCTGGGTTCATTAATGTATATAGAATGCTAATATAATAGGAGATATAATATCTATGTAGTTTCTTTATTATGCAGGAGATTACACCATAGAAGCCTGTGAGCCATTAAAAGTTGATAGATTAAGAACAGACTTCTACTGTTAAAACTGGACCAGCCTCTGGAGGACCTAGCTTTCCCTTTACATGGCATCTGTAGGACTATAGGGCAGAAACTAAGATGTCATTTTAGTGGTCATCAGAAATATTTTGACAATAGAATTACACAATTGATGGATTTTCTATATAGATAGGAGCTTGGTTGTTAAGGGAGTGGAATCAATGGCAACACAACTTCAGTTGCAGAATGGGGATTCCTAGAGACTAAACATATCACTCACCCCATTCTTCTCTTCAAAAGTTTAACTCTACAGCTTTCTGATAGCTACTATGTAGCATGGTAGGAATTTTTACCACTTTCCACACAAAATAAGAAATGTTAAATAATTTTTCCAATTTCAACCATCTCATATTACTAATGTTTGCACACTAATCCACACAAGTCTATATACAGCTGTCCCAAATTCTGTCCCAAATATGCCTCAGTAGCCCTGGATTTTGCTTGCCTAAGCAAAAACTTTGACTTCCTGTAACTACTATAAATTTTATAGGATCAATTCTTTGCTTAAGTGCCCTGATGTATCTTTATATCCAAATGTTCATATAATTTCAAAGCAACACACGTCTTATCTACCATCCCAACATTTACTATACTGATTTTACATAATTTACTTAGTTTATTTACTATAAACAGAACTAATTAGTAAACACATGCAACAGATTTATAAAAAAAAGTATTCTTGGACATCAATATTCACCAATGCTCTGGTGTGAATGCTTTCAGCTACAAGTAAAGCAACTGTCAAGTAGTGACACCTATATGGGATTGATAGGCATTTTGGACAGACGCTTTATTTCTCAGAAGTCTGACTGTAGTTTTAGGGTAGTTATAATGATTAAGCATTATGTGCCTCCACAGTATTGATACAGTTTCTTATTCCTATTAGAAAATATCTTACAATTAAAAAATGAAGGAAGGAGGGATTGGATCTGACTCACAGTTGAGAGCGTATACCACAACAGCATATGATGGCATAGCAACAGGAGAAGGAAGCAGCTGGTCAAATCCACAGTCAGGAAGAATCAGGTGGTTTAAATGCTGGGTTCAACTCACTTTCGTCTTCCTCTTTCTTTCTTTCTTTCTTTCTTTCTTTCTTTCTTTCTTTCTTTCTTTCTGTCTGTCTTTCTTTCTTCTTCCCTCCCTTCCTTACTTTCTTTCTTTTTCTTTCTCTCCTTTCTTTTATTCTTTTAGATTTATTCATATTTTTGTATCTAATTGTATGTGTGACTCTCTCTGCACACTTGTACAGTGCCCAAGAAGGTCATTATAGGTTTTTATGAGTACCTCAATGTTAGTGCTAGGAACCAAACTCAGTTTCTTCATGAAAGTAATACACATGCTTAGCCACAGAAATCCTTTCAGTTGATCATTCCCTCTTTTTTTATTTAGTCTAAGATCCCAGCCCATAGAACAGTGATATCCACACCTAGGGTGAGTATTTTGACCCACTTAACACAATATTTAAGTTCTCTCACAGACATATCCTTTTGTCTACTAGTTGATTCTAGATTCTGTCAAGTTAATGATAAAAAATAATCACCATAGTTTAGTATCCTAGTATAAATTGCTTGTCAGTGCCACCTGCACTGACTTCCATTCCTCCCTTGCCTTATTTTCCCATTCGTTCCAAGACTGACAAAAATACCAACCAATACATTTCCTATACTAAAATCCTTGTCACAGGATATGTTTATAAATAAACTCAAATTAAATTATACGGCAGAAAATGTTGACTGCACATTAAACTTAATGACCCCAACTGATTCCTGGAAACAAATTAAGTTGTAGATGTTTGCAGCCCATACATACTCATAGAGCTTTATTCAATATTTTTGAGTGGGAGTATGGTGTTAGTATGTTTAGAAAAATTAACAATTATTGTATATTTAGCCATTCTTCAGAACCTCTGCCCCAAAATGTTTCCTCTACTTTTTCCATATATTTTATAAATTAAATTAGGAAAAATCTTGTTTTACATGCCAATCCCAGTTGTCTCTCCCTACACTGTCCCCCACCGACCCCTACCCCATTAGCTTTCTGCTCCCCAGGGAAGGTGAGGACTACTATGTGGATCTTCAAATTCTGTCACATCATTTACAGCAGGGCCTAGGCTGAGAGAGTATCCCTGTTTGTGGAATGGACTCCCAAAGTCCATTCCTATGTTAGGGATAAATACTTATCCACTAACAGAGGCTCCATAGATTGCCCAGGCCTCCTAAATGACACCCACTTTCATGGGGTCTGGGTCAGTCCTATGCTGGTTTCTTAGCTATTAGTCAAGGGTCCCTGAGCTCCCCCTTGTTCAGGACAGCTGTTTCTGTTACTTTCTTCAGCCTGGTCTTGCCCATTGTTCAAAACTCCTCCCTCTCTGCAAATGGATTCCAGGAGTTCAGCACAGTGCTTAGCTATGGGTGACTGTTTCTTCTTCCGTCAGCTACTGGATGAAGGCTCTGGATGGCATATAAGGTAGTCCTCAATCTCATATAGGGGGAGGGAATTTAAGTTAGCCTCTCCACTTATTGCCTAGATTCTTAGTTTGTGTCATCCTTGTAGATCTCTGGACATTTCCCTAGTGTCTGATTTCTCTTTAAACCCATAATGGCTCCCTCCATTATGGTATCTCTTTTCTTGCTCTCTTCTATTCTTCCCCCAACTCAATCTTCCTGCTCCCCCATGTCCTCCTCTCCCTCCTCTTCTCCCCTTCTCTTTCTCCTAAGTCATTCTTCCCTCCCCCATGCAACCAATTAGATCAGGAGATCTTGTCATTTTCCCATTCTATGCAGGAACTTGTATGTCTCTCTTAGTGTTCACCTTGTTTCCTAGCTTCTCTGACGGTGTGGATTATAGGATGGTAATCATTTACTTTATGTCTAATGTCCATATTGGAGTGAGTACATACCATGTTTGTCTTTTTATGACTAGGTTACCTCACTCAGGATAGTTTCTTCTGGTCCTATTCATTTGCATGCAAATTTTAAGATTCCATTTCTTTTTCCCACTGAGTAGCAAGCCATTGTGTAAAATTACTGCATTTTCTCTATCCATTCTTCATCTGAGGGACATCTAGGTTTCTTCCAGCTTCTGGCTATTACAAATAATGCTGCTATGAACATAGTTGAATAGATGTCTTTGTTGTATGGATGTGCATCTTTTGGGTATATGTCTAAGAGTAAAATTGCTGGATCTTGAGGAAGACTGATTCCCATTTTCCTGAGCAGCCACCATACTGATTTCAAGTGGCTGTAGAAGTTTGCATTCCCACCAGCAGTGGAGGAGTGTCCCCCTTTCTCCACATCCTCTCTATCACAATCTGTCATTGGTGTTTTTTTTCTTTTCCATTCTGTCAGGAATAGGATGGTACCTCAGAATTGTTTTGATTTGCATTTCCCTGATGGCTCAGGATGTTGAGCACTTTCTTATGTGTCTTTTAGCCATTTTAGATTTCTCTATTGGGAATTCTCTACTTAGTTTTGTACCCCACATTTTAATCAGAGACTGCCAATAGATCCATATCCATTGCCATGCACAAAACTTAAGTCCAAATGGATCAAGGACCAAAACATAAATACAGCCACAGTGACCCTCTTAGAAGAGAAAGTGGGAGGTACCCATAAAAGAATTGGTACAGAAGACTGCTTCCTGAACATTACACCAGCAGCACAGACACTGAGATGGACAACTAATAAATGGGACCTCCTGAAACTGAGAAGCTTCTGTAAGGCAAAGGACACAGTCACCAAGACAAAACGGCAGCTCACAGAATGGGAAAAGATCTTCATCAACCCCATATCTAACAGAGGACTGATTTCCAAAATGTACAGAGAAATTAAGAAACTGGTCATCAAAATATTTCCTTTTCAATAATAGGATGAATTGAAATATGAGCTGGCCTTAGAGACATACTTTCAGTCAATACTACATGGCAGAAGTAATGATATGTCACTTCCAATGAGTTATATATCAGTTAGATGTGTGTCACTACAACAAATTATAAAGAAGTTTAATAAGAAAAAAAAAGCTGCTTGATTTACCATTTTGGAGAGTTCTGGTAATGGTTGATCCATTGGCTGAGTTTAATGACAGCATAGAAGGCAAAATCCCATGTGTAACTAAACTATCTCACCTCAAAACAACAAAAAATGAGAAGAGTATGGGCCAGTTCCCATAATCCCTTTTAAAATATACCACCTTTAACCCAAGGGTTTCCAAATAACCTGATTCACACACAAGTTCTATGAATTCCCAATAGCACTTTGGTGGGAACTAGGCCTTTGAATGAGGATTTTTCATTAGACTAAATGAACAACCAAACCACTGTAGGCTAGCGGATCATAAATACTTTCATTTTAGAAATCTGTTCCCTCTCTGTCTCTGTCTCTCTGTGTCTCTCTGTGTCTCTGTCTTTCTCTGTCTCTCTCTTCTTTCCTCCCTCCTTACCTTTCTCTTTCCCTTCCTCCTTCCTCACTCTCTCTTGCTCTTAAAGTCTGAGAATGTTCATGTATGTCATCCTATAGGCAGTCCTTTGTGGCTAAGGAATGGAAGTCTCTTGCCAACTTTATATGAGGTTGAAAGAAGGTTATTCAACCTCAATGAGACTTCAGAACCTGAAGTCCTGGATGAAATCTTGAATGCAACCTCATGAAAGACCCTGTTTCAGAGCCACACAGCCAAATAGTCCCAAGATTCCAAATATCAGAATCTGTGTAAAACACTACATTCTTGTTGTTTTAACATACTAAATTTTGAAGTAATGCTAGGCAGAATTTAGGAAATAAATATAGTTGTTTTGCCAAGTTACAGTAAGCCAAGATACACTGCCTAGATAAATTAGATGGCAATTTTGGATTAAGTGTGTAAATAATATGACTCAATCATAATCTATAATTTTTACAAGAAAAAAAAGGTAAAGCCAATTTTAGTATATTACAGTATTTTTCTATAGCATAGGAAAATTCATGTAATGAACCTACCTAACATGTTGCTTTTCTATTTATCAAGAGAGTCTATACCAACTTGCTGACAAGTTAGTACAGTAACTTTGTGGCTATACTTCCAAATATGCCATGCTGAAACATTCATGTGGACCACAGTGTCCTAACCATAGTTTGTTGAGCAGGAAAGATAAGCTGCTTTTTTTGAGAATCACATATTACAAATAAAGTTATAATTGCTCAAAGCTTCGTGGAAAAGTAGACTTCCTCCAACACTGAATTTTTTTAAGTTGCCTATTTTGCATTTGCAAAATGACTTTTTACATAATAATAAACAGTCTAAGAAATAATCGCTCATCAGTTCTCTCAGAAACAGGCCCTCAACTTAACAGTTGACTTGTTAAAAATGACCATAGGAGAAACAAGGGGGAGAGTGTGACACACTGGGTACAAAAGAAAACGAACTAAGTAAATTGTAGATTCTGCTCAAGTACCATGCCCAGATCCTTTGGGCAAGAAGGATCCAGAGCCTCAGAGAAAAATCAAAAGGTGCTGGAAGTTAGTGGTAAAGCCTTGGAACTATGCACAGAGTAACACAAGTGAATGAGATGAAGGCACTGAAGTGTAATCTTGTAGTAAGCATGAGTATTAAAAACAGAGATGTATAAATGTTCTACTCATTCAGTCATTCAACAATTCATCCCCAAATATTAACTTAATATTAACTATCAACTATATATAGTTGTTGTACTTGGAATAGAAGACTAAGAAAAGTACAAATAATAATTAACAAATCCTAGTACAACTAGCAAGTCTCAAATGTCCCCAGTTGTTCAAATTTCAAATATGTTTACTGTTCTACAAACTTTCTTATCTAAATGAACTAACTATACATGAGGGTTAGCTGTGTAGCTCACTGATAGAGTAATTGTGTAACAGCTGTAAGTCCTGAAGTTTAATCTCCATATTACTACCCTCAAAATCAAGAAAATAAAAAATTATGTGACCCACACTACTTTTCTTAAAGAATAGAGAAGAATTTGATTATTTCTGTTCATATATATATATATATATATATATATATATATATATATATCCCATATGATTTAATTCATGAGTCATTTGACCTGTGTTACTCCTTGTAATATTAATCAATTTAAATGTTTTCATGAGACAGAGTCTTGATACATAGACTTAGCTAGCCTGTAACCAATTATACAGCCCTTGCTCTTATAATATTTTCACCAATCCTCCTGCTTCTATCTCTCATGAACTGAGCTTACACATGCAAATGAGTACATTTGGTTTGATTGCAAAATTTTACAATGTAATAAAAAATTAGTTCCCAAATGTGTGTTAGAAATAACTCCATAGATGTTACACATTTGTTTGTTTGTTGAGGACTCCTCAAGAACATGCCATAATCACATAAATAGCTTTGCCAGAGGTAAAACATCTTTGAAAAGGTAACTTTCAGTTAAGATAGTTAACAATCACAGGTACCCTCAAAATTTTTATGGTCCCTTATTTTATAGCATAAATAAGTCTATATTGCACCCACCACCTATATGATATTTTTATACTGCTTTGGTAATCCAAAGTTTACTTGTTGCTGCATATTTTTGTATAGACACAGTAAAAGTACACATTTCCTCAACATAATGTATTTTTGTTACTTTACCTATTCATTTCTATAATTCCCTAATGCCATTCCCAAGTACAGTAGTATTTAATGTGCTATTGTAGGACTCTTAGCCTCCTATGCATATTTACCAACAACTGAGAAAAGCCATTATTATTTGTAGAAATTATTGCCTGCAAATCACAAAATATAGATGACGCTTGCTGTGTTCTTAATTTTAATTAACCTGAAAATTAACTTAATGTAAGACTTAGCTTTTTTCCAGAATTTAATAGAAAAACAAATCTGAAAACTAAACAACAAAATTAATTTTATCAGAAATATATCTATGCAAATATCTATGTTTGACAACACATCAGGGCATATAAGTGCTACTTTAAATTAAAATAAATCAAAAGAGAAGAAGGAAGTCATTTCATATTCATTACAGGAGAAATTGATCGAGATAAAGTCTCAACTCTGACTATATTTGCCCCAAATACAAAAGCACCTACATTTGTAAAAGAAACATTACTAAAATTAAAATCACACATAAAAATCTCATACACTTATAGGGGGAGATTGCAACACCTTACTAGCACCACTAGACAGGACACCCAGACAGAAACTTAACAAAGAAACAAAGGAACTAATACAAGTTATGACCCAATTGCGTTTAACAGACATCTATATAACATTCCATCCAAACACAAAAGAATATACCTTCTTTTCAGCACCACATGGAACCTTCTCTAAAATCTACCACATACTTGGCAACATAGAAAAGCTCAACAAGTACAAAAAATAAGAATAATCCCCTGTATCTTATCAGACCACAATGCTTTAAAGTTAGAATTCAACAACAAAATAAATAGCAGAAGCCCTACAAACACACGGAAATAGAACATGCGCAATTGTACCATTCCTGGTTCCAGGAATAAAAAAAAAGAAATTATCCACTTCCTAAAATGTAATGAGAATGAAGACACAACATCCACACATTTGTGGGACACTTTGAAAGCAGTGTTATATCAATTCGATTAAGGGTATTTCCTACTTTCTCTTATAATAAGTTTGTGTGGCTAGATATATATTGAACTCTTTGATCCATTTGGACTTAAGTTTTGTGCATGGCAATAGACATGCAATAGACATCTGCAGTCTTCTACATGCCAGCATCCAGTTATGCCAGCACCATTTGTTGAAGATGCTTTCTTTATTCCAGTGTATAGCTTTAGCTTCTTTGTCAAAACTTGGTGTGTGGGCTAATATCAGGATTTTCAA
This sequence comes from Cricetulus griseus, assembly GCF_003668045.3. Lineage (NCBI taxonomy): Eukaryota > Metazoa > Chordata > Mammalia > Rodentia > Cricetidae > Cricetulus > Cricetulus griseus. The sequence continues at coordinate 73,897,744 of NC_048595.1, forward strand.
CTTGATTCCATTGGTCTACCTGTCTATTTTTGTGCCAAGAGCAAGCTGTATTCAGGACTATAGCTCCAAAACAGAGCTTGAAATCAGGGATGGTGATGCCTCTGGAAATTCTTTTATTGTACAGGATTATTTTGGCTATCCTGGGTCTTTTGTGTTTCCTTAGAATGTTGTGAATTGTTTTTTCCAGGTCTGTGAAGAATTGTGCTGGAATTTTGATGGGGATTGCATTGAATATAGAGATTGCATTTGGCAAGATTGCCATTTTTACTATTTTGATCTTACCTATCTGAGAACATGGAATATCCTTCCAATTTCTGATATCTTCTTTAATTTCTTTCTTAAAGACTCAAAATTCTTATGATACAGCTCTTTCACTTTTTGGTTAGCATTACCCCAATGTATTTTATGTTGTTTGTTGCAATTGTAAGGTGTAAAGTTTTTCTAATTTCTTTTTCAGCACATGTATCATCCATATATAATAGAGCTACTGATTTTTTTAGTTAATCTTGTATCCTGCCACTTTGCTGAAGGTGTTTATCAGCTGTAGGAGTTCCCTGGAATCTTGAAATTCACAGGAAAATGGATTGAACTAGAAGAAACCATTCTGAGTGAGGTAACCCAGTCACAAAAAGACAAACGTGGTATGTACTCACTCATATATGGGTTTTAGACATAGAGTAAAGGATTATCAGGCTACATTCCACACTACCAGAAAATCTAGTAAACAAGGAGGACCCTAAGAGAGACATACATGGTCCCCTGGAGAATGATAAAGGGACAAGATATCCTGAGCAAATTGGGAGGATGGGAGCAGAGGGGAGAGGGAGCTAGGAGAATGAGAAGGGTAGAGGAGGAGCATTGAGGAGGACATGATGGGGCAGGGAGGTTGAGTTGGGGTAAAAACAGAAGAGAGCAAGATAAGAGATACTATAATAGAGGGAGACCTTATAGATTTTGGGGTTTTTTTGGAGACACGGTTTCTCTGTGTAGTTTTGGAGTCTATCCTGGCACTCACTGTGGATACCAGGCTGGCCTCAAACTGACAGAGATCCGCCTGCCTCTGTGTCCTGGGTGCTGGGATTAAAGGCGTGCACCACCAATGCCTGGCCACATTATAGGTTTAAAGAGAAATCAAGCCCTAGGGAAATGTCTGGAGAGCTACAAAGATGACAGCAACTAAAAATCTAAGCAACATAGGAAAGACTACCTTAAATGCCCTCCCCTGATAATGAGATTGATGACTAACTTATATGCCATACTATAGCCTTCATCCAGCACCTGGTGGAAGTATAAGCACACACTCACAGATAAACCTTGAAATTAACTGGAATCCAGTTGCAGAGAAGGTGGACTGATGAGCAAAGGGGTCCATACCAGGCTGGTGAAACCCACAGAAACAGCTGACCTGAACAACGGAGAATTCTTGTTCCCAGAATGATAGCTGGGAAACCAGCATGTGACTGATCCAGACCCCCTGAATGTGTCAGTGAGGAAACCCTGGAAATCTATGTGCCCCTATACAGTAGATCTGTATTTATTCCTAGAATAGGAATGAAGTTTTGGAGCCCATCCCATATGGAAGGATACTCACTGAGCCTAGACACAGGGGGTTGGCCTAGGCCCTTTCCCAAAGAATATGACAGACTCTGGATACCCCCTACAGAAGGCCTCACCATTCCTGGGGAGCAGAAAGGTTATGGGATAGGTAGGGTGTTAGTTGGGGGGAAGGGGAGTGAGAAGGGGAGGGAGAGGGACCTAGGATTGACCTGTAAAATAATCTTCTTTCTAATTAAAATAAAAATTAAAAAGAAAGAAATTAAAGAAGATGACTGAAAATTGAAAGATCTTACCATGTTCTTGGATAAGTAGGATCAACATAGTAAAAATGGCAATCTTGCCAAAAGCAATCTACAGATTCAATGCAATCTCCATCAAAATCTCAATGCAATTCTTCACAGACCTTGAAAGAATAATACTCAACTTTATATAGAAAAACAAAAGACCCAGGATAGCCCAAACAACCCTGTACAATAAAGGAACATCAGGAGGCATCACCATCCCTGACTTCAAGCTCTATTATAAAGCTCTAGTCCTGAAAACAGCTTGGTATTGGCACAAAATTAGACAAGTAGACCAGTGGAATAGAATTGAAAACCCTACTATTAGCCCACATACCTATGAACACCTGATTTTTGACAAAGAAGCTAAAATTTTATAATGGCAAAAATTATACAAATTTTGCTGGCATAACTGAATGCTGGCTTGTAGAAGACTGCAGATAGATCCATATCTATCACTATGCACAAAACTTAAGTCCAAATGGATCAAAGACCTCAACATAAATCCAGCCACACTAAATCTCTTATAAGAGAAAGTAGGTGGTATCCTAGAATGAATTGGTACAGGAGACTGATTCTTGAACCTACTACCAATAGGACAGAGATCAACAAAAAGGCAAACCACAGAATGGGTTTGTAGAGAACTGATTTCTAAAATATACAAAGAACTCAATTGCTAGTCACCAAAACACCAAATAATCCAAATAAAAAGTCGGGTACAGAACTAAATAGAGAATTTTCAATAGAGGATTCTAAAATGGCTAGAAGGCACAGAAGAGAATTATAAACATCCTTAGCCATCAGGGAAATATATAGGAAAACAATTCTAAGGTACCATCATTTTTTGTCAGAATGGCTAAAATTAAAAACACCAATGATAGTTTATGCAGTAGAGGATGTGGAGAAAGGGGAACACTTGTCCACTGCTGTTGGGAGTGTAAACTTCTACAGCCACTTTGAAATCAGTATGGTGGTTGCTCAGGAAAATGGGTATCAGTCTGCCTCAAGATCCAGCAATTCCACTCTTAGGCATCTACCCAAAAGATGTATACATCTGTTTAACCATGTTCATGGCAGCATTATTTGTATTAGCCAGAACATGGAAGCAACATAGGTGCCCTTCAACTGTAGAATGGATGGAGAAAATATGGTACATTTACACAATGGAGCAAAAATAAAAAAAAAAAAACAATGGAATCTTGAAATTTGTAGGCAAATGGATGGAACTAGAAAAAACCATCCTAAGTGAGGGAACCTAGTCACAAAAAGAAAAACATGCTGTTTTCAATAAATATATGGATTTTACAGATAGTGCAAGTTATTACCACCCTACAATCCACACCTCCAGAGAAGCTAGGAAACAAGCAGTACCTTAAGAGATACATAACTGGTTCACCGGAGAAAGGGAAAGGGACATGGGTAGCATGGGGGAGTGGAGAGTGAGTTAGAAGAAAGAGAAGGGGAGACAAGGACATGAGGGAGCAGGAAGACTGAGTCAGTGGAAGAATAGAGGAGTGTAAGAAAAGAGATACCATAATAGAGGGAGACATTATAGGTTTAAAGAGAAATCTGGCACTAGGGAAATGTCCAGAGATCTACAAGTTTGACCCCAACTAACAATCTAAGCAATAGTCGAAAGACAACCTTAAGTGGCTTTCACTGATAATGAGATAGATTATTGTTGGGAGCCAAAGATCTTAGGGCTTGGCAAGAGATCCTAGGCCATTCTTGGATGCCACATAATTGTATATTAACCTTTACATAGCAGCTCCTTAGAACCTCAGATCAACAAAAGACACAACTTGACCCAGGCCTCCATCCACAGGCTCAATCACCTAGGCAATCCTTCCTGGACCTCTTTCTCATGAGCTCTTTACCCTGCCAAACATCCTCTTTGTGGCTTCTTAATATCCTGCCTACACTAACACCTGGCTCACAAACAACTCATTCTACCCCTCCCCATATCTTGCTCTACTGACTATATAAGCTAGCCTGAGGAAAATAAAGTTTGCCATTTGATCAGAATCCTGTCTTATGGTCATTCTTTCTGTGTCTCTTGTCCCCATTCCCTATCCCTGACTCTCTTGCCCCAGGTTGATGATTACATTATATACCATCCTAGAGCCTTAATCCAGTAGTTGATGGAAGCAGAAACAGACACTGACAGCTAAATACTGAGCTGAACTCTGGAATCCAGTTGCAGAGAGAGAGGGGTGATGAGCAAAGGCTCAAGACCAGGGTGGTGAAACCAACAGAAACTGCTGAACTGAACAAGGGGCAGCTCATGGACCCAAAGTGATAGCTGGGAAACCAGCATAGAACTGTTCCAGTCCCCCTGAACATGGATGTCAGTTTGGAGGTCTGTTTAATCTATGGGGCCTCTGGTAGTGGATCAGTATTTATCCCTAGTACACAAATGGATATGGGAGACCATTCCACATAGTGGGATACTTTCTCAGCTTAGACTCAAAGTTGGTGGTTCAATTTGGAGATCTGTTTAATCTATGGGGCCTCTGGTAGTGGATCGGTATTTATCCCTAGTACACAAATGGATATGGGAGACCATTCCACATAGTGGGATACTTTCTCAGCTTAGACTCAAAGTTGGTGGCCTAGGCCCTGCTCAATATGATGTGACAGACTTTGAACTTCCCCCATGGAAGTCCTCACCCTTCCTGGGGAGCTAAAAGGGAATGCAATAGGGGTTCAATGGTGGGCAGGGGAGGAGAGCAGGTAGATGGAACTTGGATTGACATGCAAAACAACTTTGTTTCTAATTTAAATTTTAAAAAAGGAAAAAAATAAATAATGTCAATCATAAGTCAATAGTTGAAACAAGCAACCAGTTGACAATAAGTGAACAGAAAAATCCATAGAGAATAAGAGGGAGTCATGTGGATGGATAGAGAGATATATAGGAAGTAGGGGGTGGGCATTGTGTCTGGGAGATTTTTTTTGAGATGGCAAATGCAAAGGCCTTTTTCAGTGAAGATAGCAGAGGAGAAATCAGTTGGATATTCTCTACGCCTTTGGGATAGCAGGTTTTTACCCAGCATCTGATTCCTGAGTCTGTATTGATAAAATGGAACAATAAAGACTTAGTTAAAAATAGTACCCAATGAAATGCAGATTCCAAAAAGCTTGGAGAGCTCTGTGTGTAACATTCATCAATACATAAGCAACAACAGCAAAGTCAGTCACTTTGAAAGGTAGAATATGCCATTTATTTTCCTAATTTCTCTTTAACCACATGGCAGCTCAAAACCTTGAGCTCAAGAAATATGTACTACACTTGGACATAATTCACTACATGAACAATTTTTACAAGATGATTTGACTTCTTCAAGGAGTTTCTGATGAGTTCCATGGGCTACTGAGAAACAGAGACAGCTGTAGTATTTGATAGAAGAAACATATTTCTTAATCTTAGCTGTTGGCAATAAGTCTCCTCTTGTCTTCAAAGTATACTCTTTCAAATTGTGAGGCACTAACTTTACTTTCTCTAAAGATTGGAACTTCATCTTCTAGAAACAAAAAGAAAAGCTGTTACATTTTCATGTGTTTATAAACTCTTTAAAGACGAGATTACAGTAGCCATACAATAAAATTCAAAATTTGAAAACAGTTCTTTGCATATTAAAACATATGTAGAAAAAATAATCCTATGAAGTCAAGCCACCCAAAAAATATTCGTATGATGTTTCTTAAATGTTTAGGATATTTTCTTTTTACTCACACAGTGCCTTTGAGAAAATTGGCACATGCAATATTAATTTCCAAGGAAGAAATTTTCTGTCATGAGTAGTAAATGTGTGGAAAGGGGGGGTGAATTAAAATTAAAAAATCCAATTCATCCTGGCTTTAGCACTGATTTATAGGGAAAATGTCTTAATTACTTTGTGTTCTCTTTTATCTTTTTTATGTTAATGTGTATATTTGTTATTAATCCATTCACATGGGTAGGTTTTTGTTTCTGAGTAAGAGTGCTATCAAATTCAAAACACTCTGTAATGAACATATTAGAATGATTGAACTATTCGGGACATAAAAGGCTACAAAAACAAAACAAATATATCTAACAATGTACTCTTGGCTAAGCTAATTACCTATGTGCTATAAGATTTTCAATAATAAGTCCTTAAGTAATAAATAGGCATGGGAGAAAATAATGACGCCCAGGTGTGAATCTGAGGTCTGTTCACAAAGCTGCAATCTCAATGGTATAATTGCCTCTATTACCACATTCTGGCTGACATGGGGTGTGAGTCATGGAAAGAACTGGATAGAAATGAAAAAGAAACCCTTTCAAATCAGACAATAATGCACTAGAGACCAGGTATCTAAATTGCACTTGAAATATAAAAGCAAGCTTCCATTTTATATAACACATTCCATTTAGGCACATGTCCTACTCAGACTAAGTCACAAATGCCTGGGATAGAAAATTGCCACAAAAGAGTTCAGTGTTCTTGGAAATCTTCACATAAGGAATCTCTTTACTCCCAACAGTACTGCACTGCACTACAACATAACACCCTATGTTGTTTAAAAAGAACTTTACAGTAATCTGAAGGATTCTTATACACCCCCCATAGCCAATCTTGCATACTCATTCCATAATTCACCTGAATAAATAAGAAGTGATTAACCATGAAAGTCCATGCATTTTATGCTTCTTAAATCTGAAAGACTGTTGAAATATAAATAATAGTACCAACAACTTTGTGTTGCATTCTTTTGCTATTCCGCCCCTTTAAATATCAAGATTAAAGGATAAACTATTTTACTATTCCACAATTGTGAAATCCAAAGATCTCTGAAAATTGGGTTTTTTCAAAATTAATTTGGCAAGAAAACCTGATTCTTCCTAAATTTCAATGAAAAAGCAGGTGTATTTTGTTGTCATACTGTACCCACCCTTTTGTGGTTATTATACATGTATGGTATATGTTGAAAGACATCCTGGAGAAAACGTTAGTTTCCTATTAGGGTTTACTTTACCTTTGGTCTTCTACGATCCTTCCAGCATCTCCAGAAGTTCACCAGAATCTTACTTAGTTGGTTTAACAAGGACAATTGGCACTTAGTATTTGATCCCCCTGAGTATGTTGTCCAGGTCCTTTTCCCTGCTGTGGTGCTAGCTGATCACCATGGGCTGCCCTTCACAGGAATCATGTTAAGTAAGGTTGCTCACAGCCGTCCATCATCTTGGTGTTTCACTTTAGTCATTGTCTATACATGGATGCTGTCTCTTCAACATAGATCTCATCTTCCTTCCCTGTTGCTATAATTCTTAAATAAAATCTACTTTTGTTACTTTAACTATCTTCTGGTTCTCTTTTACTTTAGTCTCATATAGTCCCTTTTTAATACTCTGGAAATCCAATATAAAACTAGAATGAGGATTTGAGGGAAACTATTGCAATCCTATTTGTATATGCTTGCTGTATTGCACATGGACTTAACTATCCTCGTGCATAACTGAAAACTGACAATTTATACCTTTTAGAAAAGATTGATAGAGTCATGTGATCTACATTCCACATCCCATCATTAATGGATTATTTAGATACAGTAAATAATTCCATTAGAAGGTAACACTAGCATATATGATCCTAAGTGACCCCCAATATCTGACATTTAGACTCCCAGGTAAATAAGCTTGTACTATCACTATAGGTATATTTAATATTACTAAACACACACAAATAACTGGCTACTGACTAGATTGTGGGTCTATTATTAGAATTTTTAAAATATGTTAAATTTATCTGATAGACAACTTTTATCATGAGGATGTTTCAATTTTATAGCTAAAGTAATTTGTTCTATTTTAAAATAAAAAGATATTAAATGATAGTGTCCTATCTGTTTAATCTCCTTTCATAACATAGGCATAGATAAACTTAGTCAACCTCTTGAGAAGTTCTTTCAGACAAGTCTAACTGAGGTTAAAACTTTATCCCCATGTTTCCCACCTTGCATTTGCAGTTTCTTCTGTATAAAACTATATCCCTTCTTCCCTGCAAATTATGGAACAGATTTCAAAGACTCACTAGTAGAAGAGAGGTGTCTCTGTCTATGTTGATTTTAACAGAGGTGTCTCTGTCTAAAATGATTTTAACATTTTAACTGGAATGGAATGATTTTAATATTTTAACTGGAATGGAATGCACAAATGCTCATCACAGACTCCCAAGGTAGATGGCTAAAACAAAGTCCCAGTATATTTTAGCCCAGATGAAATTTAAGAAATCTAAATATGTGACTCTCCCCCATTTCATCTTCATAAAGAACAGCTGAGACTTATACACATAGTTTATAACAATATCATACCATAAATAGATTTTATTGGTATTTTAACTTAACATAATAATCATAGTAGGTTTTTATTAGGTCCTTGCACTATCTAGCTTCAAGTTCCTGGCCCTTCAGCAGTGTCAGGTATTGATTTCATCTCAAGGAGTAGCCTTAAGTACATTTTTTTTTAAAGAGGGCAGAGGTACTCTCATAACATATCTGTCAGGCAGGGAAGCATTGGGAAGCATTGTAAGCTACAAGATTTGTAGCTGGGTTGGTGGTTTTCTTTCTCCTTTGGTAGCATGCAGAGTACATTCCAGTACCATGAATTCTAGTCAATAAAGGTGAACCTTTTAGGTACAAGGTGAACTTTTCTTTGATAACATAAGTTTGTCTTCAGCAACAGAGCTTTTCCATCAGCTTTTGGAGAGTAACCAATAGCCCGAGGTTTGGAGATTTCCATGGGACCCCATTGGCCAATGAATAAACAAGATGTGAGTCATTCCTGACACTGGAGGTTTTATTCAGTGGAAAGCGGCATGAGTGAGGCAACCTAGCAGAAGGAAGAGAGTCCCACAAGTGGTCATAAGGTTAAGAGATAACTCTTACTCCTGGTGTTAGGGTTCTTCAAATATACCAGGCTATGCAGCCATGATGTAAATGCAGAGGACCTAGCTCAGACTTATACAGGTCTGTGATTTTTGTTTTAGTCTCTGTGAGCCCCTATGAGCCCTGCTTAGTTGATTCTGTGCATTGGGTCCTCGTGGTGTACTGGGCTCCTCTGGATCCTAGAATATTCCTTCCCACTCTTCTTTGGGGATGCCCTGGGTTCACCTAGTGTTTAGATGTAGGTCTCTGCATCTGCTCTCATTAATTGCTAGACAGTGTCTTTTTGGTGACAACTGGATTAGGCACTGATCTATGAGTATAGCAGACTATCATTAAGAATCATTTCATTGACTACTTTTTTTTAATTTATTGCCAGTTGTACTTTGTTCTATCCTGGGTCTCTGAATTGAAAATCCTCTGGTTTCTGGCCATTCACACAGTGTTAGCCATAAATTCCCTCTCCTGGTACACTGGCCTAAAATTGCAATAGTCATTGATTGGCCACCATGAGCCATCTTTGTTACATGGGCTCTCTGCCTTTGTGAATTGTATAATGCTTATCCTTTACCTAAGAGCTAACATCCACTTTAAGTTAGAACATACCATGTTTGTCTTTCTGGGTCTGGGTTACCTCATTTGATTTTTTTGGTAAGATATACCTATCAAGAAAATTATACACTTCACTTTCAGAGTACACATTTTTAAAGTATGACCAAGTGATTCTTTGGATTTCCTCAGTGCCTATTGTTATGCCCAACTTTTTGTTTCTGATTTTTAATTTCAATATTCTCTCTGTGTTAGTTAGTTTGGGTAGGGTTTATCTACCTTGTTTATTTTCTCAAAGAAGCAACTCTTTTGTTTCATTGATTCTCTGTGTTTTCTTTGTTTCTATTTAATTGATTTCAGCCCTCAGTTTGATTGTATACTGCTGGCTACACCTCTTGGGTGAGTTTGCTTCAATTTGCTCTAGAGATTTCTGCTGGACTTCTAAATTGCTAGTCTGAGATATCTCCAGGTTGTTTGTGTAAGCACTTGGGGCTATAGATTTTTTTATTAACATTGCTTTCATTGTGACACATAAGCTTGGATATACCTTGTATTCATTTTCATTGTATTCTAGAGTCTTTAATTGCTTTCCTTATTTCTGCCTTGACCCAGTAATTTAGTAGACAGGTGATCAGTTTCTATGAGTTTGTGGGCTATCTATTGTTTCTATTGTTATTGATTTATTCCAGTGGTTGTCTGATAGAATGCAGGGTGTTTTTACAATTTTCTTGTATGTGCTGAGTCTTGCTTTGTGACCAAGTATTTTTATCAGTTTTTGAGAATGTTCCATGAGGTGCTGAGAAGAAGTTGCATTCTTTTGTGCTTTGATGATATGCTCTGTAGATAACTGTTAGTTACATTTGTTTTATAAGGACTGTTAGCTTTAGTATTTCTGTTTAGTTTTTTACTAGATCACCTGTCCATTGGTGAGAATGGGGTGTTGAGTGAGGTCTCTCACTTTCAATGCATGAGGGTTGCTTGTGATTTTAGCTTAAATAGTATGTCCTTTACAAACCTGATAATCTTGTGTTTTGGACATAAATGTTAACTGAAAAATCATCTTGGTGGATTTTTTCTTTGAGTATTAAGTGTCTGTCCTATCTCTTTTGATTAATTTTTGTTTGAAGTCTGAATTTTGGTTTGATGTCTATTTTGTTAGATATTGGAATGGCTGCCACATCATGTCCTTTCAGTTCATTTTCTTAGAAAAACTTTTCCCAACACTTTACTCTGAGGTAATATCTATTTTTGAAATTAAAGTCTATTTTTTATTTCATTTCATTTAATTGATAATTTTTATTTATTTTATATACCAACTAGTTCCCCCCACTTTCCCTCCCATTCCATCCCCCTGCCTCCCATCTAAACCCCTCCCCATCTAATGTTCCTCCATCTCCATTCAGAAAGGGGCAAGAATATATTTTTCTTATCCAGCAGCAGAAGGATGGATCTTGTTTTTGGATCTATTTTGTTTGTCTGTTTCTTTTTATTTGGAGATAGAGTCCATTGATATCGAGATGTCAGTGACCAATCATTGTTAATGTTATTTTGTTGGTGAGGGTGGTTGGTGATGGTAGTGGTGGTATTAGTGGTATGTGTGTGTTTCCCTTCTTTTGGTTTCGAATGTGTGAGGTTGTTTATTGCCTGTGTTTCTATCAGAGTAGGTAGCCTCCTTAGGTTGGAGTTTTCATTATACTAACTTCTATAGGGCTAGATTTGTTGATAGATATTGTTTAAATTTGAATTTGTCATGGAAAGTATTGCTTTCTCCTTGTATAGTGACTGAAAGTTTTGCTGGGTATAGTAGTCTGGGATGGCATCTGTGGTCTCTTAGAATGTGTAGCACATCTGTTCAGGTCTGTTGTGGTATATTTAGATCATACTCTGACACTTCAGAGAATGCCAATAAAGTTTATTTTGAATCAGAGAATAGAGCTAGCTACCATAATATCAAAACTAGTAATAGAGGTTTTGGAGGACTAAGGACACATAGGCACAGAATGTAGTAGGGAGGGGTTTAGAGAGATCTTTGGCCCTTTGGGATCAAGGAAGAAGAAAGAGAACAGGTCTCTGGTCATTTTTCTGCCATGCCTCTGATCAACCAGGGTTTTTTGTTTGTTTGTTTTTTGTTTTTTAGTTTGTTTGGGTTTTGGTTTTTCGAGACTGGGTTGCTCTGTGTAGCTTTGGAGCCTATCCTGGCACTCACTCTGGAGACCAGGCCCGCCTTGAACTCACAGAGAACCACCTTCCTCTGCCTCCCGAGTGCTGGGATTAAAGGAATGCACCACCAATGCCCTGCTCAACCAGGTTTTTACCCCCAATATCTGACTCCAGAGATTTCTCAATAAAAGAATAATTAGATAAATGCTTCATAGGTCTTTTTAGCTGTTAGAATCTCCCTTGAGAAGTAGAGTGAAATTCCTATAGGTCTGCCTATATATATTACTTGCTTTCTTGTCCTTAAAGCTTTTAATAATATTTCTTCCTCTGTCTCCCAAGTGTTTGGTTTTAATTTATTTTTCTTGTGCTTCTGATGTGTTGGAAAATTCACGGCTTACTGTAGTAGGATAGCTGGGTTCTGGGTGTGAGGTAGTGCCTTGGTTGTTGTTGATTGTTTTCTTATGATGGCCTCTGGATATATGGGCTTGACGTGATTATGTCTAGATACTGATTTTCTGAGTTTGTCTTTATTGGATGGGTATTTTGTTCCTTAGTTTTTCCTTCCTCTCTCATCTTCTGATTAGTGTGGGTGGACTTCTTGCAGTCTGAATAATCTGTGGTAGAGTTGGGAGTCTCCTCTGTTTAGAGTCTGGGCCAGGGCAACTCTGACGACACAGGACTAGGAATAGTGTGGGGAGATGCTGAGATAGTGAGAGTATATGAGAGTTTTGCTGGTAAGCAGACTACCTTGACTTCTCCAAGTCTGCATTGTCTCTGGTAGAGCAGGGAGTCTCTGCCCTATTTGAGGGCTGGGCTTTTGATTGTCAGGCTGTTCTATGTCAGAGCAGGGAGTCTCTACCCCAGTTGGGGAGTGAAGTATGACAACCAGGGGGGAATAGGAGAGGAGATATTGTAGAGAATGCTGAGATAGTGAGTGAGAGTGTTTCCTTAATGGGCAGCCTACCTGGAATTCTCTATGTCTCTGTGGTCTCCGAGAGTGGGAAGTCCCCACCCCATTTGGAGGCTGGGGCAGGGAAACTAGGAGGGGCAGGGACTGGGTATAGCTTGGGTAGATCCTGAGAGAGTGAGCAAGTGCAGGAGTTTGGCTGGCAGGCAGCATACTTGGACTTCTCCCTATCTGAGTTAAGTATATTGATTTACATATGTTATACCAACCATTCATCTCTGTAATGAAACCTACCAGGTCATGATGTATGAACTCTTTTATATCTTCATGATCTTATTAATGTGCTCTTGAATTCAGCTTGCAAGTATTTTGTTGAGAATTTAGGCAAAGGAGTCTATAGTTTTTTTTCCTTGTTTTGTATTTGTATCTGTTTTAGGTATTGAGATAATATTAGTGCCATGAAATGAATTTGCTTTTTTCTTTGTTTGTTTTGTGGAAGAGTTTTAAAAAGTGAATACTATGTCACTTTTATAACTTTGATAGAATTCAGCATTGAATCTATCCAGTCCTGAGATTTTCTTTCTTTGATCAAATACACTAATTAACAATTAATTATTTTAGGCGCTTATACTTCTTTGTAATGTATAAAAAGTACTAAGTAAGTGTTGTGACTTTTCTGGGGGAAAATGTGAACCAATATTATTCAATGAAGAAGGCCACCAAAGAAACAATCTTGGCATAGTCCACATTGTCAAAAAATAATTTTATTGTGGTCCCTTCCATAATTAATGTGTGAGAGGTTATTTACAGAAGTACAGGCAATTCAAAGGCAGCTCTATCACGGAAAAGTAATTCTAGCATAGATTGTCATTCATAAATGCTGCATCCCTGTATCTCTCTGCACAATATGGATGAAGCTGGACAGATTCATGAGTCTCTTCTCCTTAGCAGTGCTTACTATTTGTAGAGCTTTAAAGAGAGGCCTTGTACATCTTCTGAGTTTCAGTGCCTTCTTGAGATTTGTGAATTGTTTACTTTCTGAAAATTAATGAGGCTTCCTCCAAAATGTAAATATTCCAGAGAAAATTTCTATACAATGTTCTATCCATTTTTCCAGGTCTCACTTTCTTTCCACATCCTCTTCCTACTTTGCTTCTGAGTCTTTCAGGGGGTGGTATAGATGTTCACCTATGTATTTTTCCCAACAATAAAACAATAAAGCTTCAAGAGTTTTATGGTTGTACCTTGCCCTTTTATTCTTTTTAACTGTTTTACTATCTTTGCCCCTTTTTGTATATTTTTACATTTCTCAAATGGGTTTCCAAATCTGCAAACTACCCAGAGATTGGTACAGTTTCCATATATATAAAGAATGCTTTTCACAGAGGATGTGCAACATAATGAATCAAGGTCCCAGGCCACCATCCCATGACAAAGAATAAACCTGTGATATAACCAAAGAAAGCACTTTGAATGTCCATTATTGTCTATTTGTCTCATGAATCAGCACATAAGAGGATACTAAAGAAAAGTTTAACCAGGTCATACACAACATGAAATGATCCCATCACTTGCACCAGTTGCTCCATTAGAAGAATACAGCAATGTGGATTGGCAACACTTCTTTATTTCACTGTAATCCATGATCAGTCTCCTTTAGCTGTCCTTCTTTACCCTGGAGTGTTCCCATGAGACTATGTGAATGTTCCCAGCACCGATTAATTCTGTGGGTATAGCAGAGATGCTTACTTTGGCCTAAAACTGAGGGCAAGTCACTGCCAGATCCTTTGAGTGATGCCTGTGCCTGCCAGTATTTTGGGTATGCCTGCATCTTCCTGCTTAGTGCTGGCACTCTCAGCTGGCACAGCATTACAGCCACAATTGACATCTCCCCATAACAACTGGCTGTGAGAAGGTTCCAAGCTGTGAAAACAGTCTACCCTTAGTGAAAAAGTGTGCACAGCATAATCATAGAGAATGCTGCCCACCACTAAGTAGGGTCTCTCCTGCTTCTCTCTGTCTGTCTCTCTCTCTCTGTCTCTCTCTGTGTCTCTCTCTCTCCCAGAGGGTGGCTGGTGGCCATGGGTCAGGGGTTTCAAAGAGGGAAAGATGGCCTGGGAGAGCCCCTGGCACTCACCTCTCTACTGGAGGGTGGAGGGAACAAGACAGGAAGCCTAGGACGCTGGCTGCCCTTTACTGCCTCCAGGTCCCTTTAGGGGATTCAGTGGCAGGAAGGGTCTGGTGGCCTCAGGTTAGGGGACTCAAAGATGGAAAGGGGACCTGGGAGACCAACTGGTGTTCACCTATCTACCGGAGGGTAGAAGGGCAAAACAAGAATTGCGACTAAGGATGCTGGCTGCTCTATGAACTGAAATTATCTTAAGCTGACCAGGAAAGTGTATTTGCTGATGAGATTTTGTAATTCTGGAATGTGATATATAAGGTGCTTCTGAAGAAAATACATTGATGTTAATACCCAGAACTGAGTCAACCATGCTAAAATTCTCACCTGCTATGCAATATCTATCTACTGATGTAATATTGGTTTGGCAATAATGGGTAGGACCAACTGCTTTTGTATAGGGTTTGAGACTTTCTCCATGAGTAGTATTTCATGTCTGATACTAAAAACCTATTCAAAATTCCATGTCTTGGAGGTCATGGGCCCAGGAGAAGAATACACTATTTTTATATTGGTAAGTGGTCCAGATAAAAGCCTCACCAGTATATTAAAGGGAGTAGAAGAAACAATATGAGGTCTCAAAGACAGTACAGAAGAAATGGGTCAATCAGCCAATAAATATGAAATCTGATCCATTCCTGGGGGCTCTAGCTCTTGATACAGTCCTAAAGTGCTCCTAGCCCCTTTCATTCCTGTCTCTCTAGACTTATTCCAGTCTGAGTGCAGCCTAACTTCATGAACTCCTATCCTACTTCTACTCCCTGAAAAATATGCCCATTGATATTGAAACTGTCCCTAATCTCTCCCGTTTTCCTCTCTATCCCTTTTGTTCTTTCCTTTTAGCCTATATGCATTTCTTATGTCACCTGCTGACTGCCAAAAGCAATTCCTACAAGGAACCAAAGAGTGACCACACTTGCCTAAAATGCAAAGTAGTCAACAGAAACCAAAGAATGAAACCCATTCAATTAAGACAGGACCAGATATCAACACACACACACAGACACACACAAACACAAACACAGAGAGAGAGAGAGAGAGAGAGAGAGAGAGAGAGAGAGAGAGAGAGAGAGAGAGAGAGAGAGAGATCAAAACTAGAGCAATGAAATAATAGGAATTAAAACAAGGAGACATAGTGTCTTAGGGTTTCTATTGCTGTGCACAGAAATCATAACCATGGAAACTTTTATGGAAGACATTTAATTGACATGGTAGCTTGCAGTTTCAGAGGTTTAGTCAGTTATCATCATGGCGAAGAGCATGATGAGGTGCAGGCAGGCATGATACTGGAGAATTCTGTACCTTGATCAAAAGACAATAGGAAGTGAACTGAGACACTCTGTGTGACTTAGGCATATATGAGACTTAAAAGCCCACCTACACAATGACACACTTCCTGCACCAAAGCAACCCCTCCCTACACCAACAAAGTCATTTCTCCTAATAGTTTCACTCCTTTTGTAGGCCATTTTATTTCAAACCATAACACATAGCTAATCTAATGTCTGGCAAAAAAGACTTCAAACCATAACTAGTCAGAACATATGGAGAAGGCCAATTCATACTCATCAAAGGAAAAATCTTCCAAGAAAATATTAGAATTCTAAACATTGACACACTCCATTTCATAAAAGAAGATCTATTAAACCGAATAAAAACACAATTTGATTCTAATGTGGTGATGGCAGATGACTGCAATAACTCACTCTTACCAATGGACAGGTCATCCAGACAAAAGCTTAGTAGAGAAAGTCTGGAGTTAAATTTGCATCACAAATGAGGTGGGCCTAAAGGATTTATGTAGAACAAACCATTCAAGCACTAAAGGACAAAAATTTCTTTCAAAAGTCATGGAACTCTACATATGACTATACAAAGCAATGCTCAAGAAATATAGAAACATTGAAATAATATAGTGTGTTTTATTTTTATCTCAAACCATACAACAAAACAAATTAGAAATTACAGAAGGTACACAAAATCATGCTAGCAAAACATCACAGTAATGAATGAAACTGGGAAGAGGCAGAATAATAAAAGAAAATTATAAACTTTCTTGAATTAAATGAAAACAAAACATACCCAAACTATGTGACACAAAAAAGATTCCTCAGAAGAAAGTTTACAGCACCTAGTGCCTACACAAAGAATCATTATGTCTAGACTGGACTTGATGTGTTTAAAGAGAAAGATGGAGACACACACACACAGAGACACACACAGAGTGAGACATAGAGAGAGTATGAAATCAGAGGAGAATCTGGAAGGAGTTTTGGGAGGGTCATGAACATGACTAAAATATGTTCTATGAAAATCTCAAGGAATTAATAAAATATTTTTAAATGTGAAGAAAATATTATTATATTTTTATTCTTTTAATTTTATGACCAAATTTAAGATAATGTATGCCCCAAATTACATTGTATATCAGAATAAGAATTATTCATTGTATACATGATTAAGTTACAATTTCTTTAATTATACAAAAGTCAGAGTAAATTCCAGGAATTTATACTTTACAATTTTTAATACACTAAACTTTGTATACTATATACAAGGTGAACATGTGTGTTTCTGTGTGTACTCTATATCAAGGTATTTTCTTGAGGAATTAATAAAGAACTTCCTTTTATGGTGTGGAGAAGGAAGAGAGAGACTCCTATTTGCTTAAGAGAAATTTAAGCTCTTTTGGTCTTCAATGTTAGATGTACAAATTCAAAATTAAAGAGGAGAGTTCAACTGAATCTTATAACAAAGCAGAAGCAGGGATATTATTACCCTTTCTTTTCTGGTTTTCCTTATTCTCCAGCCTTCACAGAGAAACCTGCTCAACATGAGATCTCATCCTCCACTGATTAATCAGAAATATAGTTTTTAGACATCTTAGAACATTTGTTCCCAAGCTGAAGTTCTAACTGGTCTTAGTTCCATGGCTCCATACAACAAAAAATAATTTCCTTTTCTAGGGTAGTTTTTAAAGGTGAGTTCAACTTCTTCAGGACTCCAAAACTCATTGTCCTGAGTTCTCTAAAACTATACGCCAGTGTCCTCTACTGTCCCTCAAGATTTAGGGAGCCTACAGATACATTGTCCTCTGTATAACACAGATAATGATTTAGTGAGCCAGGGTAAGTTCTGAGCATATATATGCATTTTGAACAACTCTCCTGGCACTGATGATGTTGTACATTGTGAATAATAGGGGTCAGTATTGAGCCCCTGAAGGCCTTATCATAGCTAGGAATGAGGCATCAACAAGTTTCCACATTATACTCAAAAGCAGTAAGATCAAACTCTTCCTGATTTTATCAACCCAGTTGTTACAAGGCTCTTGATCACAGATTGAAATATTTTCAAACATTCTCTCCTGCACTGAGAATATTACCTCCATGGTTTCAGTCATATTCAGTAGGCAAACCTGCAAAATGTATCCATGTGACAATTTTTAAGCAAATGGTCACAAATATAAAAGATTAAAAAGGTATTTGTCTATCTGGTAGAAGCAACTACTTCTAATCATGCTGGGGACATCAGTAGAAGCTTGCTATGAATCTAACTATGGTGACATTACAACCCAAGTAACATCGCCAATGATTGCAAATGTCTTTTAGAAAGTATTTTCTAATATAGTAAGATGACAGAAGCCTCTGGATTAAGCAATAACCATTCCTATCTCTTCTGACAGCAATTGCTATCTTCTGTTTCTTGTAAACCCCACATGGAGAGAGGGCTCACCTGTCCCCTGAGGATCCAGTTCCACATCCACCAGCTGTGTAAGAAACTAGTGTTTTAAGACTTATGCTTAATTGTTCCTTGTAAAAACTTAGAAGACAATCTAGGAATACCCATGAAATCCCTCAAATATCTATGAAGATATAAAAATAATGAAACCATTAAGATAAGTGACTTACCAGGAAACAGCTCAAATTTATTAAAGACTAAAGTACCACTGCATACCCTAGACAGTTTAAAAAAGAGAGAGACTGCTGACATTAAACGTGTAGTCCACATGGATTAAATTAGCTCACTCTTCATGTTACAGTTTAAGATTTCATAAAGTCTGGCTTGTGGTTAAATGATGTGTTTTAGTTCCAAGCATAGTTTATGACTTTCCAATCTTCTCAATATTGTACACTGGTGATTTAATGAAGTACCTCCATGGGCCAGTCTGGTCTTAATAAATCATACCCCTATTTTTTAGTCCTAATAAACAAATATTTTTGGTGTGTTTTTTGGTACATTTGCCTCATGAGAACATTCCATGAAGAAAGAGAGTGCATCTGTGGCCTTAGTGAAATGGCGCTTGGTGGAGTTTCACAAAATGCACTAAAGTCTTTTTGTGTTTTGTGTTTTGTGAGTCAGTGACAGTTGATGAAACCTTAACTGAGACAGCTGTTGAAGGAGGACAATTCCACAAAGAGTCTAAGAAGGAATTCTCTCTTCCCTAAATCCATCTGAGGTTCCCAAATGCTAAGCATTAGTCTGTTTTTCAGATAAGCAGGAAGCAGAGAAGACAGTGGAAGGAACAATATACTTCATACAGCTTCAATCTCTCCAGACCTTATGTCTCTAAACTTGTTAGAGGGACTAGGCAAAGACTTGTCTAATTGGAGGCTTCCCCAGACAAGGCATGTTTATTTATCTCAACATCTTCCTGTTTCCAGGATTAGAGGCTTTCAGAAACAAAAACATTATCTGGTCCATGATCTCTTTCTTGTTTCACTGACTTCATTTTGTTTGCAATCATCACAAGCATGTCATTTATTCCATTGTAAGCACACAGGATGCATTCACTCTAATCCTGTATTTTAACAAGATCGCATACTTTAGAAAAACAAAGGCATTACACCAAGATTAGGATAAAGAGTCTGTTTCCTCTTCAACTAAAATAGATATCCTGAGTATTTGATTTGTGGTATATCATTATGTTTGATATTTAGTTGCTCTCTTGCTGAGGTCTAAATTAGTATCTTTATTAGATTCCCTCTAAGTGGCATTTTACCCACTGTGTTTACATTTAGAATCATCCCTCATGATAAAGTCTGTCACAAAAAAAATGGGAAATCTGATTTACTGCCTATGTCTCTTCCAAGTTTGGGAGCTAAGTCCCATCTGTCAGCACTCGTACACACACACACACACACACACACACACACAGCTTTGTTCCTTAAGGTATTTGGAGCATCTTATTCCATTTCTCTAAATTCATTTTGAATAGAGGATAGTATTAGTATTGCTTGGTTTCTTTCTCCATACCTAAGTTTTTTCTGTATATTCTCTATACTGTTAGAAGGTCAGGCAGTGTTTTACTTCAAAATGTCCCCGTACCTAAATTTTTAGACATAAACTAATTGATCTAAGAATTGTAATATGCATCTTCATTCATTATAATCTACATCAAACTAATAGTTTAATTCTGATAAAATATAGAAACTTCCCTCCTACTTGTATTTGTGTATGTGCCTCTGTGTTAAACGACTAAAGTGCAATAATAATGCTTTATATAATGTGTCTTTTTAAAAGTTCAAGAAGAGAAAATATACTTAGTATTTTGTATTACCCACTTACTTCATCATTTGCAGTTCTTATCCTTGTCAATAAAGAAGGATGTCAGTTTTCACTTAGCACCATTCCTTTCAGCTTAAAAGTCAGTTTTTAATAACAAACTGTCTCCATCTTTATGTGAGACAGCTTTTTTTTTGCACTTACATTATAAAGGATAACTTTCTTAAACAAAAATCTTAGTTGGCGTTTTTTTTTTTTTTTTTTTTGTGGCTGTTGCTGTTTTTTTCAGAACTTCAGGTGGGTATTGCAGTGTCTTCTGCCATCTGTTGCCTACGGGGAAGCTAGTTGTTCTCCCTGGAAATTGTCTGTTGGGACAACATCCAGTATAACTATCTTTTCTGTTTCTCCCACATGGGGTTTGTTGAGATTTGTGAATCTAGAATTTAGTTTCATTTTCTTCCATCTATGTTTTTTTTAATGTTTAATTATTTCTAAAATACGTTCTAGGTCTTTCTTGCTCATCTGCATCTAGGAATCCATTGCATCATGTAACTTGGTAAACAAGCTGCTACTGTTCATCCTCTGCAGCTTCCCTTATTTGATTCAGTTGTTGTGTTCTGTCCTGTAGGTAGAATGACTCCTAATGTGCTAATTTGAAGTTTGCCAATTATCTTAAATTCCTGCTGAATTCTTAGAATGAATTTATTCTAAAATACCATTCCTTTGCACTGCAACATTTTCGTGTATTTTTTGTATTTGCCTCTCTTTTCTGCTATTTTCTCATACCTATTTCTGGTTTTTGCATGCTCTTTTGGTACTTGGCTTCCTTGAATTATGTGAACTTACCTTTAGCAGTTTAGCAGCCATTTTGAAACCTTTCTCTGTTAGATCAAACATCTGGACCTACTCAGAGGGTTTCTTTTCACTGCTTTTCCCTGTAAACACATCACCTTTCCCTATTTCACTTCACATTTCAATGTTTTTGCTGAAAATTGACCTTGTTAAATAAAACAAAATACTTACTCTGAATTTTGATATTTTCTCTAATACTTGCTGTTATTTCTATGACTTCATTGCTGGCATTTATTTTAGAAAGCACATGAATTGAAGATTTGTCAGTATTGTATAAGAATCAGAAAGAGGTTTTCAATCTTAACCAAACATTTATGTTCTTGTATTATGCTGCATAAATTTGCAAGCATCCAAATAGCAGTCTCTTATGTCTAGTACAGTGACCTCAGCATGGATGTGTAAAGGTGTTCTAAATCTCCTTTTCAATATGCCATATGTTTGATCTTTCAGCTTACTTTTTACTTTATCCATTAGCTTGTTGCTCATCCACATAAAACTGATCCTTCAGTGAGTCATTGCTGGCCTTTCTTATTTGCTTCTTCCAAAGTCACTGTTTTTACTGAGAATGCTATTGGCAGTGTGCTTTTAGTCC
Organism: Cricetulus griseus; assembly: GCF_003668045.3. Lineage (NCBI taxonomy): Eukaryota > Metazoa > Chordata > Mammalia > Rodentia > Cricetidae > Cricetulus > Cricetulus griseus. Next base: position 73,919,235 of record NC_048595.1, read on the forward strand.
ATGAAAATCAGATAACTTTCTTGTGGTAGCAAAGCCATCACATTTCTCAGTTGACCCAATATATTAGACCTACCATATCAAATGAACTGGAAAGGATAGAAGCAACTGCAGGCAAGAATGTGGTAGGAACACAGCCATAGCTAAAGCTCAGTAGTTTTGTATTAATAAATGGTTCATGTTTTTATTTGATTTCAATCACCATAAATGCTCATATTCTTTCAAAGTTATCCAGATTTCTAAGTATATCTGAAAAAGAAAGCTTCCCTCTCTTTTTACAATAATGGGAAGTTAATCTCTATTCATTACTTGTCGTACTTCCCTGCTTTATTACACACTAAGTAGTTTTTAATTAAATTCCAAACATTGTGGCATTTACCTTGTTAGATGTGAGGTGCTTTGTCTCTCTACATGTATTCTTTTATCCTAAGTCATAGTTGAACAGAAATAATTTGATCATGCAGAGCCATTCTTTTACTCTGTGCTAAGAGCAGAGCAGAGTTTATTCAATGTATGCTACATCTGAATTCTCTTCATGGTGATCCTGTCTTACCATTTTCCCCCTCTTGGTGTTAAAAGTAGGGATGGCTTCTTGAGCTCTGTGTATCTTTCCTTCTAAAATTTTGCAGATAGCTCTTTCAATGGCTGCAGGAAATTTTCCTATAAGAAATACTGATTATCACTGCGCTAAATTTATACTAGGGTACACTGAATTTCTCCCATGCTTGTTCTCTGTGCTTGCTTCTTCTCTCTGCCTTGACCTGCAAACCCTAGATATCCTGGTCTTTCAAGTTCCTAGCTCAGTGTGCTTCAATAAGAGATATCACCAGGCTCAGTCCTCTGAAACCTTTTTCAGATTAAGCAGGTCATGGAAACTATGTTTTTCTTCTATTCTGCTTCCCTTCAGGAAATACTCCTTTGTTTCTTGATAGCTAGTTATTTAAAGCCATTGCTTCAAGTGACTTTCTATGATATGTTTCAAATTAGTTGACATGGGCATGTCTGATGTATATTACCTACATTTCCCAGAAGCAGAGGCATGAATGTTCAATTTCATTGAGGGAACACATTTGGTTGAGTCTACTGGGAACATTCAATAACTTGTTTTTCCACAAATCTTCCTGAATCAACCATGATCATTGTCACTCAAGAAAAATGACCCAGTCTTAGTTGTGGGACATGAACTTCTCAGAATAATTAGCTGCTAGGTCCCTCAGCGCCAAAGACATGAAAAAATTAAAACAACAGCATTCAGGGAGGGGGTGTGCAGAGTCACAGTCTTGGCTTCTAGGCACTGTGCTATTCAGCCAAGCAAACTGATTTCCCTAATCCAGATACACATTACTCATCTCACTAACCAGTTCTCCTACTTTCCATGATGTGTTGGATATGCCTAATTCATTCACATGAGGAGGTAGCCACTTCTTTTCTTATGAAAAAATATTTCTATTCTCCCACCTTGCTCTCATAAATAAAAAAATGCATCCTTTGTTTTTCCTCTGATTACACAAATTTTATTTGAAATAAAAAGAGCACCAATATGTTTAAGTTTAAGATAAAAAACATCACAGCAGGATTCCATAAATAAAGTTTAATTGCTTGCATTAATTATATATCAACTGTTTTAAGACATATATTGAGCACTACCAGCTTTGAGAGATACCTCATTCTCCCACTGTTTCTTTCAAATTTTCTATCCTTGCCCAGAATATTCAACTATCATTTGACACATGGTAATGTAAGTACCTAAAAATGTCTCAATTAAAATTACATTGGAAACACTTAATGTTAGAGATCAATTAGAAGTGATTACATGATTCAAGGATCCACATCAGACCGGTGGAAAAGAACTGTGTCTTGACTAGTGGAAATGGTCAGGCACAGATGAAGAAACCTTGCTATGTGCTTTTTCTGTTAAGAAACATCATTGTACCTCAGCAGATGGCACTGAGTGATGTCTTTTTATTTCTTTAAATAGATAGTTCCTTTTCATACAGTGACTTGAGTGATTTTGAATTTTATTAATACTGTCATCTGTTAGAGACAGAAAGATGGGGGCGGGGTGAGCATGCTATTTTCCACAAGGCAAGAGCATCAGCATGGAGACTGCCTGTGAGCACAAGGAGTTTAATTTCCTGAGTTGCAGCGAGGACATGCACAGGCTGTCTATCGGCTGTTCATTTCAAACAACTCAGATCTATTTGGAGCTGGGACACTTGATGCTTGCTGAACACCAAGCTCACTCTCTTTCCTCATTTTAGCTTACCAAGATTTTTTCACACTTCAGGTTTAGTAAATTCTAAAGCAGTTTGTTAGGAGACACTACACAGAAAAATTAACATGTCCTTTTTCAGAGTCCAGAAGTTCTCTTCATTAGCCTTGGATGACAGAATCACACACACACACACAAGCACATACAAACACACTTGCATACACACAGTTACATGCATAAGCACATGTATACATGCATGCACATGTACACATGCATGCATATGTGCAAATATACATACACAATATAAACACACATGCACACACAAGCACTTTCTGAGGAAACTATTGAGTGTGCAAGGGGGACAACAAACAGCTCCATCAAGTCTACAGAGAGTGCACTTAGGAGTCCCTCTTGTTTCCCTGTAATCATATTTGCTCAGAAGACAGACTTACTTACATCAATTGGTATTACTGTTAAGGAGACATAGCTTACCTGTGTAAGATGCTGGTAAAGAACACAAGAGTGTCTAACAGAAAGCAGCAGTTCCAGAATCCACCCAGTTCCTCAGACAGGCTTTTAATTTTATCTTCTGATGGATAACACCCTATTAGCCATATCCTCATAAGCACTATTTTAAGCTCTCTTCTAGATGGGTACATTAATGCTGGCTCAGCTTTCTAAATAGGAAGTCTACAATTTGTGTGTGGGAGTTTGATTCAGGCACTTAGTAAACCTTGAAGCATCGGATAGGAAATACTTGTGTTTACATGTGTGGCTAAAATAAACATTTAAGTAAGAAATAATTTGTGGAGGATTTCACAGGTACATGGATATTAGGCCGGTTAGGGGTTGCAGTTCATAAAACTAGGAAGTATTTTTGATGTTATTTTGGGCTTGTGTAGTGGCATCTTGTTATGCCAATAGACTTGAGGCAATGGCCTTAGGGTGTAGCTTCAGTGTGTGGATGTGACCCCTTATAAAGAAGAGAAGGGGCTTGCTCAAGCTCTCTCTTAGGTTGTGGTTGGAGCATACTGCAGTGCAGACCCTGTATTTCCAGGAACAGGAGACAGAGTGGTTATTTTCCATGATTGTGTGAGTGCTTCCCAAATAAATATCTATTAATTCTTTATTAGGGTATTCATGGACTTCCTTTAGCATTCCGTCAAACTTGTAACATTGGAGAAGGGATACAAGAACAAGACTCCATTCACTACTCCAGCAGTACACTTAAATCTAGCTGGGATCACAGGAAAGGTGCCAATATGGGAATCAATGACTTAAAATAGTGAATCAATGTTTTCCCCAAAGTTCATGGCATTATTAAGGCCACAATCACTGTAAGTGGTTCTCAATATGTGGCTTACAACCCCTTTGGTGGGTAATATACTATATATTTACATTATGATTCATGAAAATAGCAAAATTACATTATGAAGTTGCAACAAAAATACTTTTATAGTTGGGGGGGTTAGGAAACCACAACTTGAAGAACTGTATAAAGGGTTGTGGCATTAGGAAGAGTGAGGACCCCTGTTTTCCAGGCGTGGCACAAGTTTTACCATGGAAAACTTGCTACAGTTATTCTTCATATGGGTACAACACACAAAACCCAACAATATTCAGCAGCAAAAATTTTTAAAAGAAAAAGGGAAAAATTGAGTGGCAGCATAATGAAGGAGAATGAATATTCCTTTCCAAATCCTCAAATGGTCATAAAATTGTTGGTTGAATCACCTTTCCTGGAATAATGTGAATTATATGTCTAAATCAATTTTTCAGATATGACTGAAAGGCAGAGTTCTACACCAGTCTAAATGAGATCTATTTAAAGCATCTCAACTTTGATTTTGTAGTGGTGTCAAGTCCAAAATCTATGTAGATTTTTACATGGACCTTCAGAGTCTGTCAGATATGAACTGCTGTATTCATTTAAGTATACAAGTGTTGCAGAAAATGATCAAGCTGTACAAGGAAAGGAGTAAAGAAACCCAAAATTCTTGAGTGGTACGGACAGAGTACCTTCCTCAGAAGCAAACCACACTCAGACCAACCTATTCTGAAGCATTTGAAAGAAACTGAGCACAGTACTCACCCTCTGTACTATGTTGCTTCCTTAAGTACCCAGGATGAACTATGCTTTAAACATATGCTCATACCCATGTTAAGTATTTACCACTTCCCCTTGAAGTAAATAAGTGTTCTACAGTGAGTTTCCATAGTGACATGGAAACTTCCTGGATACGATTATCATATCATTTGAATCTTAATATTTTCATCACATTTAAAGTATTTTCCATTTTTACTTAAGTTTTTTAATAAATATATTTTGATCACACTTTCCCTCCACCAGCTCTCAGATCATCCCTATGTCCCTATCCATCCAACTTAAGTGTGTGCTCTAAAAAACAAAGAAAAAATGAAAATCAAACAAAAAGAAAACCAATAAGACAAAAAACATTGCCCAAACAAAACAAAAATGAAAAAGCCAAAAGTAAAAGAAAAAGAGAGGGGGAAAGAGGGAGGGAGGGAAGGAGGGAGGGAGGGAAGGAAGGAAGGAAGGAAGGAAGGAAGGAAGGAAGGAAGGAAGGAAGGATGGATGGAAGGAAGGAAGGAAGGAAGGAAGGAAGGAAGGAAGGAAGGAAGGAAGGAAGGAAGGAAGGAAGGAAGAAAACGTAATGTTCATCTTGTCTTGGGTAACTACTTCTGGGAATGGATCCTGCCCGGCAGTGTGGCTGACACTCCATTGGAGAAAAATTTTTTTCACTTTCTCGGCAGCTATCAGTTGTGAATAGCTTCCTCTTTAGGGGACCCAATGTCCATTCCTGGATCTCAGTGCTGGGACAATGTCTAGCTTGAATCTGTGCTGATCTCAGTGCATGCTGCCATAGTTTCTCTGAGTGCATTTGTACATCAGTGCCTGAGCACTATTTTGTCTGGAAGATGCTGTTTCCTTGGAGGCATCTGCCATTTCTGGCACTTAACAACCTTTCTGAATCCTCTTCAACATAGATACTTGTTCCTTGAGGGGAGAGAATTTATGAAGACATTTCATTTAGAACTGAATGCTACAAAGTCTCTCACTTCCTATATATTTTTCTGGTTATATTAGAATTATAATTGAATGCTGGGGCCTGGAGAGATGGTACTTGTTGCTCTTGCAGAGAACCTTGGTTAGGTTTCCAGAACCTATTTGGGAGTTCACAGTTATCTATAACTCAATTCTGGAACATCTGATATCCTCCTTTGGCTTCCACAGACAACAAGGTCAAGGTCACAGGTAGTACACATATATACAAACAGGCAAAATATAAATACGTAAAATAAAAATTAAAAATAATTAATGTTTCATATCTTCACAGATAATTAATTTTTAATTAATATATGTGGATAATAAACTGACTCTTGTTTAAGAATTCAGTTTCCAGTTCTATAGTGAGTGTCTCCTGAAATCCAGAGGTCGTTGAAGACCTATTGATCTGAGTGAAGAAATAAAAATAATCTAAGCAAAGTGTGACTAGATGTTTCTCAAATCCAGATCTAAGGAGACTGAGGAAGGAGAGCTGAAGCTCACCTGAGTAACATAATAACATTCTGTCTCAGAAGAAAACAAGACACAGTAAATGCTAACACATCCAATTTCAGAAAAATTAGACTAGGACTCACTCAGACTTTACTAGTGAATTCATGAAATTCTTTTGAATGACAATTTATTAATAACCTACAATAATGTTTAAAAACATTTTCAGAAGAAACATGGGCTTAGGAATTCACTTTTGAGTAAGGAATGGCCCACAGGGGTTCACTCATTTGCTAAGATACCAGAATGATAAAGGTTAAGCTATTTATTACTATAAATTATAACTAATTGTGGATAAAAAATTGCACTCACTCCCTCAGCCTAGTCATCTCCCCTTCCCATTCTGTCCTTAAAATTGAAAGGCCCTACCCAACAGAACATTTACTATCTGACCACAGTTCACACTTCTTACCTTTAAGTGAGAGTCAGTGTTGTGGATAATGGTACCCCAAGGAAACAGTGTACATACTCTCATTCTTGGTATATCTGCAATCTGGGTTCCTCCTTAGATGTGAAGAGTCCATCATCATATAACTTTTGGCAATAGATGCTAGACAGTTATTGAGAGAGTTAAAAGATGGCATAGTTTAAAATTTTTCAATAATAGTCAGCATAAGCTAAGACTATGCTAGGCAAATCAGTACATAAAGTCAAGTGTGTCGTGGAATTCTCCCTCACCTTCTACAACTGAAGGTAGCAAGATAGGACAATTCATTTCCCCAGTCATCAATTTCCAGGACACATGCATGCCCATTGCTTCAGCCAACAGATTTTCCTTAAAAGAATATTGTTATAAAAATGTATCTTACATCTAACAGTAGTATTTATGAGTGTTTGATGCCTAAAGAACCATCAGACACACCCTAGTCATGCTAGACTGTTGATAGGATTATCATTGATAACTACTGCTAAGATTTTTTCCAGTAAAATGGTCTCCAAATATTTACCTCCCTGTATAATCCATTTATACAATAAATCCCTCTGTTGGCCTGGAATTTGCCTTAACCAGCAGATTGTAGGGTAAATGATGCTGGTGTCTATGATAGAGCTTAAACTTGAGAAGACCCAGACTTCCATTTGAAATGTTGGGAAGTTTTGATCTACCAGGAAATAATTCTAGTAATCCTCCACAAAAAGAGAGAATGGCTATAGGGTATCAGAATGTGAGACGCCTAGTAGGCCAGTTGTCTGTGCCAGAGGGTTAAATATGTAAGAGACGCTTCATGTACTCAGTTCAGGATGGTGTGGCACAGGTAACACCTGTAACTCAGCAGTGCCTGTAAACCTTGTCCGCCTACAGTCTAAGTCCTTGAGCTTCAAGGTGTTTGTTTATTACAACATGGCAGTAAATCAGAATTCTAATTAGAAGTTCACAAGCCTGTCTGGAGTTTTCTGTCATTTTCTTGTTGCAGTTCATTAGTCTTCATAAAAACCTCTTCGCTTTCCTGATTTATTGAGAACTCCTTTAAACATTTATTTCTATTTTTTCCACTGTAGGTAAAGGATCTTTGAAGATTCCACTTTTATCTTAATTCTTACATTTAAATTGCTTGTACTAGGTATCCTTTTAATAACCATTGACAGAGAAACTGAAAAATCATTATTTGAAATGTAGCATTAGCCTTACGTAACTGCATTTGCTTCAATATGGGCACTCACACACAACAAACAATGAGATTCTGTGCAAGAGTGCTCATATTCAGGACATAGAACTTGTTGAATATCTTACTTCTGGCTAGATTTCCCTCTCCTCCCCTCAAAGCCATGTCCTACACAGCAGGAGCTACCATACTGCTGTAATACATACACACATTATTATTCACATTCCCCACAGAGGAAATGATTTTCCAAACACATTGCTTCTTGAGTAAGGAAACACTTTGGAAAACACTGGGAATCTTGGGCAGACAATTACCCTGTCACTGAAAGCAAACAGAATAATTTCTTAAGGTTAAAAATGATTTTCACCGAAATTGATTATCTTCAGAAGGTACCTGTGTGCATGTGTCACCCTGTCAAAGAGGAACAAACAGCTCAGCAGTGTTTGTAGCAAAGTTCCTGGGGATCTGAGATGAAGCAGTTCTGGAACTTGGACTGCTGGTGCCTATGTACACCACTTCAATCAAGGCACCTTTCTTTCACACATCCCTTCAAAAGGAACCTACAGACAGACCTTTCCCTATTTGATCAAGTAATTTACAATATAAAAAAATGAATTCATTTTTGTGAGTATACTACAGTCTAAATGTGAATACTTTTTTTTTCAATTTTGGTGCTTTGTTTCATATTCTATAAACATTTCTGATATGAAGAAAAATAATAGGATAGTGAAGGGAATGTCTTACATCTTGACAATACACCCTTCTCATAATGACAGAAAATTACTATCCAGACAAAATTAAGTTTCTCTTCTCTGCATTTTAAAATGAAATCCAGTAGTTACTTCTAATATGGTTTATTTTTTTGCTGCATAGGTGTCCCTCTAGAAAAAGCACCAGGAATGTCTTCTCCATGAGTATATTTGAAAACAGGTATGTAGCATTTTAGAGAGAACTGAAGAGCCCCTTTCTGTAATAGATGGATAGTTCTGAGCATAGCACAAGAGCTGAGGTATTAAAACAAAGTGCTATAACATCTTTATAGATGATACTTTAAACCTTAATGGTAATGTAAAATAGTTAAATTAGACAAATGGGAAAGTTCCAGTTTTTCTTTTCTGATTTAAAAATGACAAACATTCCTTCTGCAGACTGTAGTACTCAGATATTCAGCTTCCTCTGGTCTTGCAGTCATCAGCTGATGGAAGTGTTATGAAGATAAAGCCAAAAAAAAAGAAAAAAGAAAATAAACAACTTCAATCCCAGGTTGTGGATCTGGGTTCACTTTCTCTATACAGCTCTCAGTCTCCCATAGTCTCGAATTCACAAATACGGGATATAAAATTGATTTTCAAAATGTTTGTCTTTTGCACATATGATCAGATTTCCTCTTGTGAATATTGTTTTAAGATATGTTACATTTGCTTATGCTGTGGAATATATGCTTAATGATGAAAAAAGAAAGTTCTCATCTTTTAAACAGATCTGTGTTGTTCTCTCTCAGTTAATGCCCTTCATCTGGATAGTCATCATCAGCTTCTGAATGGATAGAAGAAACTCAAACATAAAAATCAGTTAACAGGTCAGCCAGACATAAAAGGCAAATGCCCAAGAATTGGGGCTATTTTAGCTAGCTTGTGGATTCATAGAGTCACTCTAAAAGTCTGAGTACTAATAATTATCTTCTATTCCTAGGCATCACTACCACAACCATGAACTTTTCTAGAAGTTAAATATAGGGAAAGTAAAAGAAGCACTGGATGTAAATCCTCAGCAAATATCTATTCTATTCCAGTGGTGACCTAATACAGAATGGCAGTTTCCAGCTCCATCATTTATCTGAGAATTTTCATTTTTTTCTTAACATTTCAATGATATTCCATTGTGTAAATATGCCACAATATAATTATTCATTGATCAGTTAATGGACATCTAGACTGTTATCATTCTCTGGCTATTGTGAATAGTAGCAATGAACATGGATAGGTTTCCTTTATTCTTCTTAATGAGCCATGTTAACTGCTATTTTCCCGATTACTACTTCACAAGTTAAATTCTTGAAACTCTGAGCTGTCCAATACTGTGCATATCAGAGATGGAGAAAAGTAAAGTTAAATTTTAGTCCAACTAGCTTTATGTCCCACCCTTCATCTTCATGTGGGACAAACCACACAGGTCTCCACACCCCACCCAGTCACCTTACAGTCAGCAAGCTGAAGAAAGAGCATCTAGAAGAGAATGACATAGGTAATAAAGCCCAACATGATATGCTATGTATGTGCATATTACATATAGAGTGTGCCCAGGGAATTCAACTCCCCTATGTCTCTAGAAAAGTGTTTAACAAGTGTCCTGGATTTTACTATTGTCTTTGTTCTTTAACTATCCATCACTGGTACTTGGCAAATGGTCATCAGTAAAGACCCATATTCCTTCTTTTTATCATTTATAATACTTTCATTGTTCTAAAAAATATTAAACTTGAAGCTTTTATAGTCAGCCATCTAAAGGAAGAACTTAGGATTTCCATGTAAATATAAAACATCTATGCAAAGAGTTACCATGGTTTTCTGGTTGCTTAATGTATCCCATTTCCCCTTACTTATTTGACATTTATTTTACATACCCATGTGATATACATATATATGCATATATATGAGTAAATCTCAAATTACTTCTATGGAAATGCCACTATGATGCAGCTTATTCCATCTCTGCTTTCATTGCTCCAGACAAAGGCCCTCATCTCTTATATTTTTGGTTGTGAGCCTAGCCTTTAATGGCTGAGCCATATCTCCAGCTCGCCCTCATCTCTAATCAGTAAATGTTAACTTTGTAGGAACAGAGACATTGCCTGTTAACCCAGTAAAAAGCCTCTAGAGTCAGAAATGAAATGTTTGCTTTGTGAATCTGTTGCTTTTGAGCCTTGGAATAAGGCTGAGAGATGGCCTGTCCTTCATCTGGAGAGGCAGAGTGCTTCTTGGCAGTAATGAGGGTTGTTGATGAAGCTTTTCTAAGATGCATTGTCAAGTGGCAGGCTGATCTTTCCAGGGAATTTCTGCCATACTCATGCATTTCTGGAAAAGATGCTGCCTTTACTACATTTTCAGATGGAGAATTGGAGATGTCAGACTTATGACCCATGGATCCCACTAATCAAACCTCTAACATGAAAGGAGAAAGGTACAGGGGAGGAATAGGGGACAACATTTGCATTTCATGATCCTAAATAGCTGTTCTTGCTACTAAATGAAGTAAAAAAAGTAGACATATGGGAGTATGCTACATATCTCTGAGTGAAGTCTTACAACAGCACATGATGGGTGTAGTAAGAATCCTAACACCATTATATGAATCTCTTTTCCAATAAGAATGAATGACTAAAGTGTAGTCCTTAGTTTCTGATGCTAGAGTGTTCATAGGGAGGAACATCTATTCCCATTTCCACAATAACTGTGTTCACACATGCCAAATTTTTATAAAACTTTTCCTACTTCCATTGTTTTGCTGACCTCTGCAAGGCTCTAAAAGCATATGGTCATCTAGGATGTGCTCTGAGACTGGCAGCTTATCGAGGTTGGCCAAGACTACCCTACCTGTTTCTTTGAAACAGAGCTTCTCTGTTTAGCCACGGCTTTCCTATATTTCACCCCTCAAAGCAGACTGGCCTCAAACTCACAGAAATCTGCCCACCTCTGCTTCCCAAGTGCTGGGATTAAAAACATGTACCACCACTGCTTTTAATATTCTTCTATGGATATTGTTTTGGTTTTTCAAGACAGGGTTTCTCTGTGTAGTTTTGTAGACCCAGGCTTGCCTCCAACACACTGAGATACACCTGTCTCTGCCTCCTGAGTGCTGCGATTAAAAGTGTGCACCACCACTCCCTGGTCTGAAGCATGTTATTGAGGAAACACATGCAATATCTCAAGTACTTTTGAAGCCACTGTTTGTGTCATATGTGTTGCAGTGTATCCCTTGCTAACATAAATCACACTGAGAATTCAACTGTCCAGAGTAAAGTAGCTGTAAAATAATAGGGAAGAAAAAGGATTAGACTATTAACTGGGGTCCTCAGTCCATCAGAGAGTTTGTTTACATAGAAATTGTAAATAAAATATCTACCACCAATTAGATAATTGTGCTCCGTGAACTCTTCTAGATAAAAATATCATTTCCTAATACCAATAAATGAGCTGTACAAATAATTAAGTTTATTTAATTTTGTCTATAAAGACAAACCTTCATTAGATTTTTCTAAATATTATATATCAAAAAGGGTACAGAACAAAGAAAAACATGACTAGTAAGGAATTTAATCTTATATGGATCAGAACCACTAAATGCTTAAAATAAGGATTTTTGAAGGTTACTACATCAAAATCACTAATCAAGTCAGAAAACTGAATCTAGAGGTTGGCATATCAAGGGAGTAAGTTTAGATGGGGGGTGGATCTTGGAGGAGTTGGGGAAGAGAAAATTATAATGAGAATGTATTGCATGAAAAATGTATTTTCAAAGATGACATATGGATTTCTGTTCAATACTGAAAGAACAATGATGGTTGGAAATAGGAAAATATTATGGCACTCATAAATGGATTGGTTTTGGAGTGTGGGATTTGTCTAGATGTAATTTTAAAAAACCTCAGTGGAGATGCTTATCAGACAGAATCAGATGTGTTTTCTGAACCTTCTTACAGGGATTTTGAAGACTGAGTAGGAAAAAATGATCAGGATTAAAGAAACAAGAGACACTCATCTTCAAATAGTCACTGGATGCTGATGTAGAAGAGTATAAATACTTCATGGACTTGGTATTTTTAAAGGTCAAGATATTGAGCATTCATAGGAAATAAGAAAAATATAAATTGAGATTGTTTTTAATGAAATTGTGTGGTGGTTTGAATAACAGTGTCCACATAGGCGCATATATTTGTTCACGAGTTGCTGGTACTGTTTGAGGAAGCTTATGAGATATAATTTTATTGGAGGAAATATGTGAAGGCATCATTTGATAATTTAAAAATCCGCACCATTTCTAGTTGTTCTCTCTGTTTCATATTGTGGTTCAAGATGTGAGCAGTCAACATCCTGCTCCAGCTGTCATATTGGCTGCTTACTACCATGTTTCCCTGCGATGGTGAAGTCTTCTCACTCTGAAACCATAAGCCAAATAAACTTGTTTATCTAAAAATGAAGGAACAAAGGAATGAATGAAGGAATTAACAAAGAGCAAGAGGGAGGGAGGAAAGAAGGAAGGAATCAAGGAAAGGAGAGAAAGAAAACAGATCTATTTTCAATGAAATAAAAAAAAGAGGAGTGGGAAGAGGAAGAAACATCATTTGTGGAAACAAACAGATCACTATAATGATAAAGAATGGCAAAGTTAAAAACCCCCTTTAGACCTTTAGCTTCAATGGTCATGACTTATACTGACTTAAATTTATAACCTACCAGGGCATTCATTCATCAATTTTATTTTTCAACTTTCAAATTTTATGGTTTCCCTCTATCAAAATAACTACAATGGAAATGGAGAATGAGAAACAACACTTTCCAAAAGACATTCATTCTTATTATGTAATGTTGTCCATTTCCTTCCCTAGTCCCCAAGAAAGAAGAAGATGAAAACAGGTCTTTTCTGTTTTTACAGCCAGCTTACAGCTAAAAGACAGCTAGAGATCTGAAGATATTCCATACTCTTGGTTGATATATAAAGAGGCCATATAACTCCCCAAATATTTATCGATACCCTTCTATTATTGTTTAAGCCCAGCCATTAAGTAACCCACATCATATGTCTAGAATTTCAGTTCCAACTGAGCCGGCCCATGGTCCAATCTGAATGGTTTGTGTGGCAGTTCTTTACCAGGATGCATTCTTGAGCTGTGGGTTTATAAGCTGAGCTCGTCATTAGCCATTCTTTTTCCCCCTTTCACTGGTCAAAGGAATAATGCCAGAACTTTATATACATCATTTCAAAACATCTCCATGTCCAACTCCTGTCACTGCCCATAACTGGTGGAGTTCAACAGTGTTAAGACAAACATGGTATGTACTCACTCATATGTGGATTTTAGACATAGAGTAAAGGATTGCCAGCCTACAATCCACACAGCTAAAGAAGCTAGTAAACAAGGAGGACCCTAAGAGAGACATACATACCCCTGGAGAAGGGGAAAGGGACAAGATCTCCTGAGAAATTGGTAGCATGGAGGGAGGGGAGAGGGAACTAGGAGAATGAGAAGGGAAGAAGAGGAGGGGTGAGGGGGACATGATTGAGCAGGGAGGTTGAGTTGGGGGAAGAACAGAAGAGAGCAAGATAAGAGATAATAAAATAGAGAGAGACATTATAGGCTTAAAGAGAAATTAGGCACTAGTAAAATGTCTAGAGAGCTACAAAGATGACACCAACTAACAATGTAAGCAACAGAGAAGAGGCTACCTAAAATGCCCTCCCCTGATAATGAGCTTGATGACTAATTTATATGCCATACCATAGCCTTCAACCAGCACCTGGTGGAAGTAGAAGCAGATACCCACAGCTAAACCTTGATCTGAAATCCAGTTGCAGAGAATGAGGATCGATGAGCAAATGGACCCATTCCAGGCTGGTGAAATCTACAGAGACAGGTGACCTGAACAGAGGAGAGCTCTTGATTCCCAGACTGATAGATGGAAAACCATCATGGGACTGATGCAGACTCCCTGAATGTGGGTGTCAATGAGGAGACCCTGGAAATCTATGGGGACCCTTATAGTGGATCAGTACTTAGCATAGGAATGGCCTTTGGGAACCCTTCCCAAATGGAGGGATACTCCCTGAATATAGGCACAAGGGGGTGGACCTAGGCCCTATCCCAAAGAATATGACAGATTCTGAAGACCCCCTATGGAAAGTCTCATCCTCCCTGGGGAGCAGAAAAGGTATGCAATAGGTAGGGTGTTAGTTGGGGGAACAGGGAAGGAGGGGAGGGAGAGGGACCTGGGATTGACATGTAAAATAATCTTCTTTCTAATTAAAATAAAAATTTAAAGAAAACAGTGGAAATAACAAAAGGCATTGCTTTTTGAACACGTGCTTTTTTCTCAGGAGCTCAATTTTTCTCCATTTCATGTAATGTGAATATTTGAAGAGATAAGCAACCCTGGACTAATGAAAAGAAAAACAAATTGTTAACTGAAAATTTTACCTCAGGATGAATATTTTACTTGAACTTGAAGGTTTTGTAATTCTTGGGGTTAAGGTCATCACTACACATGACCTTGGCTTGAGAAGCTCCCTCACAGTATACAGGTTTGGGTTCTTCAGAGCCAACTAAAACTTCACTGTGGGTGTTAACAAAAGTATATGCTGAGGAAGAAAGAGAAATGCAACCCCAAGGAAGAGAAAGATCAAGAATACACCATGCCATAGCATACCAAAGCATGCTTGCATCATGTGATGGCCTAGGTAAGCTAATTCAACATTTTATGTTTCCTCGTGGAATTCTAAGAGAGGCAGCCTTACCAGGGTTTGAGATAATTGAATCAGTTGGTCCATATAAAATGTCTACCACAGTATCTGTACACATAGATTATTTGTTGAATGTTCCCTGGGGAAACATAAATATCTATTCACACAAAGATAACACCAAGAGAACAAAGTAACAATTCTACCTAACTCCTACTTTGGAAACCAATGAGTTTATTTGGGCTACTACATGGCATGGCCAAGGGAATACCTACAGAAGTGTGGGTGGCCCCCGAACTGCTACTTCATTGAAAAATATCACTCTAGCACCAGTGACAATTTCTTATAGCTACATGAATGCAGAACTCATTCAACAAATCTTCCATTCTCTCACTACAACATCCCCAGAAACCTCATTCAACTGTGACATAACTATATTCAGATGGTGGGAAGGTGTATGAGAAGTGGCTGAAATATCCAATGAATGTCTAATGACCCTTATTCTATGCAGGAACTTCAAGACACTATATCTAAACTACTCTTAACTGTAGTCATAGCTACTCTGATGAAGATGGTAATGACTGTTCTGCTTGGAGGAGAGTTTTTTAGAAATCATTTCATAAAAAATTGATAAAAATTGGAGGTTACTTCTGTCATTGTTGGAAGAGATTAGTGCTGATTATTACCAAGAATTACCTTAGCAAATCAGAAGTTGTTAGTATCTTACTTAATCTTCAGCAATTAGCAAACTAAAATTGGAGCTTCCATCTTCCTTCAGCATTGCCACATCAACTTAATTTCAGACTATTGATGAAATGACTCTGTAACCTCTCTAGTTTTCTCTTCTCAGCCCACAGAACCCTGTATACAGCAATTCCAAAGTACAGAGATTAGAAAAGGATGATATATACAATGAAGTAAAAGTTAACAATTAGATATATATATATATATATCATATATATATATCATATATATATATGATGCAATGTAAATATATTTCTTTACATATACATGTAAATATATTCATTTATATATTCTAAAAATCATAGCATGAGTATAAATGAGCTTCATGATCCACTGGAACCTATTGCTGATGTTGAGGACAGTAAGCTGTGAATATTAATGAGCAAAAAGAAATCATCAATTTCTAGCCACTTTTCTCTCATGGCAACAAGGAGGGGTAAAGATGTAGTTCACTTCTAGCATATGTGGCCAACATGATCAAGGCCCCTGGGTTTTATATCCAGAATTTTAAAGGAAATACAAAACAGCAAGTAAAACTGACACAGGGTCTTATAATACTTGCCAATAGTTCCAGAACTGAAAAAATTGAGATGGGAGAGTCACATAAGCCCGAGATTTTGTGACAGTAACAGTAACATAAAGAAGTAACATAAAATAACATAAAGAAGAACATGAGATAAAGAAGATGATAGAGAAGCATAGCAACAGACATTTTAAAGATACTATGTAAAGGGGGGAAATTTCTAAAATTTTTAGAAAATAATGAAGTCTACTTATATGTAAAACTTTTTCTAGAGAATGAAAAGATTTATAAAAACAATATATAGATTTATAATAGTCAAATATTATAAAAACTCTTTTTAAAACCTTTTCCCCATTGATGTTTTTCATTATAGAACAAGGAGTGAGAGAGACACAGAATGATTAAGTGGTTTATACAAATGTCCCAAGACATGGCTATCTGATGAATCTAGTGAGAGTAAGGAAGGGTAGTGATCAGTAGGTAAGTACCAGAAACTGGCAGGGTGGCACACTAATGAGGAAATTGAAATATTCTGTGAGGTAGCTGTTCCTTCTACGTCCTTTCAATGTAAAAAGTGTGTATCAAATATAATTTATTTTTATTACAGATTATTTGTTTTTATTACATTAGTGTAAGTGAGGGCACAGTGAAACCACTGAAATATACCATTGTGTAGGTAGAAAAAAAAGTTAGGAGATATCAGTGGAAAGTTTCGACACAGGGAATGCTAAATAGTCCTACTTTGTGTCAACACTTTGTACAGCAACCTTTGGAAATAATTCGTAAGAAATTTTCACAATCTCTTGTTTATCATTACATGGATGACATTCTTTTATCAGATTCTAATAAGGAAACTTTGGAACGTATGTTTGAAATGGTGAAGGAAGTTCTGCCTCATTGGGGATTAAAGATTGCCCCATAAAAGATACAAAGAGGAGATTCTATTAACTATTTAGGTTACAAGATAGACTTAAAAAGAATCAGACCTCAAAAGGCACAAATTAGGAGAGATCGTTATCAAACTCTTAATTCTCTTCAGAAATTATTAGGGAAAATTTCTCAATTACAGACGATTATTGGTGTAGAAGGACATGACTTAAAGTGTTTAAAAATGGCCCTTAAAGGTGATAAGGACCTAAACAGTCCTAGAATATTATCTTCTGAGGCAGAAAAAGAGTTAAAATGGGTAGAAAACAGAATATTGGATGCACATGTAGATCGGATAAACCTTAATTTAGACTGAATTCTGTTTATCTTGCCATCCAGAGAATACCCTTCTGGGATTCTGAGGCACAGGGAAGACACTATATTGGAATGGATATTTCTGCCACATAAACAGAATAAAAAGTTAAAGACATATATAGAAAAGATTTCTGATTTGATTTTAAAGGGAAAATTAAGACTTCGTCAACTGACTGGAAAAGATCCAGCAGAAATTATAGTACCTTTAACTAATGAGGAAATTTCCTCCTTGTAGAAGGATAATGAATATTGGCAAATAGCTCTTACTGACTTTTTGGGAACAATTAGCAACAACTATCCCAAAACTGACAGAATTAAATTCATAAAAAAGACAGTCTGGATTCTTCCACGTATTGTAAGACAAACTCCCATTTCTGGAGTTCTTACCTTCTACACTGATGCCAACAAATCAGGTAAGGCAGGTTATAAAGCAGGTGAGGTAAGTAAAGTAGTTCAAAGTCCATATACATCTGTACAGAAGGCAGAATTATATGCAATTCTTATGGTACTTATGGATTTTACAGAACCTCTTAATATAGTTACTGATTCCCAATATGCAGAGAGAGTCGTGTTACACATTGAGACTGCAGAATTCATTCCTGATAATACGGAATTAACTTCTCTGTTTTTACAATTACAGGAAACTATCAGAAACAGAAGTAATCCTATATACATCACACACATAAGATCCCATACGGGTCTGCCAGGCCCACTAGCACAAGGTAATGATGAGATTGATTGTTTATTAATTGGAAGTGTACTAGAAGCTTCAGAATTTCATAATAAACATGATGTAAATAGCAAAGGTTTGAAAAAGGACTTCTCCATCACTTGGCAACAAGCCAAGGAGATAGTGAGAAACTGTCCTACTTGTTACTTTTATAATCAAACTCCATTGCCAGCAGGTCATAATCCTAAGGGCATTCAGAGAAATGAGGTTTGGTAGATGGATGTCTTTCACTTTGCAGAGTTTGGAAATTTGAAATATGTGCATCATACTATAGACACATTCTCAGGGTTCCAATGGGCTACTGCTCTTAACTCTGAAAAAGCTAATTCTGTTATTACATACCTGCTAGAGGTGATGGCAGTTATGGGTATACCTGCACAAATAAAAACTGACAATGCTCCATCATATGTCTCTACAAAATTGGAACTATTTTTCAAATATTATAACATAAAGCATGTTACTGGTATACCACACAATCCTACAGGACAAACAGTGGTTGAGAGATCTAATAGAACACTTAAGGAGATGCTCAACAAACAAGCTTGGAAGACTAAACCCCCCAAACATAGGTTGCATAATGGTTTATTTACACTAAACTTTCTTAATCCCAATGAGAAAGGACAAACAGCTGCAGAAAGACACGGAAACTACGGAGAAAACTGCTGAACTGAATCAGCCGATATACTTCAAAGATGTACTAACCTCTGTATAGAAACCAGGACATGTGTT
This sequence comes from Cricetulus griseus, assembly GCF_003668045.3. Classification (NCBI taxonomy): domain Eukaryota; kingdom Metazoa; phylum Chordata; class Mammalia; order Rodentia; family Cricetidae; genus Cricetulus; species Cricetulus griseus. The sequence goes on from NC_048595.1 coordinate 73,938,042, forward strand.
ATGTTGGGGTAGGGGTTTTGCATTCATTTCTACAGGAGAAGAAAAACTTTGGATACCATCAAAGTTGATCAAGATTTGAGTTGTAAAGGAAAACCTCTCGACAAGGAGAAATGACAGGTATTCTACTAAGGTAGGTCTTAAAAACTAAATAGAAACCTCCCAAAGGAAAGGGAAGTGTTTTGTTTTTATCTTCACAGGAAAACTCATCTCCAGAAGGCAAAGGACACTGCATGGGTAGATACTTAAGAAGAAAAGGTAGCTATAACCATCAGACAAAAGGAACGTGCCATATGGTAAACTTTACAGATGTCTCTCAGAGAACTGTATTTCTCCTTATTTCCTAGTCCCTATTCAATTAAACCATTGCTAGATTTAGAGGTGGATTTGGCTTTCTTCCTCTAAAATCCAAGCATGTTATTTACCTAAACTTTAGAGTTTCTGTGTTGTGTCAAGAAGCCAATTGATGTAATACAGAATAAAAGAAGAATTTGGGGACTGTCTTTGTCTTTTCTTGGATCTTTCTCTCAAGGTGTACACCCTCTCATAATTGTTATGTTCTCATGGTTGCATTCCCCAGCATGTGTATATACACAAGCAAACATTTCTCTGCTAACTGTTTATGTTTGAGTCCCACACAGCCAATGAAGACCTGCCTGACAGCAATCCCTGGACATCCTGGAAAGAAAATGGGCCACACCTCCTCAACTGCACTGGATGCAACTTGCTCCATTTCAACTGACACTACTGCCAGAGCTTCAGGTACTGACTTCAATCAAGTTGAGGATTTCAAACCAGATCTTCAATAAAGCGAATCCCATCTAACATGGACTGGATACAATCCATTCAAGACTTTCACTATACTAACATTTTCTTCCTACAGGACCCCACAAGGCTATCATCATGCTATTTCAGCAGGAAGTAACTTGAAGGATGCTACGCCCCCTTTCCCCATTGTTGTCACTTAAGATAGTGTATATACCTAGTTAGGGATAGCTTCCTATTGTTTATGGTTGGAATTGGAAGGAGGTGTTCAGGCTTGGACATCTCTTTCAGATGACTTTAGGGTTTAGTTAAAATAGATAGATAGGATGTGACATAAGCAGATTGTTGTATCTTCTTATATTTTACCTTTATGATTGTCAATTTTGGATACTTTACATTGTTAAGTTTTAATCCTCTTTTAGACTAAAAGGGGAATTGTAGGGGAAGCTGTAGCCATGCCTACTTAGGGGCTGGCTACAGGTGTGCCTGACCATGCTTGCAAGGGCGTGGTCAGGGTGACGTATAATGAGACTTTCAGGGGACTGTGTTTCTCTTTTGGTTTCACTTTTGTACTTGCTGGACAGACTGCTGCCATGCCGGCAGGCTAGGTTGCTCTGTAAGTAAGGCTTTTCCCTATTAAATACCCTTGTATTTCTACCTGACTCTGTATTGGTAATTTCCCACTATACTGACAGAAAGAATTTTAATTCTACCATTATTTTCAGCCACATAGCTATGGTTTTCCATCTAAGTATTGGAAACCAGTTTTTAATTCTCTTTACTATTAATGAGATAGCACACATGTAATGTCTATTAGCACAAATGTGTCTATTGAGTATAGAGTTAAATAGCTCATTTATGTACATTTATTGATTATACACCTCTAACTTATGATTACTGTTTCTGTGCTCAACATGAGGCTCTGTGCACCAGGAATGATTGCCCTCTTTGTTATAATACTGCTCAAGAGGGACCCTGGTGGGAAGCCTCACTGCAAATGGGGGACAAAATTGCCAAGCAGACAGAACTTACATGGGACATTTTACTGAAGGAAGGAAAGAGAGTGGGAGAGGGGAGAGAGAAAGAAGAAAAGAAACAGAGAGAAAAAGAGGGAGAGAGAGAGTAAAAGACCTGTCCGCCTATTCAAAGAAAAAGCAGAGAGAGAGTGGGAGTGGGTGGAGCTTGTCTTTTAAAGGGATCTTTTGCACCTGCATACAGAGCCAGGTTACTGCCTTCCATGTGCCCCAGTATCCACTGAACCAATAGGAAAAGATTTTCAAATCAAGACATCCTACCAGCAAGCTAACTCCAGAAGTCCAAGTGGCAACACAAAGCCACAAACACCAATAACCAAACATTATCTCTCCACTAGCAATGAGTAGGACTAACCAAGAAAGATGACTTACATGATGTCAGAAAATCAATAGGGGTATGAAACAGCAGAGACACAAAAGAAGAGACTAGTTGTCTTAGGATCTTTACTGCTGGGAAGAGACACCATAACCATGCCAAACTTATGAAGAAAACATTGCATTAGTGTGGCTAACTTACAGTTTCAAAGGTCCTGTCAATTAACATCATGGCAGAAAGTATGGTGTCATGCAAGCAGACATGGTGCTGAAGCTGAGGCATCAGGACGTCAACTGAGATACTGGAGAGTATCCTGAGCATAGGAAACATCAAAGCTCACCCCCACAGAGATACACTTCCCCCAATAAGGCCACACCCACTCAAACAAAGTCATACTATCGAATAGTACCACTCCCTATGAGATTATGGGGGTGAATTACATCCAAACTACCACATCAGTAATTCAAGGACAATTCCAAGTATTTTTCACAATGTACTTATTAACATTCCATTGGGTCAAAATAAGTCACTTGAAGTCATAAACCTAAAGGCAAAAAATTTTACATCCCACTTTTTAGTAGGAGGAATTTCAAAGTGATACTGCAAAACACCAAGAATTGAGCCACTGATAGATACCCTGTAACGTTAAAAGCATAGAGTCCTATTGTATCACTTCCCACATACATTGGCTTTCCTCACAAAATATTCTTGAACCTAACACCCTTCTCCTGGGAAATGAATCTGCCTTTCTCATAGCTAGGTATCTAGGAGTGTTCAGATCAATGAAACTTAGTGTTCTTCAAGGGCTGGCATAATCACCTGTGTTCTTGTGGGAGCAAATTCATGAGCCCCACCTCAGCACTACTGAATCAGAAATTCTGGTACAGGGTTTAGGAATTTCCATTATTATAATTATGAAGAATTTTCTAGGTGTTTTGAATGTTCAGTTTGTGCTGTCTAGTTCTGTTTTGTTTTTGTCAATTTAATACATGCTATAGTCATTTGGGAAGAGAGAACATCAACTAAGAAAATACCCCCATCAGACTGAGCCATGGGCAAGCTTACAGTGTATGTTCTTGATGGATGCTGAAGGGTCATCTTATGGCCTGATAGGAAGTTGATCCTCAATTGTATAAGAAAGCAAACACAGCAATCCATGAGGAGAAAGTCCATAAGCAGCACTCCTCTATGGCATCTGCTTTACTTTTTGTCTCCAGGTTACTGCCTTGAGTTCCTGTCCTGAGTTACCCTCATGATGGACTACAACCATGAGATAAAAATAAACCCTTTCCTCTCTTGGTTGCTTTTGGTCTGTTTTATAACAGCAAAGGGAACCTAATTAAGAGAGAAATTGTGCCGGGCAGTGGTGGCGCATTCCTTTAATCCCAGCACTTGGGAGGCAGAGGCAGGTGGATCTCTGTGAGTTAGAGACCAGCCTGGTCTACAAGAGCTAGTTCCAGGACAGCCTCCAAAGCCACAGGGAAACCCTGTCTCGAAAGAGAGAGAGAGAGAGAGAGAGAGAGAAATTGTTATTGTTTCAAGGTCATATAATTGCTGTGACATACATAACCATGTCTTGGGGAAAAATATGCAGGGACTTTGGAACTTTGGGCTAGAAAAGCCATTGGTTGTACAAGGATTACTGAGCTACTGTGGAAATTATAAGGCTTAGAGGAATGCAGATGACAAAGGCCTGGTTTGTGAAGTTTCAGAGTGAAGTTTGAGGGTCCCTTAAAGACTATATTAGATCCAATTGACATTTTGAATTCAGAACCTGTGGTTCTGGTCAGCTGGTATTGTAGAATCAGCTGTGATTAAGAAGACATCAACAGCATTGAAGCAAGATCTTTTGGGAAGTGTTTCCTCAGAGTCAGTACACTGAAGCTGTAGTGCAGATAGGGCCTCATGTTGGCAACCAAACATGGTTATGTGTAAATGTTTCCTGGGTAGTTCTGGATTTGAAGGTATTAATATACAGCAGCTAGGCTTGGAACTCTGAGATGGCAGAAAAGGTAATTGAATGTGTGGCCTCAGTTGCAGTAGGGACTCAAGGATCTTGGAGATAATAGTAACATGGTATCACCACTTAGAAGAGCAGAAGCTGTAGACTGGAGCCCACCTAAGTCTATGAGAAAAATTGTGTGTGCTATGGAGTGCAGAGCCAGGGAAGTGGAAGTGCCCATGTCAATGAGGCCCATAAATCTAACAATTCAACTCTGCTCTCTTGGACATTACTTATGGTTTGATATGATTGTGATTATGCACTGATTCATCTCTCTTGGAGCAATGAAGGATGTAACTTTTTTTTAATTTACAAGAGCCTTCAGTTGAGGGATTTTGGATACTTTAAAGAAACTAAACTTTTATTGTATTCGAGATTTTAAAGGCTGTAGGACTTTAAAACATGGAATATGTTATATAATGATATTAATATGACATCTTGGAGACAATGAGAAAGGAAATTATTTAGTAGAGATATATTTGTATGTCAAGCTGACAAGTGGTTGATTGTGCTAGCTAGTTTTTTCATCAACTTCCATCAACTTGATACAAGCTAGAGTCATTTTGGAAGAGGGACTCTCAACAGAGACAATGCTCCTACCAGAATGTCCTAGAAGTAAATCTCTGTACCATTATTTGACTAATGATTGAAATAGGTAGTTGTAGGTCTCAAATCAAGGACAAATAGATAGGATGTATATTTAACATGTCAATGTGAGCCTGGATGCTGGGTTATCTAGCAACCCTCAGGCCCTACCTGTTATAGAGTATGGCTATACTTTAAACTTTAAAATTCTCCAGTCTTGAGGTTAGACTCCTCTTTCTGCAGTTGCCCTTACCTATTTCATCCAGCCATTTTGGTGACATGGCCTTTTCGTTGACCCTTTATTCTCCTGGTCTTCAGTTTATTCCCTCTCTCTTCCCCACTGTTCTCCTCACATGGCCTAGATCAGTGTCATGTTCACTCTGAAGTCTCCTAGATATCCCTCCCTCTGGCTATGCTCTCCTTCATATCTAAACCTTTGGCTTTTACAACCTTTCTGTCCCCTCTTCAGTGACCCCTGAGCCTTTGGAAGGTGGGAATGGTATAAATGTTCATTTAAGGACTGAATATCCAGGTCTCATTCTCTGTACTTCGCCCATTCATGAGCATTTGTGTTGATAATCTTTCACTACAAAGAGGAGCTTCTCTAGTGAGGTTTGAGAGGTAGTAAGATAGGTCATTAAGAGTCAGTTTTATATTATATCAATTTAGCATAATAGTAGTAGTAATAGTAGTAGGCTCTAGAGCCTACAACCTATCTAATTATAACTTATCAGCCTGATAATGGTGCCAGGTATGGGTTTCATATTGTGGAGTAGGTCTCAAATCCAAAGAGAAAGGTATTTGGTATTCCTTTTCATGACTCTATGGCATCCATAGGCATGTCTTTCCAGCTTACAGGGTTAACAGTGCAGTAAGATTGATGCTTAAATTTTCTCCTCTGGAAATGTGAATAAGACATCCTGACACAGTGAAAGATAGCCAAAAAAGATGAATTTTCTAGGTTGGTAATAACTCTGGATTCTCCATGCTCTGACTGAAACATGTGGTAACTTCATTAGTAGATTCTTACTGTAAAGTTCTGTAGGGCAACCAAGAGAATTTGCAATCGTCTGTAATGTTTAAGTTTCATATAAAACTACAGTGTTTTAGTTCACATTAGGTTGGGGAGTCAGGTGGATCATGTGATCTGATTGTTCTTTAGTGAATGGTAGATAAAGATGATCAATTTCCTTATAGCTCCTCCATTAAGCCAAGAAATGTTGACCACTGGCATTCTGGTTTGTTTACAAAGAACACTAAATAATGAGAATGAAGGGGGAACCTTGATGATATATTTGAACTCCACTTCATCATTTTGCCACACTTTAGCCAGGAGGCATCAGAACACTCGTAGCTGCTTTCTATCTAATCAGAGCATGGTAATATCTGAAATGGAGTCAAAATCCAGGCTACATGTTTCAGCATTTTCCTTTTTACAAAGCAGCCTCTCAACTCAACACCAAATTTGGTCAATATTTCTTAACACTGATTTATAAATTGATGTTTTCTAGTATTCTTCACTTACAGGAATAGGACACTAATATAGAAAAATAACAAGGGCTACAATGTTATCTTCAATACCACAGACACACTATCATTCTTTAGTAGGATAACATTGAAAGAACATCCTTTAAAAAAATAAAATAAAATCACCTTTTCTGGTTTCTGTAAATGTCTACTTTATGTCTGAATATTATTTTTACATCTACTTTTCTTAGGAAGCAATATTTCTGACTATTTCAAACCTACTGTAATGGTTATACAAACAAATCCAGATGAAAGTACTCATTCAGAAGACTACAATGAAAAATCTCATAACCCTTCCATTTTATGATATGCAGAAGCAATTCCAGCCAAGTGTCCAGCCCTTCTGCCCCATTGGGCTGTAAACCATTCTAACATCCTATTCAATTTGTAATTTGCCAAACAGCTTTGGCCCATATGTGCAAGACTGAGATCCAAGTATTTCAGACAATGTGCTCTCTTGAGCTTTATTGTGTCCAACATTTTATTTTATTTGTAAATGGACAACCAATTCATTGTTTCAGTGTTGAACTCAAAGAAAAGACTGTAAACTTGCCAAATATAGCAAGTCAATCAGAAGCATGGCACAGCAAAAAAGTAATGCAAACAGAACCAACAGGGCCAGTGCATACAGAGGCCCTGGGTTATTCTCATTATTATACAAAATTAATTTAAAAATTCACTGGAATTATCTCATCATATAGGCACTGTTCAAAGTCAGTATGGCCAGAAAATAATCTGGTATCCCTCAACTGTGGAGGAAAAATACTACTAATAATAGAGTTTTAAAATCAGTATATTTAATATAGTAAGGATTTCTAAAGAAAAAATACTCAGGTATACAATCTTACATTTTATAGTTGATGGTAGTTGAAGGGCTGTTTCCCTTTAATTTAAGCTCCCAATATCTACCCAAGGTTTCGTTAGGAGATAAAAATGAATGGAGTCATTATAAGAGTTATAAAATTATAAAGCTCTACTAAGTAAAATGCTTCTTTCCACCTTGACTTAAGAAAAATAAATAACGAAATCTGCTCCTGGGGCCAGTCATTTTTAGAAAACCATTTCAATGAACATTGAAAATTAGCTAACAGTACTTTATAGTGAATTGTTTTTCAAAGCCCTTTGAATGTCGCAGTAAGTGAGTAGAAAGGACAACAGGCTCCCTGTTCTTTCTTCCCCTGGTACAAGCACAACATCCTTTGCAATATAGAGACGTTTACTTCCACAAGCACACCAGCACCCTCCACAGTCCCTGGTTTACAGTAGGACCATTGCTGGTGTTCTTTAGTCTATAGATGTGGAAAAACATAATTACTTCTGGCTACCACTAGGGTAACATAAAGATCAGTTTTCTTATTAAAATACTTGTGTCCTCATGGGGAAGGGCCCAGGCCCAGCACAGGAAGATTTGGTGGACTTGGCAGAGCCCCCATTGAGGGCCCTACCCTGCCTGGGGAGTGGAGGGTGAATGGGGTGGGGGGTAGGCCAGGGGTGGGAGAGTAGGGATGAGAGTGAGGGGAGGGAGAGGGAGAAGGGACTTACATGTGAAACAAGCTTGTACCCTAACTTGAATTAATAAAAAAAAAAATTTAAAAAAATACTTGTGTCCTCATCCCTACCCTCTCGCTAACTCCAGAGAAGTACTAATTCCCTAATTCCAAGCATTTGGATTTCCAGAATGTCCTGTGGTTTAAACTATTATGAAGCCTCTTCAAGCTGACTTCTTTCACCTAACATTATGCATTTGAGTTTCTTATACTTGCTCACAAGGTTTAATAGTTAACTAATTTTATTTTACTTTATTTTATTTTGGTGCTAGAAATTGAATACAGGGTAACAGGTATAGTAAATGTTATGTAAATGATCTACATACTTAACCCCAAGATAACATATTTTAGTCCTGAATTATATTCTGTTGTCTATATTAGCAGTTAACTTACCCATTCATTTACAAAGGAGCATCTGGGTCACTTCTGTGTTATAGTAGATTATGGTTAAACCTATTATGACCCTCTGTGTGTGAAGTTTTGTGGAATCACAAATTTCAATTTGCTGGATATCAAAAAGGTATGAAAATGTCAGGTTGCTTGGTAAGAGTATACTCAGTATTTTACAATACAATGGGAAGCTGACTTCCAGGTAGCTGAAACATTTTGTTCCATATTTTCAATAGAAATGGTATTGTCAGTTTTATAGACTGTGGTTACTTTAATAGGGATAGATATAGTACTGTACTATTTGATTTTAATTCCCTGATGACATATGGAATGGTAAATTTTCACATGACTCTTTGCCATCTGTATATATATATTTGGTAAAGCATCTGTGCAGGTTTTTGGATCACTTTGAAATCGGTTTTATATTTTCTTACTGTTTCGCTTTTAAGGGGTTTTTTATATATTAAATGTCCTTTATCAGTTGTCTTTTGTAAATATTTTCTTCTGATGTATGGCTTCTCTTCTCATTCTCTTTATAGTATCTTCTTGGTCGAAACTGATAAATTATTCTATGTGGCATATTCATTTACACTATGTGAAAATGTGTCACTGTGATTAGTTTAATAGAGAGCTAAATGACCATTAGCTAGACATGAGGAGGTTAGACAGCACTTCTTAGGACAGACAGCTTTGGGAAGAAGAGAAGAATTGCCAGACAGAAAGGAAACAGAATGGGGATTACAGAGGAAAGGTAACCAAGTCACATAAAAAAATATATTAAAAAATACGGGTAAATTTATGTTACAAGAACTTGTTAGGAACAAGCATAAGACCAAGCTTTCGTAATACATAATAAGTCTCTGCATCATGTTTTTTGAGAGCTGGCAGCCCAAAGAAAAATGTATCTACCTGTGATGCCCAACCTGAGGGTTGAATATCCAAACATAGGGCCAAAGAAAGACATGAAATGTCTGGACAAGGAACTAGATATGGCTTCCTAGTGCAGCAGTCGCTCTGGTGGGCTGGTGCTTAGCAGCATACAGATGTGCAACTACCAGCTGCTGCCTGCAGGCTGGAGTCAGCCACCATGCCATCTATCAGCAGCACAATGTGCCAGTACCATCTGCTAACCTGAGACACATTGTGCCTGACATGGAAGTTAAAGGTTCATCTAACATGGTCAGAAAACACTGCAGATGTTTAGTAAATCCAAGTCTAGACACATAAAAAAATCTCGAATTTTAAACAATATGTTGAAAAATGTATTTACATGCTGAAGATAGCCATAGAAAACATAGTTTATAATTAATTTGGTAAAGTCTTTAAAGAGATAATAAAATAATATAAAAACAATAAGCCATGTCAAAATGAGAAGTACACAGAGAGCCTGGTGTTGTGATAATTTTGATTTTTTTAATGCAAATGAACAGAGAGTGACAGCTGCTGACAGATATTGGATTATGGAAGAAACTGATGAATTAAAGTGGCCTAAATACTTTAGGAAAGCCTTAACTTTAAAAAGAAGTCATAAAATATATTGCTTTGGAGAAGAGGTTATGCTTTTGTTTCCACAGAAAATGAAAGGTTGTGGATTTATTCAAAATAAACAAGGATCATGTTGATCAATGGAAACCCCTGAAAATCCTGGTTACATACATAAATAAACATAGAAAAACTGCAAAACAGGTAAAGTATATTTTAGCTGCTCAAACATAAAACAAAAATCTTGGTTGGCTTGTGTACAATGCACAATCCATACTTGTGTTAATACAAATATGTAGGGAGAAACTCTGATTTTAGGTATTGCTGACCACGCCCAAGCAGGTTTAAGAAGGAGTTAGGCAAGCATGTGGCGCTTTCTCACTTGACTGAGCTGACTGAGAAGCATTTCTAGGTCTGTCCTGCTCAGGTACAAACCTGGTCACTGGTTCCCTTTCATGAGTATTTTCCGTAATAAAGTACTGACTCCACTTTGTAATCATCAATACAAATATGTATGTTATTTTTTAAAGTTTGTATGTTTTCAGAGCAAGGGGACCAGACACCAAAGAAAACAAGTGGCCTGGGTGATCCAGCCTCTCAGAGAGTCGATATTGGAGTTCCCTCACCGTTTTACATCCAGAAGAGCTTCAAGGCTGCTGGCCTAGATTGCTCAGCCTCACAGACTCTTCTAGTCAGGACCAGATAAGCCATTTGCTTTCCCATTGGACAGAGACTGGACAATAAGTGTTATGGCTAGCTCTCTAAAACTTGACTAGTATCCTAATTTTCTCATGATCCCCAAAAAATGATATTGCCCCAAGATAGCATGAAACAGTCAAGAGAACATGATGCCCACATTCCTAAGAGGTGGGGTCAGTAGTTTTTGGTTGTTTATTTGGTTATAGTGTTTGCCATCATTTGAAGAGCTTGGTTACAAATTGTTAATGGTCGTGAACAGGGGAAAACTGAACAAAGGAGGTGAGATGAAAGTAAGTTAGATTCAGGGATCTCTTTCTAAAGAAATGATGGGATAAAGGATGAATTGTTGAGTCTACTTTTGAACAAACCCTAGTCTCAAATATTTTACATTAGCATGAAATTTTGTATATTGATACAAATTTAAGGTTATGTTTGCTAGAACATACTGTACATATGTTTCTACTTTTGTTTAGCCTATTGTACCTATGCAGCTCATTTGCCAATATAATGTAAATTTCAAGTATGTGAAAGTTATTATAACAAACTATTTAGAATAATAAAAAATTCATGTTAGTAGCTAGTCACCTACAATAATCAAGCTTATACTCATGTTAAATATGTTTTCAAAGTCAAACAAAGATACAGTATAGACAAGTGATCTTCAAAGACTTCAAAGACTTAGACAGAATATGGCATTTAAAATGTTTCAATAAAATAAGTCTTTTCATGACAGTGAGACACATGCTCCTGGCAGCTCTAATTTACTTACAAAAAGGATGATAGGCATCAAAGAACCTCCATATGGAATTTGCTTTTTTAATGGCAAAAGCTAGGCATTTAAGTAAGAAACTGCCTTTAGCTCAACTGCTGACAGTATACTGTCCAAACTGGACACATGAATTAATACTGCCAAACTTTACCAAGACAGAGATCAAGTCCTTCAAAATCCCTGCTTCACAGAAAAGTCTGTCAGATATTCTAGATCAGTATGCCAAACATTTATTCTCCAACATTACAGAAAAGCCAGGGTGACTCAAGGAAGCCAGATGCCTCTGTCATTTCTTACTTTTGGAAGTTACTGCTCTGCATTTCTGTTTACTAAGGTGATATTATATCCTTCTGGAGTCTCTGAAGGAGTTGAAGATGAGATAGTTATAGTTACAAGTTGTTTTGTTACCAAATCAAAAAAAGAAACTCACAGAAAAGTTGTAAGATGTATAGGGTTAAGACAAAAAAGCTTAAATTTTTATCTTAGAAATTTTTTTGAAGTTTAAAAAGATAGTTTTTAAATGGTAATACAAATTATGATACAAAGGGTTCAGATATAAACCTTTATATTCATCAAGATAAGACAGATAATAGAGTAGTATCTCCAAATATGCCAAATAAAAATTGAGTGGACATTTTCAATATAATACTTACCTGATAATTGTTCTCATTGTTTATAGTTGTATTATGTCAGATTTTAAAACTTTCCTTTTTAATTTAGAAAAAAGGGGGAAATGTGGAATATTTCTTTATACTGTGTGAAGATATGTCACTGTGATTAGTTTAATAAAGAGCCGAATGGCCAACATCTAGGCAGGAAGAGGTTAGGAAGGACTTCTAGTATTAGAGAGCTCTGGGGAGAAGACAAGAGGAAATGCTTACCAGATGGAGAGGAATCAGGATGGAGAGTACAGAGTAAATATAACCAAGCCTCCAAAAAATGTAGATTGAAAAATATGAGTTAGATTAAGTTATAAGAACTAGTTAAGTAATAAGCCTAAGCTAAGGCCAAGCTTTCATAATTAATAATAAGTCTCTATATCTTTTTTGTGAGCTGATAGCCCAAAGAAAAATCTGTCTAAAATAAAACATTTGCAGAGAAGTTTATTGATTTTCTTTTCTTAGCCTAGTTTCCTTAGCCATAAAAAGGATCCAATCGTAATAAATACCTTACAAAATTGTGAATAGCAAAATAACCAAGTCATATAATGTTGTAGTAGTAGTTGTAGCTATAGTAGTAAATTCTTGAAATTTTAGATGACATGAAAAATTAGTTTATGAATGTATATTCCTAATTTAATTCTAAACTAAAATGCTGGCTGGGTGAGGATTATGTTTACTTAGTTTTTTTCTTGCCAGTTATATAAACATGCTAAATACATAGCAATTCATAATGAGAGATAAGCTAACAAATATTATTCTAGCTGCTTTCAAGTAATCCCACCCTGAGATCCCCTATTGCTTATATTGCCTTGTCCAAGGGAAAGATCCTCCAAAAAAAAAAAAAAATGAAAAAGCCCCACTGAAAAGAAATCAAGGTGCATATTGTAAGGAAAAGGGAAGAATGAGTGTCCAAACTGTCCCAAGACCAGTAAAGTTATGAGCCTCCCAAGCACACGGGATATGGATACTAAATCAGAATAAAGGGGTCAGGCTACTATTCTTGCAGGCCTCTGAGATCCCATGATCTGGGTATCAGTGGGAAACCACCCAGTTAGGTTTATGTTAGACACTGGGGCAGAAGTTTCTGTTTCAAAAATTCCAATGGGGAAAGTTACTAATAGAAAAATACCTGTATGTGGAGCCACAGACAAAATGGAAGACTGTAACCTCTCACCTGAAACAATAGTTAGTCTAGGCCACAAACAGCTCATTCACTTCTTCAAGGTGTACCAGATTATTCTTTCCCCTGAATAATCAGAGAGCTTTAAAAATTAGCCACCACCATTGCCTTTACTGATTAAGAAATTTAAATTTCCTTTATACCTGTCTACCTATGCAGCTTCATTGTAGTTCTGTCTGAAGAATAACTTCTAGATTTCCAAACTCCAGACTCCACAATTGAAATAGATCCAGCTTAAGGACATTCATTTTTCTAAGGTATGAACTAAAAAACAAAATCTACAATGTGGGGCTTGACCGTACACCAGCCACCCATTATGGAAAATCTGTTGTCTACAGCTACACTTAGGATAAGAGTCCAGAAAAATCCTTTAAATCAAATACTAGACTGGGATTTCCCCCCATACCAAGGGGCTGTTAGAAGCTAACATCTTTACCCTGTGCAAATCATCTTGAAATATGCCTTCCCTGTCTGTCCATAAACAAGAGACCTCAGGTTTTTAGTCAGTCCAGTCCAAGATCTTTGAGAGTAAATAAACACAAGCAAAGCATTCATCCTACTATAGCACATTTGTACTTTTCTCAGTCTCCTCCTACCAGACCACTAGGTCTATGCAGTCCTGGATCTCAAGGATGCTTTCTTTTCCATTGCTTTGATGCCATCTAGATAACCCATATTTGCCCTTGATGGATCCAATAGTCATGAGACCAGTCGCTAACCTGAATATGAGTTCCCAAAAGGTTCAAAAATTACCCTACCAAAAATTACATTACAAAGAGTCATAATGGGATTTGGGTGTTATGCCATAATTCAATTTATCTCTGCCATGTAGATGATCTTCTATGAGTAATGACCAACTTTGCCATATGTTTGAAGGACACAAAGACTTGCTCTAAGCACTGGGATTTCATCCCTCTAACAAGAAGGCTCAGTTTACCCAAACAGAAGTCTTATAACTGGGATACAAGCTCTCTCAAGGTAGAAAAACTGTGAATGCTGCTATGAAGGATGCTCTCCTCAGCAAACCAAAAATCCAGTATACAAATTCCTGGGGATATTATCATATGGCAGGCTCTGGATTCCTGAGTTTCTTAAACTGTTCCAAACCTTTTATTATGACATTGTGGGAGACCAGCCTTTATAGTGGACTAAAATATGAGGGAAACTTTCTAGAACTAAAGCGGGCTCTAATCCAATCCCCAGCTTTGTCTCTACCAGATGCCACTAGGGTATTCCACCTTTAAATCCATGGGTCTTGGCATGATGTAAAGGTTATTTTGACACTGGGACCCTGATGGAGTCCTGTAGCATATTTTTAAAAGCATCTGGACCCAGAGGGTTTCGGTTGGAAATCCTATTTGTGTGCCATAGCCATACCTTCTATGCTAGTGAGGAAAGCTGACGTGCTTACTCTGAGCTAGGACCTGACTCTAATGGCTACTCATGATGTGGAAACCCTCCTAAGAGGAGCAAATAGCTAGTGGATGTTGAAAACCCACATTAGTCAATGTCAGAGTCTGTTACTTAATCACCCCCCAATCTTACTTTTTCTTTTATACAGAGCCTTAACCCTGAGACATAGCTGACTGATGAGAACCCTGGCATCTCTGGGGCTCCATGACTGAGAGAACCGCTGGACATTTCTCAAACTAGCCTTCCCAACCTCCAACACATTCCTTTAGCTGATAGAGAGTACAATTTCTTTACTGATGGAAGCATCCTGGTTATCAATGGAGTCAGAAGAGCTTGAACAGCAGTAACTCCCCAGTGAGTCACCATATGAGCACAGGCCTTTCCACAGAGTACATCAGTACAGAAGGCAGAGATATTTGCTCTAGATCAAGCCCTATGTTGGGGAAAAGACACATGAGTAAACATTTATACAAATTACAGGTTTGATTTTGCTATCCTTCATGTTTATGCCATGATGTATAAAGAGGCCTATTAACTGAAAAAAACTGTTAAAATGAAAATAAAAATGTTTTGTTCTTTAATGTTTTGTTCTCCATCTTCCTAAGGAGATGGCTGTTATTCATTGCAAGGGACATCAAACAGCCAACATACCTGAAACCCAAGAAAATTGGAGAGAAGATCAGATAGCCTGACAAGAATTAGAGATGCCTGTGGAGACCTTTCTTGCCCATTGCTTTCCTGATCCACAGCTCCCTCTCCAACCCATCTATTCCCAGGCAGAATAGACTGACTCCCAAGATACAAAATAGGATCCAACTGGATAGAAAATCTTGTTAGTCTCAAGAATTATCCTCCCTGTGGTTCTTAGATGGCTTTTGGTGTATCATCTGCACAGACTGCCCATCTGGATACCACCAGACTGAATAAGCTATTATTTTGCAGGTAACAGATTCTTCAACTCTGAGAGATGGCCACTCAGGCTGCCTCTGAATGTCTTCCCTGCACACAGGTCAACCCAACATAGGGGTGAAAAGGAATCCCTGCTGTTAGTCTGAGGTGACTAGCCACAGAAAAAACATGTAAATTTGACTTCACAGAGATGAAGCCTCCTCATGCAGTGTATAAGTATCTGTAAATCTTTGTGCTCCATTCTCAAGATGAATATAAAGCCTTTACTACCCAGGGAAAACTGCTCTGACAGTGTACAAAACTCTTTTGTAAGAGATTATGCCTAAATTCTGGCTGCCCCTGTCAATTGGGTCAGATAATGGACTTGTCTTCACTTCACCTGTATTTACCTTCATCTGTAGCTCAAATGGCCAACTAGGCCTTAAATAAACCTGGAAATTCCACCATGGCTACTGACCTCAGAGCTTTGGACAAGTTGAATGCATAAACTGGACTATTAGTTTCATTCTTTAAATTGATTTTTGTTTATCATTTTTATTAGAAACAATCTTTTCTCATTTTACATACCAATCCCAGTTCCCCCTCCCTCCCCTCCTCCTGCTCCTCCACCACCCCACCCCACGCTCCATTCACTCCTCAGACAGGGTAAGGCTTCCCATGGGAAGTCAGCAAAGTTTGGCATTGAGGCAGAAACAAGGCCCTCCCAGCTATATCCAGGCTGAGCAAGGTATCCCTCCAAACAGAATGGGCTTCAAAAAGCCAGTTCAAGCACTAGTTCTAAATTCTTGTCCCATTGCCAGTGGTCCCCACAGACTGCCCAAGCCGCACAACTGTTACCCATATTCAGAGGGCCTAGTTTGGTCCTATGCAAGTTCCCTCCTGTTAGTCTGGAGTCAGTGAGCTGCCACTCTTTCAGGTCAGCTGTTTCTGTGGGCATCCACAAAATGGTCTTGATCCCTTTGCTCATATTTTATCACTCCTCCCTCTCTTTGACTAGACCCTGGGAGCTCAACCCAGTGCTTAGTGGTGGATCTCTGCATCTTTTTCCATCAGTTGTGGGATGAAGGTTCAATGATAATACAGGAATCTGATTATAGGGGAAGACCAGTTCAGGCACCTTCTCCACTGATGCTTAGGGTCTTAACAGGGGTTACCCTTGTGGATTTCTGGACGTTCCCTAATGCCAGGTTTCTTGATAGCCCCATAAAGGCTCCCTCAATCAAGGTATCTCTTTCCTTGTTCGTCCTCTCTGTCCTTCCGCCATCTCAACTGTCCTTTACCCTCATGTTCCCCTCTCCCACTCCTCCTCTTCTCCACCTCCCCTTCTGCCCTCTCTTCCCCACCTACTAGACTTTCAATTTTCTCAGGAAATCTCATCTATTTACCCTTCCCAGGGGATCCATGTTTGTCTCTCTTAGGGTTCTCCTTGTTTTATTTTCCTTTTTTATTTAAATTAGAAACAAGCATGTTTTACATGCCAATCTCAGTTCCTTCTCCTTAATCTACTCCTCTGCCCCATACCCAGCCTACTCCATCCCCTTTCTGCTCCCCAGGGGGGTGAGGCCTTCCATGGGGAATATTCAACGTCTGTCATATCATTTGAAGGAGGGCCTAGACACTTCACCGTGTGTCTAGTCTTAGAGAGTATCCCTCTATGTGGAATGGGCTCCCAAAGTCCATTCTTATTCTAAGGTTAAAGACTGATCTACTACCAGAGGCCCCATAGATTAGCCATACCTCCATACTGACATTTTGTTCAGGAGGTCTGGAACAGTCCTATGCTGGTTTCCCAGGTATCAGTCTGGAGTCCACGAGATCCTCCTTGTTCAGGTCAGCTGTTTCTGTGTTTTTTTCCAGACTTGTCTTGACCTCTTTGCTCATCACTCCTCCCTCTCTGAGTTAATTGGGAGCATGTGGGGAGGGTGTGGGGGGTTAGGAGGAAAAGAAGGGGAAAAGAGAAGGGAGGAGGACATGAGAGAGCAGGAAGATTGAGTCAGGGGAAGAATAGAGGAGAACAAAAAATTAGATACCATAATAGAGAGCCATTATAAGTTTAAAGAGGAATCTGGCACTAGGGAATTGTCCAGAGATCTACAAGGTTGACCTCAACTAACAATATAAGCAATAGTCAAAAGGCTACCTTAAATGTTCTTTTCCAATAATGAGATTGATGGCTACCTTATATGCAATCCTAGAGCCTTCATCCAGTAGCTGATGGAAGCAAACACCCATAGCTAAACACTGAGATAAACTCTGAAATCCAGTTGCAGGGTTCTCCTTGTTACCTAGATTATCTAGGGTCATGGACTATAGGATGGTTATCCTTTGCTTCTTGCCTATACCCACTTTTGAGTGAGTAAATACTATGTTTTTCTTTCTGGATCTGTGTTTCCTCATTCAGGATAGTTTTTTGTAGTTCCATCCATTGGCCTGCAAATTTTAAGATGTCATTGATTTTTACTACCAAGTAGTATTCCATTGTGTATATGTACCACATTTTCTTTATCCATTCTTTGGTTGAGGAGCATCCAGGTTGTTGCCAGGTTCTGGCTAATACAAATAATTCTATGAACACAGTTGAGAAAATGGTATATGCCCAAGAGTGGTATCACTGGGTCTTGGAGTAGATTGATTTCCTATTTTCTGAGAAATGGCCATACTGATTTCCAAAGTGGCTGTATGAGTTTGCACTCCCAGCAGCAATAGAGGAGTGTTCCCCTTGCTCCACATCCTCTATAGCAAAAGCTATCATCAGTGTTTTTTTATCTTATCTATTCTTACTGAAGTCATTTTGAGTTGCATTTCCCTGATGGCTAAGGATGTTGAACAATTCCTTAAGTTGAGGTTAGTTAAGATTCTTCTATTGAATCCTGACATCTGTTAGTTCTCTTATTTCTCTGTTAAGTTTTTGTCTGACTCCCTGGGGAGCAGAAAGGGATTGGGATATGGGAAATGGGGGTAGGGGAGGAGGGGAGGGAGAGGAAACTGGAATTGGCATGTAAAAGATGCTTGTTTCTAATAAAAAAAGAAAAAATATTTCTGTCTGGAAGACCTGTCCATTGATGAGAGTGTGTTGTTGAAGTCTCCTACTACTAGTGTGTTGGGTTTGATGTGCAATTTAAACTTTATTAATGTTTCTTTTATGTATGTAGGTTCTCTTTTATTTGGGGCATAGTTGTTCAGAATTGAGGCTTCATCTTGATGGACTTTTCCTCTGATGAGTATGAAGTATCTTTCTCCATCTCTTTTGGATGATTTGACTTAGAAGTCTATTTTGCTAGATACAAGGATAGCTACACCTGAATGTTTCTTAGGTTCATATGATTAAAAAATCTTTTCCCAGCCCTTTATTCTGAGCTACTGTCTATTTTGGGGTTTGGGTGTGTTTCTTGTATGCAGCAGAAGAATGGATCCTCTTTTCATATCCATTCTGTTAGCCTGTGTCTTTTTGTAGGTGAATTATGTCCATTGAAGTTAACAGGTATTAATGACCAGTGATTGTTAACTCCTGTTATTTTCAGTGGTAATGTTTGTGTGCTCTAAATTGATTTTTAAAACTAGTAAAAACTGACTCTACCTTTTACCCCTTGCCTGTGTTTTGGTAAGATGTACCCCTTACAATGACAGGTTTCACCCTCTATGATTGATTATTACTTTCCTCCTCCAGTAGCATGCATTGTACCATAGCACTATAAACACCATCCAGTAGGATAAGTATGCTCCCAGCTCAGTACCAGCTCTTCTCCTCCATTGTCTGTCACTCAATTACATGGTGTCTTTAGTAATTGGGTCTTATCAACAAATTCTAAAGGGTAACAACTAGCAATGTCAATAACAAGTAATGTATGTAGTGGTCTATGAAATCTCACCAACTCAAAAAGTGATAAATATTTGGCAATGTTTACATAAGTGTTATCTTTTTCTCCATGTCATTATGATCCTTATTCTTTGACCTGAATTTTATAGTTCCCAAGACTTTATAGATCCCTGAAATGCAGTTTTAGTGTCAATTAGTTCATGATCCATTGAGACACTGTTTCCAGAAAACTGTTTGAACCAGCCTTGACTACAACCATGTGTGATCCATATGTTCTCTAAACTCCCAGGACTCTCTCTTCTGGAATTAATGGGCCCAACTTATCATTTGTCTTATACTTCAATGTCAAGATTTCAGGTCTAAACTATGGCTCTCTTTTATAATAACTGTTATATAATCCACTCAACACATAAAATTTATAGAGATTCTTAGACCACTAATCAGTCACTGTGGCTGTGCACTGTCCGTTTATGTAAACACCAATGATTCAAGTACAACTTGGTGGCCATACAAAGTGTTCCAAGCATATGTTGGCCCTTGAGTAGTATATAATACAAGCTGCACAAGCTCAGTAGGAGACATAAGCAAGTGAACAGGTGTTTAGTTTCTCAATATTTTAAGAAGATATGGATGGGTGTTGGTGGAGCATACCTTTAATCCCAGCACTCTGGAGACAGAGGCAGAGGCAGGAGTATCTCTGTGAGTTCAAGGCCAGCCTGGTCTACATAGTGAGTGCCAGGATAGGCTCCAAAGCTACACAAAGAAACCCTGTCTTGAAAAACCAAAAACCAAAACAACCAAAAAGACCAAGAAGATATGGCAATACTTCTATACTTCTACTCCAATCCTAAGTTCCTTTTAGTTCAACTTGTGATGAATAACTCTTAAATGCTAGCTATCTGGCTGATTTGCATTTTTCTACAGGATAATGGGTCAGAGGAAGTTCACATTTGACAGTAAGTACAAAAAAAAAAAAATACATGAATCCAACCCCAGATGCTAATGACAAAACAGAATGGGAGATATTTTCAAATTTTCTTCAAATAAAGTTTTACTGTCTTACTTTAGTGTCATCCAAACACTTCTCAGGTGTTTAAAATCTCTCAAGAAAGTTTGGTCTTGGCCTTTTCTTCTTCTTCTTCTTCTTCTTCTTCTTCTTCTTCTTCTTCTTCTTCTTCTTCGCTTTAATATTTTTTAATTAGGAAGAAAATTATTTTACATGTCAGTCCCAGGTCCCTTTCCCTTCCTTCCTCCCCTGCCCCCCCAACTAACACCCTACTATCCCATACCCTTTCTGCTCCCAAGCGAGGGTGAGGCCTTCCATGGGGGGGTCTTAAAAGTTTGTCTTATTCTTTGGGATAGGGCCTAGGCCAACCCCTGTGTCTAGGCTCAGGGAGTGTCCCTCCAGGTGGGATGGGCTTCCTAAGTCCATCCTATGCTAGGGATAACTACTGGTCCACTACAAGAGGCCAAGGTCTCTTCACTGGCACCCACATTCAGGGGGGTCTGTATCAGTCCCATGCTGGTTTCCCAGCTATCAGTCTGGGAACCAAGAGCTCTTCTTTGGTCAGGTCACCAGTTTCTTTTGGTTTCACCAGCCAGGTTTCCCTTTGCTCATCAATCCTCCTTCTCTACAACTGGATGTCAGTTCAAGGTTTAGCTGTGGGTGTCTGCTTCTACTTCCACCAACTGTTGGATGAAGGCTATACTTTGGCATATGAATTAGTCATCCATGTCATTATCAGGAGAGGAAATTTAAGGTAGCCTCTCCTCTGTTGCTTAGATTGTTAGTTGATGTGATCTTAGTAGCTCTCCAGACATTTCCCTAGTGCCTGTTTTCTCTTTAAACCTATAATGTCTTCCTCTATTATATTATCTCTTATCTTGCTCTCTTCTGTTCTTCCCTCAATTCAACCTCCCTGCCCCATCATGTCCTCCTCACCTCTCCTCTTCTCCCCTTCTCATTCTCCTAATTTCCTCACCCTTCCTCCGACCCAGTATTTGTAACTTTTTATAATGATATGCCAATGGAAATTCTAACTTTGAGGTGTCAGCACTGCCTTGGCCTTTATAAAGTCTCATGACAGTGAATTTAGAAGGTAAATCTTTATTCCTCTCTCAGGGATCTAAAAACTGTCACTGCTGCACCAGTGTCTGTAGGAAAGCACACAGAAACCATAAGAAGCTCCTTGCCACATTTCCTTCCCCAGTTTGAGTCTACATTCCTATCGAGGTTACAAATAAAAGTATTACATTTTGAAAGTTATCTGGACTCCAACATGCTCTTTTTTTCAGTACATTTCAACCAAGGAATCCTACTTAATTCCAAGCCAATGGGGGGAAAGGGATACATCAATTAAAATCCTCAAGATTCAGATAAGCCTTTAAAAGGAAACTGAATGACTCTTAACCCCTGCATCCTTTGCAGCAAAAGTAATACACCTTTAAGACACTTGTAATCACATTAGTGGTGCCACACCATAAACAGCAACCTTCTTTAGACAAAGGTTATGGCTGCACTTTTCACATTATCTGTCTCCATTAAAAATTTAACTATTGAGGAGAATTAAATTCATTAATAGAAATGATGAAAAAGTTCTCTTCATGGTAGGGATGAAGATAGCAGCCCCTAATTTCTCATTTTTTATTCCAGCTGTCTTCATTTGAACTGAACTTCTAACTAGATCTCAGACACAGAACTGTGGCATCATCACACAAAGGCTGTTTTAAATTAGGTGTAGCAAGTTTTTAAGCACATTAGCAACTAGAACAAGCTGTCCTCATGCTAACCAGGCTGGCTTTGTTCTCAGTGGTGGAAAATCTCACTTTAACTGCCCTCTAATTTGTTGCAAAATGCTTCTGCACCAGCAGCTGCATTGGCACAGGATTAAACGCACAGGAAAACATTATTTTCCACACAAATTATCAACAGTGCCAAAAGCCACACAATCTTATTTTGAATTTTTTTCCTTTACCACCTCCTTTTTATTATTTTCTCTCTCTTATAAAACAGCCTGTAACAAATTCTATCTCCGTGGGATCTTTTGAGGATTCCCCCTGTCTGTGTAAACATGCAGAGTAGGTACTTCATTCTTTTTTGATAAAAGGCAGTTCAAGCAGAGCAGAGGGACATGACAATTTCACATTATCGAAAGCATTGGTGAATGAGGCCTCCCAGAAACAAACCAGCCTAGTACTTCAGAGGCTTATTCAAAAACTACAAGAGGATATGCATGCAACAAGCATCTCTCAGTTCTAATCTTATCCTGACTACAGCTGTTTCTGTGCAGCAGCTAAACATTTGCTTGATTGCTACTTCAGACAGGAATTTATTAGTGATGTCTGCAGATGACTGCTGAAATAACAACACTGCTTCCCTCATTCATTGTCGTTCTCATTCTCAAAGCTTTCCGTGGCTTATTTGATTTTATTTTTTATATATAATTACATTTGTTATGGAATACTAGGAAGACTTAATTGTCTTAACTTTGAGGAAGGCAAAAATGTCAGTACTTATTTGCAGAGTCCTCTAAGCCCATCATCTATTTTTACATGAGACAGTAGCAGCTTGTGTTCCTTATATCATATGCTGTCCTTTAGTGAGAACCCCCATCTTCTCATCATCCCTTTTGAGAAGAAGGGTCTGACATCCCAATAGCTGTAATGAACTCAGATAACCTTGGTGATACTGGGAAAACAGTGCTTGGATAGAGAAGTGACTCTAACATGAGAGGGAAGTGGGGTTGACTATATGGCTTCCCAAAGGCATCCCACACATTCAGCTTCTTCACAGCTTCTTATTTCAGAACCCTCTTGACAAGGTTTGGTCTGCTAATACTCTCTCAGACAATTTTCTTTCTCTCATTAAGAAAATCCTAGGAAGAGAGAAGTGTGTGAGTGACCAAAGTTTCTATTTCACTTTACTCCTCAAGGTCAACAAAAGAAGAAGAGAAATTCCAGAACTTTCCATGAAAACTAGCTGCCATGAAAATCCCCTGGCCCAGGGTCAAAATTGCCTTCTGGCCTTCACTCCCAAACTGGACTTTCTCTTTAATTGTACTTTTTTCTCTGCACTCTGAATATTCTTTGGATCAGTTATTCGAATCTCTGAAATGATTGATGCAATGATTTGAAAAAACTAAAGCTTGTATTCAAAGCTGCTTTTATTAAAAATTTCATTAAGGGATTTACAACCTTCTCCTTTGCTTTCTGCTCCATCGTCTCAGTGAGCTGTGCAGCAGAACAGTCTACCCTGGGGCATTCACTGAACATTCATCTCACATCATCCGTTATTAACTAGATAACTCCAGATTCAGGAAATAAATAAGACAAAAATTCAAAGCAAATGAAATGCATCTTCAGTTCACATGGTCAACAAAATGTCTGAAATATAACATGTAAGTCACATCAGCTAAATGTAAAGGGTTTACAGGAAAACTCCTCTGTTCTTTCCACTAATGAGTTGTAATTAGGGATCAATATTTTTACTTTCTAACTACACTGGCCATCTACAATAAGGGAGAATTTGAAATTTTCAGATTAGAAATGACTTCCAGTTCTACACAAGTGCATGTGGGTTTCTTCTAATACATGTAGTAAATGACAATTCCATATATTTTCTGTGATCTAAGTTTCTGCTCACAGAATACAGTGTATATTAGATGTGTTTTCCTTACAGAGTTTTAACCATGTTGGTTATAGAACAAAACAAATGAGATATAATATAAAATACATGGTACTTATATAAAGACTGTTTATGGTTTTGTCTCCCCCATTAAATCATTTACACATCATGCATCATATGTACAGGAAAAATAAGAAATCCTGGTGACAAATATGAACCCTCTCTAGGTACTGGTGATATTCTTAGGTACCACTCACAGTTCTCAGTGCATAGCACAGAACCACATTTCTCACTATAATCCCTAAACCATTAGTTTCAGTTTGTTATAAATGAAAAGTTTTCTGGCCCCAAAGCAGACCTGCTAACTCCCCATTGTGTATCCCTATTTGGGAGAATATTGCAAGAGCTGGATTCAATATTCCTTCTTCAGTTCTTTACTTCTCCATCAAAATATTCTCATTTTAAGAAATTTCCTTCAGGAGGAAACTGATGAGAAAGAAAATATTGTGTATAGAATTTCTTATACTCTTGAAAATCAGATCACATAAATAATGACTTGCTTTGGCTACATGGAAAGCTCATCACCTATAGAATTAATTGATCTATCAAGAAATAGCAGAAATAAGTTACAACAGTGATAGCAATCCCAATAATTTGAAGTGAAAAATCAAATAACCTGGGGAGTCTTTGCAAAGGCAATCTTTCTACTGATCACTTTGCTCTTTCCAATTACTACATTTAAATCTTATAGAAATTTTGAAAGGAAGGAATAGTTCAAATTTAACAAATATGAAAGCTGGTGCTCCGTTTGGTAATTTAAGAGCTTTTGCAAGGCAGCACAACTAGTAAAATGGATCAGTAAAAACCAGTTGTGGTATTTATCCACCATTGCTTTCCAGCCAGCCAGCCCTGTACTCATTTGTAGGGAAAAGAAGACAAGCATCATTTTCATGTCCCATAATTGACATGGGGTTAGTTTATTGTTATCTAATGTAAGCCCCCAGACAACAGTGAACAGTGTGGCATAAATAGCTACTATCACCAGCATCTAGGTGGTGAAGTCAGGAAGAACTCAGCCTCAAGATTTACAATTTTTTTGCCAAAGTGACACAGTACCTACCAAATGGTCACCACTGCCCTAGATACTTAATAAACTAGTATTTGTTCAAACCAACAAATGCTCATTCCTGGCAATCTTTTCTCACAAACAGGATTCCTGAACTGTATCTTTTATAACAATCAAGTATTCATTGGCTTGAAGCAGTTCATGGATCACCTTTATGAACTCACTTTTAGTCATTTTTACAGTGACTAGATACCCAACCAGTGCCTTCCATCTGAAATTTGGGCTATTTTCTTGTGTTTGTATTGTAGCTCTTGTAATTCCAAAAAAAGTAAGTTTGACTTGAAGCTCTGTCCTAAGGAATTATGATTTTTTCCCTAAGATTCAGAATCTGTCTCTCTAAGACACTAAATTTTTGTTGTTGTTGTTGTCTTGTTGGTTGTGGTTTGGTTTGGTTTGTTTGTTTGTTTTAACTGTCTTCAGTAGGAAGCCTACTGTACTCTCATTCAGTAAGTACAGGCATTGAACATTAATGTATTCAGTCTTGTCTTGGTTCCCAGACTGTATGTCTCCAGTTGCTATGGGTGGTTGAACATGATTCAAGAATTAAAGTTTAAAATGAGGACAGTCCCAGAGATCTACCTTCCCCCAATGGAATTTAAGCCAATGCTCTGAAATCTCATTGTTTTCAGGAACTGGGCAGATAATGCAAAAACATAAAGTGAATTTTTAAATGTTTTTAATTTTTTGAGATTATAAAATAATTATATAATTTCTTTCTGTCCTCCCTAAAAACCACCCACATGCCCTGACCATTCCTCATTTTCAAATTCATGGCCCCTTTTTCTTCATTATAAAGGACAGTAGGGAGAAATCAAAGCTATGAATAAAGCACAAGAATTCTAATTAACAGAAGAAAAGTGGGGAAAGGGTCAAGTCATATCCTCTACAGTTTTTTAAGGGCAAGATGGAGGCATATACTTGATACCATACTTAACTTGGCAGACTACCTGCACTTAGTAGGTGCTTAAATCAATAAATGAATTAAACAAAAATTAAGACAATAAATGAACCAAATTTCTAGAGCTGACATATCTTCCAAGTGCATAAGGGGACAGGCCTCATCCACTCCACTTTCACAATGGGTGAGACGACAAGCTACTACATTTCCATTTGATTTTTTCTCAAACAATGGAGACTTTGAAGATTATAATAATTGTCAACAGGATTTCATTAGGACTTAATTATACACAGTTGCAGGGATCATCAGGAGATAGATCAAACCAGATCAATGACCAATAACTGTTTGCAATGCACAGTAGCAAATAAAGATATATGGACTAAAGGGTTTACTATGTGTCTTACAGTGTCACACTATAGGTGTCATGATGATAATTTTCTTTCTTTTTTTTCTCTTTTTCCCCTTTTCTTTTAAATTTTATTTTATTTGGGGAGGTTGCAAGGGCAGAAGACAGGGGGCAGGTGGTGGATATAAAGGGATGTGGAGAAGAATAGAATTCTGATGCACTATGTGAAAGACACAAAGAATAAATAAATAAACAAAATATTTGCTTTGCATTAAGACACTCAGAGTACTATACAATATATTTTATATTTTCAATACCAGTGCTGGTACAAATGCTCCAGTTGGGGTTCTAAAGAAAATGTATTGAAAACCTAACCCTGGAACCTATGTAAAAACATACATTTGTAACTCTAGCACTAGAGTGACATGGAGAAATTTTCCAGAAGCCCAAAGGACAGCAAGCCTAGAGTGTGCAGAGAAGGGATAGAAGTAACAAAGGAAACTAATTCACCAAGGTGCAATGAGAGAACTGACTCCTGAAAAGTTGTCCTCTGACTTCTACCTGTGTACTCTGGCACTCACATATACACACACACACACACACACACACACACACACACACACACTTGTATAAATTAAAATTATTTTTTAATTTTTTTAAATTTTTATTTTACTCATTTATTTTTGCATACCAACCGCAGTTCCCACTCCCTCTTTTCCTCCCATTCCCTCTCCCCACTTCTCTTTTATCCTCCTCCCCATCTACTCCTTCTCAGTCTCCATTCACAAAGGGTAAGGCCTCCCATGGGAGTCAACAAAGCATAGTATAACAAGTTGAGGCAGGACCAAACTCCTCCTCCTTGCCTCAAGGCTAGGCAAGGTATCCCACTACAGGGAATAGGTTCCAAAGAGCCAGCTCATGCCTCAGAGATAGGCATTGGTCCTACTGCTAGGATCCCCACAAAAGACCAAGACACACAATTGTCACACACATGAATATTTTTGTGTTTATTTTGTATAAGATTGTTTTGCCTGAGAGTATATCTGTGCTCCACATGCATGCCTAGTACAATTGGAGCTCAGAATGAGGGCACCAAATCCCCTCAACAGAAGTTACACACAGTTGTGAGCCAACATGTGAGTGCTGGGAACAAAACTCAGGGCCTTTTCAAGACTAGCAAGTGCTGAACTGCTCAGCCATTTCTCCAGTCCCTCAAAAAAATTAAATTCATTATTATAGTTTCTTTTATTTTTATTTCTTCACAGTTCACAAAAGCCATAAAAAAAAAACTTACTTGACGACCCTCAACACAGTTGTCCTGACCTGCAGGACTTAGACCTGAAGCTAGAGAATCAGGGATAGAGAATGGGGACAAGAGACTCAGAAAGAACAGCCACAAGACAGGATTCTGATCAAGTGGCAAACTTTACTTTTCTCAGGCCAGCTTATATAGTCAGCAGAGCAGGTTATGGGGAGGGGTAGAATGGGTTGTTTGTGAGCCATGTGTTAGTGTAGGCAGGATATTAGGAAGCCACAAAGAGGATATTTGGCAGGGTAAAGAGTGCAAGAGTAAGACATCCAGGAAGGGTTGCCCAGGTGACTGAGTGTGTGGGTGGAGCACTGGGTTGTTTCTTTTCTTGAGCTGAGGTTCTAAGGAGCTCCTGTGTAAAAGTTAATATACAACTATGTGTCCAGCCAAGAATGGCCTAGGACCTCATGTCAAGCCTTGAGATCTTTGGCTCCCAACACATAGTCATCTTCAAATATTCTTTTTCAAGTAATTCAACATTTAGCATTTTCACAGGCAGGGTAGATAGTTGTGGACAGAGTATGTAAGTATCTTGAGGTGAATGGGTTGCATTTTGCATTCCCCTACTATATAAGATTTCTACATAATTTTATTGCATGACTATTCCTAACCTAAATTCAGAATACTCTTTTGTAGAGAGTCAGAGTTTTATACTATTTGAATGTCTGTAACTAAAAGTCACAATAATCTTTGGGAAGAAATTATATAAATCTAAGGAGATTCCCAATTATATTGTTCAGTGATACTTTCTTGATTGACATTAACATCTTCCTTGTAGCTTCTCACAAATGTTCAAATCAACAGCAGCCCATTTTTCCCTTGCTGCAACTGTCATATGTTTCTTCCCCTTTCTCCTCTTCCACTCCAGCATTTACAAAGGGGTTGGTGAGAAATTTACAGTCTAATGGCTCATTCTGTAACATGGCATTCACTTTTCCTAAGTCTGTTAACCAATTTAATATACATGCTTGTCTTATCTTACACAGGGAATGAGGCAAGTCATGATGGAATTATTTCTCTCTATATATTTTCTGTATATAAAGACAGAGCAGGTTCTTCCTTTTCACCCTAAGAAAGCCCTCTGGAAACTCAGACTGTGGTTATTTTGTACAGGTGTTTTGAAACTAACCAACAGACATCTTTTCCAGAGCAGCACCCAAAACATACCATCCTGCTTCAATAAAATATGTGGATTGAGTTTCTTTGAATGCAAGGCATATAATACTCAGTCCACTTAGCATAGCTCCTAAACCTCAAATTGTGGGGAAGTGTTCATTACCCAAGCCTGCCAAAGGATGCCACTAAAGCATAACCACAAAAGTGATTTCCCACTGGAAACCAAACAGGTTCTCAGCTAGTAGAGGATTGATTTATACTTCCCTTAACCATCATCTTAAGATACAAGAAGCTTGTTACACATACACACACACACACACACACACACACACACACACACACACACACACACACACACCAGCTTTTATCAGGATCATAAATTCTCCAGTTTTTAGGCTGTGCTGTTTCAGAAAATAAAAGTCATCCATGGGTTTGAAAAGGGGTGTTAATTTTGGGAAATCTTCTTTCTCATTGGAAATTCCTAGCTCCAAATCTTCGGATGTGAGTACATAGCCTACAGTAACTACAGAAACCAAGAAAGTAAAATGGGAATGTTGCCAGGATACTGAGGCTGGGAAGCAATAGACAGGGGAATATCAGTGTACAAATGTTCTGATAAGGAAATGGGAAAGGGGGTTCTTGAGGGAGAGGAAATGAGGTAAATACAGAAGGAGGGTAAATGAGAAAATATGACTTCTTAGTGAATGGACGGAAGGTAAATACAGAAGGAACTCCACGGTAAAATAACATGGATGTCTGAAAAAGCCACAAGAAATCATTCTATTAACTATTCAAAATGAAGCCCTATAATAAATGTAATCCCATATTACATTTTAGTTTTAGTGAACTTTTCCCTTCTGGGCAGGCAGTGCTTCCTCCAAGATCCAAAGACAATCTAACAAAACCCCAGTGCCAGATATGAGAAGCCTGCATCTTTAAAGTATCAGGATGGAGGTTTAACTTACACAGAGATTACCTTGTGGATTTCTCTCTATTTTTTGACAGGGTTGGATATTGAACACAGAAAGCTCTAACTAGTGCTGGCCCTAGATGTGGTTACCTGTCTACACAAAAGTCCATAACCAAAAAAAAGCAAGTTTTCCCTCTTCAAAACTAGTACCGCACTGGATTTTGCAACAGGACCAGCAAACAGGGAACCCAAAAGGCCTGGAAATACTTATTATAGAATTTGAAGACCTACTGGAGGTGAAAATCCTATTTTATAAGAGTTTCTCAGAAGGCATATTTTTTTCTTTGCTTTCTTTGGCTCTTACAACATTAGAACTCTTTCTAGCTAATGGCTCTAATTTTCACTTTTGCCAAGACTAAAGTCAAAAGTTTGCCAGACACTGGAGACATAATGTTCTTTGATGGAGAAGTTTGTAAAATTCACTCTCTTGTTTCAGAGCATGTTTTTTCCCTACATTGGAAAAATGTGTACATATGTGTATATCTTATTTGACCTTTATCTCTGGGATATAACACTCTATGGACAAGGGATCATGTGAAATCCAGAGAAATTTTGTTGATGTTCTTTGTGTCTGAATTATTCATTATACAATAATTTGCTATCTATGCTCTGTCAGAACTGAATGATCTTTGCCACCCAGGACACATCATAAGACCCTCCATTCACACCATGACGAGAACTTCCCATAACTAAATCTCTTTGCCTTTAATAATAAATCATTTGTGATTCAGCTTAAATATTGCATCTTTGAGGAAATCTTCCTTAACCCTACTTTCCCAGACACTGACATGTGTTGGATTTTATTTCCCTTGTGTGTACTGGCATGGAAATCTCTTTATCACTCCATAATAAACTTACTGTGCTGTTGTAATTTCTTTCGTATCAGGGAACACCAGGCTCTACTGTCTGACAATGATCAGATATTCAGAATTTTCCTTAAACTTTTTCTTGGAATTATGGAACCTAAAAACAGCATTCCTTGGAGTCCTGTTTGTGAATAATGTCTCTTTTCTGAGAATTGGCCAGAATTATAAGGAAAGAATATATCATCTCCAGGCATAGACATGGATAGTCCTATAGATGGGCAGAATGTTGTGCCCAACACATCATTCCCTTCTACTTCTGAAAGAAACACTGCTCTAGAAAGAGTAGAAGGATAGATGGATGTGGTGACACATGCCCTTAATCCCAGACCCTGGGATGCAGAGGCAAAGGCAGGTGGATTTTTGTTAATTCAAGGTGACCATGGTCTTGCTTAATTCTAAGACATGAGCTAAATAGTGAAAGCCTTTCTCAACTCCCCCTCAAAAAAAACTACTTAGAGTTTCAATGAACTAAGACGTGTGTTGGGTTCACTCACCAGCTGAATCATTTGTGTACTACTAGAGTCTAGTCCTCACAATAAAGCAGATGAAAAGAAGTGATGCTTGAAATGGTTTTCCAAACACATTTTCATTTTCTCAAGAGATTATACAAGGATGACTGTCTTAGAGTTTCTACCTTTGTTAAGAAAACACTGTGACCAAAAGAAATTTGGGAAGGAAATGGTTTATTTCATGTTTACATCATATGGTCAGTCCATCATTGAGGGAAGTAAGTATAGGAGATCAAGATAGGAACCTGGATGCAAGACCCTGCACAGAGGTGAAGGAAGTAACTCTTCTTATTGGATTGCTCAGACTGCTTTTTATACAATAAAAGACCATTTGTCCACAAATAGCAAAAGCTCCCCATGAGCTGGGCCTTCCCATATCAATAACTAATCAGAATAATAACACATAGATTTACCTACAAGACTCTTATAGAGGACTTCTCTAAACTTATAGTTCTTCTTCCCAAATGACTTTAATTGTGTCAAGTCCATAGAAAATTATCCAGCTTAATTCCCATGCTTCCTGAGTCCTGAGCACAAAGCAAGAATCCAAATCTCTGTTCTCTGAAGAATAAATCATTTTCAGCAACATGTTCAAAGATCTGTGTTGTTGATGAAGATTTAAATGAGGGAAGAAAAACAATTACTTTCTTAACAATTCAAGGCTGTGTTACTGAAAAAGGAAATTAAGATTTTCACGTTTAGTGTTTATAACTGTTAATCTTGCCCAGTGTAAAATCTGTGCACAATACTTATATGGATAAGCATAAGAGGTAAAGGAGATGACTTGGCTTTATATTACATGATATGATTTTTCAGAGTGCTAAAGCTAAGATATGAGGAGCTCTTGTTGAACTTTCAAATGTCCCCCTGATAAATCAAACGAAAAATTTCATTTCATAACAAATTGGCAAAATCATGGATACAATCCAGAAGAAAAATAACCAAACTCAAATGTAAGAGGAGAAGTAATTAATCATGAATCTGGAAGCCAGAAAGAACCTCTCCAATGGCTTCTGGTCTAACTCCCCTTAACTCCCTTTGGGAGATGAAGGTATATATGTTTGGCTCCTGGTCCTGAACCAAGGAGCTAGACAGAACACCAAGTATACAAACATGTTCATGAATCTACATAGTCTACAAATGTTGGTTGGGGTGTATATATAATGTTTGTCACAATAATACAAAATATTTTTAATTACTTAAATTCTGGTTTCAAAGTGTTACTGATTTGTTAGCTTATTTTACCATATCTGAACCAAATTACGTTTAAGAAAAACCAACTATATTGCTCCAAAGGAACTCTAAGTTAAACACCCAAGATTAATGATTCAAAACTAAAATCCACATAAGATAGAAAATGTGTGATGTTTGCTTTCCAATGCCTGGGTAACCTCACTCAGTATAATGTTTTCCAGTTTCATTCATTCAGCTGCAAGTTTCATAATTTCATTTTTCTTTACAACTAAACAAATTAATAATCCTTCCTAATTCTAATTGTTCATTTAGAAGACTGTATATTATATCTCTGGCATGGGAAGTCTCCCTTCTACTGCTTTGCAATTTACTAGCTACCTGACCTCTGTGTCTATTTTAGTGAAACACACACATCTGAAGCATAAAAGCCAATACCAGTATATGAAAGAAAACACAATGTTTTTCTTTCTGGTTCTGGGTTACCTCACTCAGGATTTACCAGTAAATTTCAAATTTTCTTTTTCTTAACAGTTGAATAATATTCTATGTGTAAATGTACCACATTTTCATTATCTATTTATCGCCTGAAGGGTGTCTATGTTATTTACAGTTTCTGACTATTATCAATAGAGAAAAAATGAACATGGAGGAGCAAGTATCTTTGTAAAAGTTGTAGATTCCAGTGTTTACATGGTCAAGAATGGTATCTTAGTCAATGTTTTCTAGGGGAATAGAATTGACAGCTAAATCTACATGTAGAGCATCACATGGGCTGTGACCTACATTTCCAACAATGGCTGCTTAGCCTACAAGGAAGATTTCTCAGTTGCTCCTAGGTCTGCATTGGGATCACAAAGAAGTAGGTTCTAACAGAGTGAACTAATGCCTCAGCAACTGTATAGATAAACTTGCTAACAAGAATGAGACCAAGAATGCAAAAGTCGAGAGCTTCCTTCTTCTATGTCCTTTTATGTTGGCTTTTACCAGAAGGTTTGGAGAAGAAATATTATGGTTCTTCTTACCTATAATAATATAATAATATAATATAATAATATAATAATATGGGTTCTTCATATCAAGAAAATTCCTCACAGTTGTGCCCAACTGATTGTGTTTAGATAATCCCAGTTGAAGTCAAGTTGATAATCAAGATTAACCATTACAAAACATATAGCTGAATATTGTGGTATGTTGATTTTCAACTTTTTGATGAACCTTCACACACCATTACTTAGTAGTTGTACCATATCACACTTCTACCAGTAATGAGTCAATGTTCCCTTTCCAGGCATCCTCATCACCATATGATGGAGGATTTCCTTCTGTATGCTGTGAATATATGTTTCTCTTATTGGTTGGTGAATAAATGCTGATTTGCCAGTAAGCCAGGCAGAAAGTATAGGTGGGGCTACCAGACTAGAAATTCTGAGAAGGGAAGACAGAGGATATTCCATGTAGCTGCTGAAGGAATAACATGCCAGACCATTACTGGTAAACCACAGTCCTGTGGGACTACATAGTTTAATAGAAATGGGCTAATAATGGAGAGAGAGCTAGCCAATAAGAAGCCTGAGCCATAGACCAAACAGTTTAAAATTAATATAAGCTTCTTGGCTTTATTGGGGAATATAGGGCTGTGGGACCTAGCTGAAAAGAAACTCTGTCTGCATCATCGTTTATCAGATGTTTTTCTTTCTTTCTTTCTTTCTTTTTTTTTTTTTTTTTTTTGAGACAGGGTTTCTCTGTGGCTTTGGAGCCTGTCCTGGAACTAGCTCTTGTAGATCAGGCTGGTCTTGAACTCACAGAGATCCGCCTGCCTCTGCCTCCTGAGTGCTGGGATTAAAGGCGTGCGCCACCAACACCCGGCTATTATCATATGTTTATTTTTTTTAACTTGACCTTTCTAACTGAGGTAAAATGTAATCACAAAGTAGTCTTATTTGGTATTTTTCTCATGGCTTAAAATGTTGAATTTTTATGTGTTAAGTGTTTCTATGCTATTTGTATTTTCTTTTTAGGATTCTCCATTTAGTTCTATACTTCATACTTTCATTGGGTTATTTAACGGTAAGATATTATGCCTATTTGCATATTCTAGATAATACCCCTGTGTGAGATATATAATCAGTAAAGAATTTTCTCATTCTGTAAGGTGTAAGGTGCCTCTTTATTTAAATGGCAATTTCCTTTGTTTCACAAAAGCTGTTTTTGTTTCACAAGGTCCCACTTATTAATCATCTGTCTTAATGCCCACTGTATTGATATTCTGTTCAGAAAATCATTACCTGTGTCAATGAATTCAAGCAAATTCCCTATATTCTTTTCTATTTAATTGACAGTACCAGACCTTCTGCTTAGTCCTTATACCCATTTAGAGTTGAGTTTTATGCAAGTTGATAGATTTGTGTCTGTTTTATTTCTTCTGGATGCAGTTATCCAGTTTGACCCACACCATTTATTCAAGTTGTCTTGTTTCCTATATGTAGTTTTGGAATCTTCCTTTAAAAATCAGGTATTGAAAGTATGTGTAATTATTTCTGTATCTTCAATTTTATTCTGTTGATCAATATGTCTGTTTTTATGCCAATACCATGCTGTTTTCATTTGTTTAGCTGTGTAGTATATCTTGAAGTCTGGAATGAATTAAAACTATTTATTTGGAATTGAAGTCTTGGTTTTCTTTGAAGTTGTTCTCATCAGGTCCATTACTATGTGATTAATGATTTGTGGAGACACATATTTCTTCTAATTGTTCACATTGTTCATGTTTTCCTGGGAAACCTTGACACCTGGAATTTGATTGTTTATGTCTCTTGATATAAGTTTTTACCTCTCACAGGGAAGAAGGCAGGCTTGATGGTTATTCAGTATCAAAGGGATGAAGCTCCTGCTAATGCCATGTGGTTGACTAGAATCACAGGGTACAACAGATGACTGTCTGACTTCAGATGAGTTCTGAGAGCATGGAACTGAGGAGGTGGTGTCTAATGAGGGGTAGAGGTACTGAATCTCTCACCTGCTTGCAGGGTTGGACAAGATATGTAGATTATGCTGCTGAGAGTGACTTAAGTGAAGCCTATGCTGGAGAAGGCAGGTTACACTTCTGATGCCTGAGGGGGCACAGACCAGCCCCAGGGTGCTTTCCCAAGAAGTGGGTGAGGCTTAAGTGAGTGAGGCTGTGTTCCATCTGGTTTACAGGTCACATGAGTCAGCATCTAAAAAACTTCCCTTGAGTAAAGTGGATAAGGGTTTAACCAAAGTAAAGATAGTCCTTTACCAGAAGCAGAGAGCCTCATGGACTGTGTTCATAGAGCAAATTCCCAATGCATCATGAAGAAACCAATATGAACTTCTTAGCATTAAAATTAGAAACCATTATCTACTGCACATTTTTATCAAAAACCCCAAAAAAATATTTTTGCACTATGGATATTCACTTTAATCTAAGGATTCTTTTTTTTTTTTTTCACAAAGGCAGGGGTGGAAATAAAAACATCCAATGTAAATATTTGTCAACTTAACTTTTTCTGACCTCCATCTGCTCAACATTTCAGAAATGGCAAAGCAAATCCAACAACTCTTTGTAGAACTCGTGAATACTAACTAAGATGCTTGCCACAAACTTCTTGAGGCTGAATCAATAAAGTCTGACATCATTGTTTTCACAATAAGTTCATTGCTGTCTTGCAGAAAAGCACCTTATGAAATGACTGACATACTCTATTTCTCTAAGTCTAATAGGGATGCTAGAAGTCCATTTGACCATGGAACATGTAATTCATGGACAGTGAGAATAAGTAATGGAAATTACATTTTAATTTCACTAAAGTCAAATATATTTAGTTTAAAGTCATTTAACTAATTTATATTCAAGTTCAAAAATAAATAGATGACCACTGGATACCATATTGCATGAAATCACTCTTAATTTTCTGACTTAATTATAGTATTCCCCAAATGAGAAAATAGCTCAATAAAGGCCTAATTGATCATGAAATCTGATTTATTTGATTTCACACATAGCCCCATGTTGCCAATAAGACCAATCATAAGAATGTAGTTCCTATACTGGTAAGATTAACTTTACAACAATAACTAAAAGATAAAAGTTAAACTAGCCTAATATAAAGTGACTGACATAAAAAAAAAAAAACAGCTTAAGTGAGGGGAAAAAAAGTAGACTAAAGATTACCCATATTCCTTGCAAATAGTACAGAACATCTTCTTTTATAGGTCAAAAACACATTGATACTAAACTATGAAGGGTAATTTCTAAGTGTTCTGTAGCACAGTAAGAATGAGATAGCTATGGCTGCAATAATTCATCAAATATTTTATGCTAGAATAGAAGATTTGAATGGTCACACTATTCAAATCTGGAAAATATTTGATAGAATTATAAGTTGATAACCTTGATTATGTTACTATACATTGTATATATGCAACAAAATCACATCTCTCTCATATGGTACCTTAAATTATCTTAACTTGGTAAAAAAAAATTGCTGATATGTAATTAATAATGTGATATATAATTCATAAGTCTTTTGTTACATGTAATTGCATAAAACCAGTAAGAATTCATTTTCCTGTGGCTGGAAAGATCACTCAGCATTTGAGAACACTAGCTATACTTATAGAGGATGTGGGTTCAATTTCTAGCACCTACATAGTGGCTCACAACTCTCTGTAACTCCTGTTCTAAAGACTTAATATTGCCTTCTGACCTCTAAGAGCACCAGGCCATGCATGTGGCATGCAGACAGACATACAGGACAAAAGCAATATACATAAAAAATAAAATGAAAAAAACATTAAAGACTTAATTTCCCTAGCACTGAGTTTCTTTTTTTCTTTTTTATGTGAATTAGTGCTAATGGTTCTCAAATGAGTTGCCCTAAACTGACTACTGTGAAGTTCGCATCAGCTGATAACTACTAGTCTTAAACTGATTGTGAATCGTTGCAATGCTCAAAAGGCATATTAAATTGTCATTTGATTTATCCCATTTTTTTCTGGAATAAAAACACAAAATCAGCTATGTTCTTTAGTATGACTTGCTAGAATTCAACTAGTATTGATTTAAGTGTTAGAAATACATGATGAGATAATAAGAAAAGTATGTATCTATCTAAAATAACATTTCATACAAATTGTCACAGATGCAAGTTTCTTCTCTGTGGTCAGTAAGGCTATATCCTGTTAATTTCCATTGGCATGCTTTTCAGATTCTCTAGGTTGGTGACCTGGTTTTGTTTATATAATAACAATTGAATGTTTAAAGTCCATCTAGTTCCCCAAATTTCTGTCATTAAAATCTACTATGATATAGCATTCTAAAATTATTTCTAGGTCAGCTAAAGGCATCATCATTCTTCTAAGTAAATAAGTTCCACTACAAAATAAATCTTCAGCTTTTTTTCTTACCAGAAAAATACAGTCTACAAAAAATCAACTTGCAAAAATCAGTAGCCTTTCTTTTTTTTCAGTATGCTTATCTCTAACTCTTTATTAGGTAATTAAGAACACTAACATTTACAGTTGCTGAAAGATATGCAAAATGTTTCCTGTAATTTTGTTAATTTATATTTTTGTAGACCTCTTAACTAATAATTTTAGTATTGTGGTCTCTTTGATTTATTTAACCTTCTTATAATCTGAAATATACTTTCTGGTTACCTAGGTACAGCTGATATGTTGTCATAAATTCCTTTAGTCTATTTCTTATCATGGCAGGTTTTTATTCATCCTTCAACTTTAATAGACAGTTTTGCTGGATATACTATTGAGCTTGCAGGCCTTTTTGGCTTTAAATGTTTCTTTCAAATAATCAGGTATTTTTCCAACACAGCTACCTTAACAATGACTTGTTCCTTCTGTCTTAAAGCTTTCAATACCTTTAAAAAAATCCATGGTTTTAATATTTTAACAATAATATGCTATAGGAAGTTTCTTTTCAGGTTGTCTCTATTTGGAGCTCTTTGGTTCTCTTACCTAATTCATCTCATTTTATCTGCTTGGAGTACAGTAACTCCTTCTGTAACTTGTTTAATTATTTAATTATTTCAGTCATTTCCATTAGGGGTTATTACTATGGGATTAGTTATTGTTGCAGAAGACATTATCTTATATTTTCATGGATGTTTTTTCTTTCTGGGCTGGAACTTGACCATCCCATCACAGAAAGAAAATTAGAATTACTTTGTTGATCATGTTTTTCTTACTTTCCTTTTATGCAAAAATCAGTAGCCTTTCTATATGGCAATCAGAAATCAGAGATATACTCCCATTCACAGTTCTCTCTGTCTCTGTCTCTGTGTCTAAGAAATAAAAAAGTATTATTTATTTATATAGCAATATGTGTGTTTATACCAATGAGATGAAAGTCCTCTATAATGAAATTTTTAAATATCTGAAAATATATTGAGGAAGATATTAGAAAGACTTCCAAGATCCATGGATTGATAAAGTTAGCAGCCAGGAAGCCAAGGGATGGCAACTGGTGCTCTACCATTTCCTCCTTTTAATTACATCTGGATTCCAGAACATGGGGTGGTGCAGCCCACATTTACAGTGTATTTTTCAAATCCAGTTAAATCAACTATCTTACAAATGTACTAAGAGCTATGTCTCCTAGGTGAGTCTAGAACTTGCTAAGTTGACAATCAAAATTAGTCATCACAGTAATAAGCATTATCATTTAAAGAAATGCTGAATACATATTTCTTTTAAAAGTATTTTTTAAGACTAAGCATTTCCCAGCGTATTTACCTGATATGATGTGGGCCTTGTTTTGCCATAGTTCACTGATAATATATAGTTAGCTGTTTATCTGCCCCTGTTGATTTATTCTTGTATTTCCCCAACAGAGTATTTTACAGATAATGGACATTCAATAAAATGATGAGTTAATTGGTAGTCTTTCTTATACCTAAACATAGGCCACATTGTAATAGAAATTGAAAACAAAGGCTGTAAATTTGGTTGAATCAAGCTATTTTGTTACCTTGGCTTCTTTACAAACCTTGAAAAAGTCAAAAAGCAAGATGAAAGAGACAAACTATCTCTCTGTGAAAACACAAATTGTGTGTACCTAAGAAACAGTGATGCAAGAGAAGAGCTAGAAGCATAGAGATCATTTGGGAAAAATGTTAAATTGTACAGGTTCTCTATTATTGCAAAGTTCATATACCCATGCCAAGCTCAAATAATTTCATTTACATAATTAAGAAATTTTCAACCAGACTCTTCAATTCCATTAATGCAGAGAAATTTAAAATCAATTCCAATAAGCAAAGCAAATATGCCTAGAAGTAAATCTGACCATTTACTTCTCTCTTCTGTTTTTCTTATTCAATATTTGTTGACTTCATCTCCCCTTACACACACAGAAGCATACAACATACACAATGTGCATACACACTTACAAGCATATCTACAGTAAAACAAATCAGAAACCCAGAAAATTCTTTCTTAAGTTTCTTTTGAAACAGTCACTGACATCAGTCATCCTGAAGAAACTAAATTCTATCCCAACTTCATCATTTAATGACCTTGGACAAATCATATAACCTCTGAAATTCATTTTTTGTATAGAAAATGGTTCAGATGATATTCAGTTGAGGTCTCCTGGGAGAGTTCAGTTGGGTGAGATAGATAGAAATTACTAGTGAACCTGCAGAAAGAGTGAGAACTAAATAAAAATGCCCCCCTTTAATGAACTTTTCTCCTAAGAAGTTAGCTTCAGTATGGTACAAACGAGGGCCTGAATTTCTCCTGTTTCTTAAATAATTCCTAACCCCCTTTATGCAAGGCATAAGCTTTGTTTTAACACAAAGAAAACTTGAACATTTCTGTACCATGAGTCAATATAGAAACTTTCAAAAACATTCCTCTTTGCCTTATAACCAATGTAGAGTCAGTTCTTCAAATCCTGTGGTTATCATTCACAAGAGGGGAGAAAAAGTCTCCTCAGCTTTGGGTGCAAAATAATTAAGATATGAACCACATGGTAATGTTTTAAAAAACTAAAATTGTATATGTAGAGTCAGCACTGGCATTGGTTCTTCCTGAGAGGCTGGAAGATTCAGAGTTTTATATTATGACAACACCTAGAATAAACAACAGGAACTGCCAAAGAGAAAATATAGTTCTCCGTCTCCATATGCTGTGAGGTGACCATAGGCAAAACATTTAGATTCATGATTCCTTAATCTACAAAGCAATGATTATGCCTCTCCTATTCTTTATGTCCCCCACCTCTTATAAGTCAAAATTACTTACATATGAACTTCAAATGTAGTAGCTAGTAGGGGACACATTGTTATGCATTTTTGTATCCCCTAAGTTCATTAAAATCAACAGAAACTGAAGAGGTGGCTTAGTTGTTAAGAGAACTGACTGTTCTGGCAGAGAACCTGGGTTTGATTCCCAGTACCTACATCATGACTCACAACCATCTGTGACTCGACTTCTAGGGGAATTCACGTCCTTTTCTGGCATCTGTGGTCACTGCATGCTCATGTTGCATAGATATACATGCAAGCAAAACAGTCAAATATGCAAAATGAAATAAATTAAAAGATTATTGCAAAAGAACATCTGAATTATGGGCATGGAAGTATGTTCCTCTAACCCAAGCACTGGAGATGGACAATGGAAAGAGTTAGAGCTCTGAAGCTTGTTGGCCAGTTAGTGTTGCCACGAGGTGAGCTCCAAGTTCTTTCAGAGAAACTGTATGGAAAAAATAAGGTATAAAGTGATAAAGGAAAACTTTTTGTTCCACAAAGACATTTTCACATGTCATGTGCATACAGGCACATATCCATATCACACACACACACACACACACACACACACACACACACACACACACACACACACACCACACACACACACACACACACACACACACACTAAAACAAAATATTTTAATGTTTCCAGACACAGTCTGTATTGTGACACATGTCTATACTCTCAGCATTTAGGAGGCTGGGGCAGAACTGCCATGTCTTCCAGGATACCTTAGGCTATATAGGAAACAACACAGTATCAGAGCTACACACCAAGATCACATAAAAATTGAAATAATCAAAATACTTAAGTATTAATAACCTGCTCAACAATATTTTTATATGTGTCTTTGATCCTTCACCAATGTGATTCTTTTCAGACAAACACAACTCTTTATGTTTTCTCTACAGATCAAGCTATTTATTTGTATCTTAGTAACTATTTCAAGGCATTATAATTACTTATCATTCTGTCTTCATTGGCACAACTGAAGTTATGACTATCATCTAACCATGACATACTTCAATGTCTATCAGATAAATCCTATTGTAGATATCTTTAGAGGTGAAAGTACTAAAGAGCATGTTGGCCTGCATTTTTTCTCAGTCTGTATCTCAGCAATGCCACCAACTTACAGAAATCTCTTTTATTCTGTGACATGACGGCATCGGTCTAAAGGCAAGCTTCTGCTCTACAGGAAGCTTTTGGAAAAAAGTTTTCAGTTTGCATACTGATGGTATGCATAATGTGAAAAGGAAATTGCAATGAATTACAAATATTAATACATTGGAAATCTATATAGAGTTAGAACTTTCAGCTTCTTTTAAAGCAAAAGCTTGGGATACCAGCCATAATTCTATATAAACAATAAGTGGAGCTGACTTGTGCTTCCTTTGCAAATAGCCTGGGGAGATAGAATTCCCATCCATAAGATCCTGATTCATTTATATTAACAGTCTAGTTACTTAACTCTGTTTAATCAATGTATTTAAGCACATTCTAGTTTATAAACATCACTATAGGTATTATTTCCCAAACACACACACACACACACACACACAGAGAGAGAGAGAGAGAGAGAGAGAGAGAGAGAGAGAGATGCACTGATCCTATCACACCACTCAGTAGCCTCATTTTGAAATAACATATCAGTCAATTAATGGAAGGACATTAAATATGGAAAAATTAGGGAGGAAAAAGAGAAGGAAGCATTATGTACCCATCAACCAGAGGTGTTATATATTATTTAAGAGAAAATAGTTTTGCTACACCAGTTTTTATGCAATAAAGCAATCAACTTGCCCATAAGCCTAGAAACATAATAGCACAAAAGAGAAAATAATCATCAGGATTACTGTGGTTTCTGGTGTTACTCCCACTATGCTTCTTTCTCTCTTGCTTCCCACAGCCCTCTTAGGGAGAGTCAAAAGTAGCAATTAGAAATCTACATGCCTTCATAGATGGTCTGTCCTCATCTACAGATATTTGTAAACTTACAAGGCAGAGCTGCCATTACTTACAGTATTATCAGCAGGTTCAGAGAGGAAGAAAGAACTAGATTCACATTATGAGAAGCATGGTAAGGCCAATATAACTACTGTTTTAGTAAAGAACAGCTTTCCAGCTTGCATTTTATTTTAGCTTCTTGTGCATTTGCTAAGAGTGTCAGCATAGACCTCAACACAATTTCTGTTTCAGATACTTCAGATAGACTCTTAATACAACTACCCATAGCTCCAAACTCTCAGGCTTTCCCTTTCCCAAAACTTCAAGTTGCTATCTCAAGATAAAACATACATTAAACATACTACTTGTGACCATTTCTACATTAAGCAATGGGCTTTTGGGTTAATATAAGCAATTTGTATTTTATGAACATTTTTTCTTAGAGCTTATGTTCAGAGTTAAAAAATATTAGTAAGTAAACCAACAACAGAATAATGAACTGGAAACAGATCTATATTTTTGAAAGTGTTAGAAGCTAACTGACTGCAATTTCATACAATTTATTCATCTCATGAATATTTTTCTTAAAGGCAACAAGTATAGTGAGATGACCATATCTTGGAAAGACTCATTGTTTACTGACCATTTGTCTATCTTTTGTTTTCTATGTGAAGAATAGCACCTACATCCAGAGTATGTGATGGAAGCTCAGGCTTGGAATTCAAGAAATCTCTATCCTAGTCATGCTGTCACTAGCAATAATCTTGACCAGATGTAAACTCCTCAAAATTTCTTCCTCAACCTCAAAGCAAAACAAAGGAATGGACCTCTTATCATTTTTCTCAGATTTTAAGAGGCAAATAAATGGCATGAAGATAATATTAAATGCAAATTTTATGTAAGTAAATTGAGTCTTCCTATTGTCTCTATTCTTCCTGGGCACATTGGTGATTCTTATTGTAACTGTTGGTGCCCTGGAATTACTGTTAGAGAGAACCAACCAGAGGTGACCATTAAGACCCAGTTTAAAGCCATTGAAATGTCTTTATTCAATACAGCTTCAATTATACTTCAATTGATCTTTATCCTGCTGGGTTGCTAGGAGGTTCCAAGCCCTGGCTCCCTGACTCAGGAAGAACCTCATGGTTGTCTCGGCTTGGAGCTGAGACATGCCAGGTCACAACAAAATGGCACCCAACTCAGGGCCTGATAATGTCTTAAGAAGCCATAAACACCATGAAGAAAAGGACACCAAGGAAGCATTGGATAAGGCAGAGGCGTGGACATTTCAAAGAGATAGTCGTCGAGGTCTAACTGGTTGGAGAAGAAGCACGCACATGAAAAAGAAGAAATAAGTGGCCAAATGTGGTGAGTGAACAGCATTAAAACTAAAATTGTATTTAATTGTAGAAATAGAAAATAGATATGTGTAATATCAAATAGGAAGATGTCAGCCAGCATCTGACAAAAAAAAGATAAATCGGATTATTTATCCCTTAAAGCAGAAATGTGCACAAAAGTATATATAAGACGAAAATGTC
Organism: Cricetulus griseus; assembly: GCF_003668045.3. Classification (NCBI taxonomy): domain Eukaryota; kingdom Metazoa; phylum Chordata; class Mammalia; order Rodentia; family Cricetidae; genus Cricetulus; species Cricetulus griseus. The sequence goes on from NC_048595.1 coordinate 73,981,874, forward strand.
AGGCAGCAGCTGACAAAAATAGGTAAAGTGGGTTATTTAACCCTTAAAGTAAGAGAAGGTGAACAAAGTAGATGTGAGACTGAAATGTCAGTCAGATGATAAAGTAGTAAAATGTAGTGCATTAAAGTCTGGCCTGAAAAATGCAGGTAATTGTAAATATGAAACAGGAACATTAGCCAGATGGTAAAGAGAAGTAAGTTAGCCTTGAAAGTAAAATGTATATAGTTAGAGAAATCAGGCAAGTAATTGTTAGACATATGATTGTATATATATTTGCTTGAGTATAGTTTAATAGCCAGGAGAGCTAAAACAAAGTGAAAGCAAGTACAGGAGATTTTACAGTTTTAAGAGTTTTAAAAGGATCCTTCTCGCTTGCAAAAGACACAGCCATGATGCAGAATTTCGAGTTGCGCAGGGACTTGGGAAGACATAGGATTCAGCCTTGCATACACGTAGGCCCTCGGGAGATATCTAGGAATGTAATGGAGAACAGAAAACTCTGCGCCTACTTAGGGGCAGCTAGATGGCAAAGAATATACAGGACAAATGATTAGGATGAGCAGGGAGAGAGAGAGTTAATAAGTACCAAGATGGAGAGAGTCTTCACCTCCTTCATTTTAAACTGGGAATACAGAAAGGCAAATTCTCAATGGTAAAATTCAGCAAGAGCTAAGAGAATTGTAAATTTTGATGAAAGTGCTTACAGGAGATAAGAAATTTACAGGTTTCCTCAGATCAGAGAGACAGAGGCTCAGGGGAACATATCAGGATGCATGTGCCAATATCATTCAAACAGCTCAAGGAACTAAAAATTGCTTGTGTCCAGTATGGACCAACAGAGATTTTTACCCAGAGGCTGATAGGGAATATTGCTATAGAAGCCTCACCCCTAGGAAATTGAAAGCAGGTAACCAAGGCCTGCCAGTCAGGAGAGGGATATTCGTTATAGAGAGAAGGCAGGGACCTAGGAAATTAGTTCAAAATTGTTTTCTAGGCCTTTGTGGACATTATACAAAAAAGTTAGAGACACAGGTATTGGAACTTTGATTGTGAAACAGCTAATTTATGAGAATGCTGTTACTGTATGCCAGGTTGTGCTAAGGCCTCACAGGAAGAGGACCTACGTAGGCAAATTCATTAAGAATTTTTCAGATTGTGGAACTAGCTTACACTCAGGGATAAGCAACGGCAGCTGCATTACAGGAACTTCAGTTAATAATATGTTATTCCTACAGAAAAAGGAAGGCATAAGGAGGAAGAAATGCACAGAGCCTTCTAGTGGTTGCTTTGGACATGTTCAAAAAGGGCAACATGTCAGACAGAGTCCCAACAAAAGAGAAAAAAGGGAATCAGGATTGTGCCCAAAATACAGCCACAGATTTTCCAGCAGCCCAGAGGGCAAAAATCAAGCTAAGGCCAAGTTCAGCCATGGCAGTGGCAGAGGTCTAATGGCCCTCAGCCAGTGGCTTGGTGCCACCTCGTGCCAGCCTCTCTGAGACAAAATGGCTGACAGGGCAGCAGAAAGCCTGAAGTTCCTTGGAGTAACTTACAGCCTTTGGAAATGCTGCCATGGCTGATGGCTAGGCAAATGTATTTAATGCTATTGATACAGCCAGACAGAAACTGTTTTTGAGACTTATAGAGAAGATAGGGCAGCATATTTAATCTTAAATCTGTTCAAATTTTGGATGCTCATATTTCAAGGATTGACTATAGCTACTAGGAGAAATTTCAATTAGGGATTTTTCTTTTCAACAAACTAATCATAACCTAAGCAAAAGGAGAAATATGAGATGTATGCAAGTTATGAATAAATGGTGTGGCCACAACTGGATGCGTAATGTGATTGTAAATTTATGAATGCAGATGAGTGGAAATGCCTAAATTGCCTTGGATATGATTAGAGAGATATTTACATTGCCTTGGATATAGTTTAAAAAAATATCAAAATCACTTTAGTCTAAAAGAGCATCTAGTCAGTCAGTCAGTCAGTCAGTCAGTCAATGTTTTAATAGAAAAAATTAATGATTTGAGCCCTAGGAGACAGTCAATGAAAAAGATAGCAAAAGCCTATAAGATTAGCTTAGAAACATGAGGAATCTATGGATGATTCTGTAAAATTTGGCAGATGAGAGGATACAGATCTTCCTAAATTTTTATTGTTAAAAAAGGAAAATCTAGAAAATAAAAGTTGATAGATAATTTTTAAAAACTTTTGTGAAAAGCCTCAGGAGAGAGCCATCCTTTTAGATTCACAGCTTGAATGTGTCTTTGTAAATACAAATTAGGCCAGGTCAGCTAAGATGCAAACGAGGTTTAGCAGCTTTTCAGCTTTGAAGGTAGATTAGAAAAGGCTACTCAGAAATTTTAAGTAAATCTTAAAAATTGTTTGGGACATGTGTTGTATTCTAAAGAAATTAAGGCTTAATAGAAAGCAATTGGAAAAAAAGATAATTTAAAATCTTTAAATGAGTTTTTTAGAAGTTGTTATAAAATATTCAATGATTAAGTACCTTTTGGGGGGTATCTAATGATGATTTAAATCCTTAAGTAAGATTCTAGAAGGAGATAATGATCCAAATGTACCCAGACAGCTAACTAAGAAGGTAGACAAATTCTATAATTAGAGGAGGCAATTCAGCATCATCAGATATATTGACTATGCAAAACCATGGGAAGCTTATGTGCTCCCCACAAAGCATAGTCCAACTTCTGTTCTATGACAGAAGGAACCATTATGGTGGTTATGTCTACCTGTCTCGCCAGCCAAAGTATTAGACCCTTATTTTAAAATAGTACCCTGCATGATGCAGAAATGCCATACAGATTCTAGGAAGTATTAGGAGAGAACCAAATATGATACATGTCCCTTACACCAAGCAACAGTTTAACTGGTTGTTTCAGAACAATGATTCGTGGGTGATTGCCTTTGCTCAGTTTTCAGGAAGAAGTGATAATCAGTTTCTAGCTCATGGACTGTTATGATTTACGCTAATACATCCTTTTATATTTCCAAAAAATGTAAAAAGAAATCCTGTAAAAAATTCTATGTTAGTTTTTACTGATGATTCATCCAATGGGAGATCCGCCTATATTAATGATGAAAAGAAATAGGTGGAGCAGACAGCTCTGGCTTCACCTCAAATAGCCAAATTGCAAGCTATTACACTGGTCTTTCAGCTCCTAGTAAATAATTCATTTAATTTGTACACTGACAATCATTATGTCTTTAAGGCTCTCCAGGTAATAGAGACAGTCCCATGCATAGGGTCTATTGATAGTCAAGTTTTTGAACAAATTCAAAATGCAATTCACCTGAGAAAATTGTCATGTGTTGTGGGTCATATAAGAGCCCACTTGAACCTTCCTGGGCCACTAGCCAAAGGGAACAGATCTGCAGATAAATTAACAAAACTAGTTGTTCTGTCTCAGGTAGAGAGAGCAAGGAAGTCTCATAACTTTCATCATCAGAATAGTGGGAGCTTGAGAAAACAATTTGGCCTAACCAGAAAGACTGCTTGTCAAATCATCAAACAATGTGTAATATGTCCACAATATGGCTATAGATAATTTAGGGGTGAATCCTCGAGGCTTGCTCCCCAACCATTTATGGCAGATGTGACTCATATCACGGAGTTCAGCAGATTGAAATAGGAGCATGTGACAATTGACAGGTTTCTTAATTGCCACTCCACAAACATGAGAAGCCACTAGACATGTTATAAGGCACTGTTTAAGATGTTTTGCTTACATGGGAATGCCAAAATTTATAAAAACAGATAATGGGTCTGGATATACTAGCAAAGCTTTCCAGCAATTTTGTGCTCAATGGAAAATTGATCACAAAACAAGTATTACTTATTATCCCCAAGGACAAGGAATAGTAGAAAAGGCCCATAGTGCCCTAAAAATGCAGCTGAAAAAGATAAAAAGGGGGGAGCTGTGCCCCCAGTTTCCACATGATGCATTAAACCATGCACTGTTTATTTTAAACTTTTTAAATGTGAATGCCAGTGAGCAATCTGATGCAGACAGATTCTGGCATGAAGGAACTTAAGCGAATTTTGCTCAGGTCAAATGGAGAGACGAATAGAGTGGACCAGACCCCCATAATTATTTGGGGTCGAGGGCATGTTTGTGTTTTCTTGAAGGTGGAGAACAAGGCATGTAGGCTGCTGGAGCAGTTGATGAGATGCGTGAAGCAGAGAGGAATTGGAATTGAGGCATTGGGAGACTGTCTGAACCAGCTGGAGTAAAACACTGAACCTGAGTTCCTGAACTTTGAGGGCATCCAACCTACCACTGGAGGAAGAAAGGAGACACACCCAGTTCCAGTTTTGAGATGCTTTCCAGAGTCCCAGCTTCCCTACAGATGGATTACATCCACCTCTCTGAATCCGTGAGTTCTCATCCAGGAGCACACTAAGAACTGTACAACAAACACCTTGCTTTCTTGCCACAAACAGACACACAAAACTGTTTTGCCAGTTTTCCCATTGGAAAAAAAGGACCCATTTAGGACAGTCGGATACTGGCATAAACCAGAGTGGCAAAAGCTCCTTCACAAAGTTTAATCAAGACATTGACACAAGACTCTTTAGTTAACATTCAAAGACTGATATTAACATTCAAAACCTGATGTCAGAACTTCTGACTTTGAGCAAGAAATAGAAAGTTTCAAGGGACATTGAGTCCCAGGCAGGAAATAAAGGAAAAAATGTTTAGAATTGTGAAATTGTTCACACCCCACAGATTGTGAGAAAATCTTATTGTCTTTTGATTGTATTGTAACTCAACCTAATGTATGTTCATGATGAAATTGTTAATGTCTGTAACCTTGATATATGTGTTATGCAAATGTTATAAGAAACTAGAAGCCAGAGTTCATTCTAATAGGAATGTAATGTGTAAATTTGCAAGCCTTAGGACACAAGTAGGTTTTAGGGAGAAAAGTTTAATAAGGTCTGTATCAGAGGCACTAAAGGAATTCCCCTGAAGATTTTAAAGGGCAATTTTAACCTTTATATGTCTCCATGCCACAGGAGAACTTTTGCAGCCTTGAGAGCTCAGGTGCTAACTCCCAGAGGATTCTTTCTGATTCAGGAAGGCTTGGAGCTGGACCATCGCCCATCCCCCACTAACCTTATTTGTTTTACAGAGACTGTTCCCAGCCAGAGACGGGTACAATTTTTCTTGCCTTCAGGGAATCCTAAGACAGAACATGCATGATGGAATGCATGATTCCATGATGGGCACCCCGGGTAGGTTGAAGGGAACCTCCTAAGACAGGCACAGTCATCTGTCCTGATGCAGAAGCACAGGGTTCTTTTTTTATTAATTTAAGAGAGAAGTATTGTAGGGGACCAAAATAGTTCCGTTATGGAATGTTTTGAGGTCCAGCCTCCAGTTTCACTAAACAGGAGCAACCCAGAGCTCTGGCCCACTGTTGTATTGCTAATTCCAGCAAGTCTGCTATCGTATGGAATGCCTCCTAGTTTACATCTCTATGGGCCTAAGCATCTGAATAGGCCTGCACCTGGGCAGAGGTGCTAGGTGGGTGAGTAACATGTGAGGATGGGGAGTTAGGTGCCATCTAGCAGAGAGGAGAAGAGAAGGACAGGAGTGGTCTCCTCGTGGCCATGGAAGCATGGTTAAGAAACAGCCAAAAAGATGGTAAATAAAGAAAAGACTCTAGTTTTACAACATGGAACTGAGAGCTCTCTAAAGATGACAAGATGCCTGTGTTTGGTCTTTATCACCCACTGGGTTGCTAGGAGTTTCCATCCCACACTCCCTCACTCAAGCAGAACCTCATGGTTGTCATGGCTTGGAGCTGAGACTTGCCAGGTCACAACACTATACTCATGTACATGAGACTCAAAGTGTAAGACTAAGTATTTAGAGTAAGGGTAAGGATGTTTTAAAGCAAAACAAAGCACATATATGTATTTCTATTGCCAACAGCAGAGGGAGATTTTGTTCTCATCAAGATCAAACTCTAGTTAAACCTAAAGGGGCCTCAGCAAACATGTAAGATGGAGGAATCTCTGCACTGTCTTGTCCTGTCACACTACATGTTGAAGACAAGGTTTAAGCAGAGGTTTTCATATTTGTCTTCATATTGGAATGATATAGGTATTATAAAAAGTACCAGAACAGAAGATATGTTAAAAGAATGCCAAACAAAATACTCTGGTCCTTGTCCTCATGCAAAGAAAAATCACAAAAAACAGCATGTATGCTGTGTTTGGAGTAATCGAAATAGTATACAGAAGAGTAACAGGAAAACAGAAAGATTCCTGTGGGATGAAAATCCAAAGAATTATTAATCTACATATCTACATGGCCTCCTCTGACCAGAATGGCTCATGGTAATGATAATCTTCTGAGTAAACTGTAAGCTAATGAGAAAATAATGAGTGTCATAGCTTCTTCTGTCTTTAGCATGGCAGAAGCCTGCATCTATATTGGAAGTAAACATTGTTCAAATATTTGCAGAGTAGAGGCTCACATGCTATAATCTCCTATTCCACACTCATTCCACTCTGAAAAGAGATGCATTACTAAAGTGAGTCTCTCCATGGACACTGGTGTTAATCCTATAATGCTGAGAATAAGACCACTCCCATAATTTTAAGCCAAATTTGAAACAAACTTTACTAAATATTGGCCATAACAATGGACACTGGCAAGGTTCATACTTTGGAGTATGGTGCTGAATTACATAAGACAGGGGTTATAAAGGCAAAACCCACAAGGCTATGCATTTCCCACCTTTGTCCAATCAGGGGCAAGTATACATTCTTCCTGTTTATATACATCCCACCTCCATCTGATTAAGTACTTCTGTGCAGTTGAGAAAACCAAATTTATTTACAGAATATAAAACATGTGGCTTGTTATCTTACATGAAGAACATCCTCCAACATTTCAGAAATTTATATGGGCTTGGACAAGTGTAGCTTATAGATTAGAGGTATTTTTATGGATTTCTTAAACACAATAATTTAAACATAACTTTAACCATCACACTAGTAAACATAGCACATCTCCGCTCTTGACAATATGCCATCATTCTCCAATGTTCATACCAATGTATGTGGCACTATGACAGCTGTCTTTTGGTCTATATTCAGCAGAAAATTTGAGAGTTCAACTTCCAGAATCATGTGAAATACTTTCTCCAAGGAAACAAATGTAGATACTGTGGTAGTTTAAATAAAAATGGATCAAGGAGATCTCAATACAGCCAAATGTTAACTGTGAGATATGGTTGTCAGTGATCATGCTTATGAAGATGTACAATTAAGAACAGGCACAGAGAAAAGAAGGAATGCTACAAAATCTAGTGTTGGGGACAACTCATACTTGAACAGATGAGAAGATGAAAGAAAATCTTGATGTGAAAGGAAATAAAGATAATGGTGACCTTAGAGGAAGACCCCACCCATCTAAGCTTCTAATATGTGGAAAAGATTTGCATAAGGAATCTTCTAAAGTAAAGAAAAACTCATTCAACAAAAGCATCTACATCTACGTGACAAAGCTTTTGCAAATGTAATTCAATAAAATTACAGGAGTAAAAGGGTTGTGGAATCTTCCTCTGAAGTAAAGGAGATCCAGAGAGGCCATTGTGTGAAGCTGGAAAAGGAAAGTCTGGATTTTGTTGGTATTTCCAAGATGTTAGGGATGCCAGATCCCTGGGATGTCTACTCAGAGGAACTGCAAAAAGGAAGTGGAACCAGAGAAAATTTTATTGGAGGGAGAAAAGCTGGTCAGAATGGGACATCCAAAGGACTGATCTTGTTTGGGTTCAGTATTTCCTCACTGGGCCTTAATCCTCCATTTTGGAACAATAACATGTTCTGTGCCATTTTATTGAAATACGTAATTTGCTTTTTGACTTTCAGGGGGTTTACAGTTAGGAAATTATCTTGAGTCTCAGAAAAGATTTGGACTTTCAATCAGTCTTAAGACTATCAAAGATTATGGGAACATTTTAAGTTGAATTAAAAGCACTGCAAATTCTGATATGACTAAAAGCAGTTGAGAGCCAGGGAGTGGAATGTTGTTTTAATGAGAATGCCTCTCATAGGCTCATATAGTTTAATGCTTGGTGCCCAGTTGGCTTGGATAAAGATGAGGAGGTATGGCTTTTTTGAAGGAGGTACTTCATTGGGTGTGGACTTTGACATTTCAAACAGGCCCAGTCCTACACTCTGCCTAAAACTTGAAAATCAGTAGGGTATCTCCTAGACACTGCTCTACTGCCTTGCCCTCACATCTCTACAGACCATATGGACATGGACTCACTCTCTGAAACTGTAAGCAAAACCCTAATGAAATACTTCCTTTTATATGTTACCTTGGTCATGTTGCCTCTTTCCATAAATAAAAGCTGATTAAGGCATATATCTTTGTGCTTGTCCCCAGCCCAATAGCAAGTCAGAAAACATACTTTACCCAAACCCACTGTCACAGGATCATATGGATCTGGAAAGACCACAATAATTAACACAGAGAAGAAGCCTCTTTTTCAGAAAAAGAATAAAATCTCTTCTCCACCTGGGCTACATGTAATAACTAGAGCATATGTGAGAAAGTGTATAATATAGAAACATAAGAAAAGGTGAACACTATGCAAATGGCCTTGAGATTTATAGACAAGTTCTTTTGAGCATATACCATTCTCTAGAGTACTTTACCCCTTCTTAATATGTTGTCTGGTTTTTTATTGCTCACACTGTGTCCTAGCATGATCTGTGTGCTAGACAGACAACCCTTCAAATCTCATGACGTGCTCCTGACCCAGAGCAGTCACTTAGCAGTTGGATATCAGCTTACAGGCAAGAGTGAAATGCTTCTGAATTTTCTGGCTTCCTTAACAAGGACACCTAACATATCTTCCTGCTTGGAGAATTTAGCGACTGTGGAAAGATATGTGCAGGCACCTAGGTAATATAGATTAAGTATCTTCCTTCTGATTTTCCTTTCCACAACTTATAGGACCAGGAGTCTAGGTTTTTCTTAGATCTTTGTTCTCACCTAAAATGGGATAAGATACAGGACATAGAAGCTTGCATTGGCTGAAGGCAGCTGACAAGCCATACAGAAAGCCTGCATTTACTGGGAGATCAGTGTGCGAGCATGCACACACACACACACACACACACACACACACACACACACACAACTTTTGAGTCTAGGTGGCATGCAGATGCTGCCCCATGAACCTATAATCTGGAAGAAACGGGCCTGCTCTGGCATGACTATTGACCATAGTTAGAGACTACCAAGAGGGTAATGTCAACACAGTAACTCAGAATCACAAATGCTGCTAGGTCAACATAGGCCAGAACTCAAAAGCAGCTCCAGGGACATGTGCTGAGACTAACAATGTCAACTTACAGACTACAGGGTCCTAACACCTGCTGCCTTCCCATGCTGATCTTCTGGAGATCTGCAAACTCAAACTTGTCCTAATGGTCCCAGCTCTGCCAGACATGAGGAAAACTAAAGTCCAGTTCATTTTTAAAACCGAAAGTTACAATAACATTCACTTTAACAAGACGCTTAACAGATTCTCACAGCCTAATAATCCATCATGCTAAAAAATAACTTGTAAGAGAGCTTCTTATTGCACTGAAGTAAAAGAAATAGCTGTAAAAATGTTTTTATTTTTATTTCACAGAATTTATGTCACAGAATTTATTTCTGTGACAAGAATAAAATAACCAAGTGGTTTAACTCCTGTTAGGGGAAAAGGTACATAAAGAAGAGTTGCTGCCTCACTGTCGCTGTTCTATGATGAACATGAAGCTTTCACAGTAACACCTGGGAAGGATGAGCAAAAGTTCATCCACTTACCTCATGAGGACACAAGGAAAATGAAAAGGACTGTAGGACTTAGTGTCCATACTATGATTCAGAATGCTGTGATTCAGCCTCAAGAACTGGAAAAGGGCTGGTAATGAGAATCAAAATAAAAGTTACTATTTTAAGGGAAAACAAGCCATGTAAGGGAAAAATTTGGACAGAGGATAGATCTTTATAATGACATTAAGACACTATTGCTGAAGACAACAAAAAATTTGGTCAAGCTGGGTGTTGGTGGCATACACCTTTGATCTCAGCACTCAGGAGGCAGAGGCATGCAGATCTCTATGAGTTCGAGTCCAGCCTGGTCTCTAGAGCAAGTGCCAGGATAGGCTCCAAAGCTACACAGAGGAACCCTGTCTCGAAAAAACAAGAAAAACAAAAAAAATCTTTGGTCACGGAATATGAAGAATTCAGTACTTACTAAGAAGCTTCCTCCTTACTAACTAGTTTTCACAGTACAGGAATTTGCTATGCAGGCTGTTAGAAGCATAGTAGTAACAACCTTACCCAATGATGAACCTGTGAATGACAATAATGAATATCGTGGCAAGATATTCCCATGGGCTCAGTACTGGTAAAAATGTTATGTGGTAATCACTCACTTTCTCGACAAAAACTAAGAGCTGGATATGAACATGATATCAAACTGCCCTTTAAATTCTGCTTCATATACATAAATTAGTTCAACTTTGGTTTGTTAATGAAGAAACTCAGAACTGGTGAAAGTGCAGATAATAAATGTCTGTGGAGTGTTCAGCCTCAAATGGCTTATCTGTATCACATACCCTCCTGCCATGCTCAAGGATGATCACAGAGACTACTCCTATCAAAGCTCAAGGACCATAACAGAGGCTATGGAGACATTAAGAAAACTCAGTTTCTGGACATGAGAAGACCATCTCTTTATTATTTGTTTGTTTGTTTTATTCTCTCTCTCTCTCTCTCTCTCTCTCTCTCTCTCTCTCTCTCTCTCTCTCTCTCTCAACAGGGATTCTATTGTAGACTTGGCCTTCCTGGAACTCATTCTGCAGACAAGGCTGACTTGAACTAGAGATCTTCCTGCCTCTCCTTCTCAAGTGATAGGATTAAAAACATGAATAGTCACTGTCCTGCAAGAAGACTCTTTCATTCATGGACTCACAACCATTTTGGTTACCTATACAGGACCTGCACAAGATCAAATCAGTAATCTCACATGGAAATAGGAGGAATTCCCAAGCCCCTTCTCAGAGTTGAGAAACTATGGATCATTGATGGCTCCTGGGAGATGGAAAGTCAATTTTCTTTAAAGATGTGGCCTCTGCTATGTCAACCATGCTCCAAAGTTGCCCATGAGCATATGGGCAGCAAAAACTCAATCTGTGGGTTATTAAAAAAAAAAAAACAGAATACAAAGTAAGGGAGTAAAAGTTGAGTCTTGGAGGAGTTATGAAGAACAGGGAGTTATTATGATCAAAATACATGTACATATTTATGATATTCTCAGTGAGTTAAGAAATATAATTTTTAAAAACTATAACACCATGCTGATGTTAAACCTTATTTTTAAGAATGAAAGGAAACAGTATAAAATACCTTTTGTTCAACTTCCATAGCTCTTCACCAAAATAGGGTACTATCCAAATGGAGTAAGAGACACATAAGGAGTAAAACTACCTTCATCTACCCACCCCTTTGGCTATAACACTTCCCGAATGAAAAATGTCTGGACCCTCAAAGACAATTAAAGTTCCTGTTCCTATCTCAATACTTGACCCAGAATAATGTAAGAAAGTGATAGGAAACTTCTCTAAGGACCCCTGAACCTCTTTCATCAATTAGTAATACTAATTTGCCATGTCAATATCTGTATCCTGTCTTGATTTTCTCTTGCCTCATGAAGACTTTTCTAAACCCAAATTCTCTACCTCCATATCAAAACATGTTCTTACACTTCTGCTACCTTGCCAAATTGATATTTTCCTCGACTAGGCCTACTGTTGCACTTTCCTAAAATTCATAACCCAGATAACAATCAATCCCTAAACTTTCAACCTAAATTAGATCTTACAGACTCAGCTATTGAACACTGTCTTCCACATTACTACCTTATGAGACTAAAGAATGTAACAAAGTAAAAAGACAGAAAACCAAAAGACAACCTTGAAGACCCCCCAAATTAACCTTATTCCCTGCCAAAATAGAGATAATAATGCTTTACTTTAGACTGCAGAAATGACTCAGTGGTCAGATTGTTAGTTTCTCTTGCTGAGGATCCAAGTTAGGTTCCTAGCACTCATGTTAAGCAAATACAATTACCTTCAACTTCCACTCATGGGACTCAATGCCCTCCTCTGGTTTCTTTGATCAGCTGAACTTATATGTGCATACCCATATATAGATGCACACATGCATAATTAAATGCCTTAAAAATCTTTCAAAAACTTATTAGCCTGTTAATGTAATTGTGTCATGAGTGTCCATATTTGTTTCCAGCAGTTGCTTGTATGTCATTCTGTATTCATACAGCATGGAAAAAAATTCAGTTCTCTCCTAGAATTCCCCTTAGTAACAACACCTTCCTTCAGAGATGAGTCTTTTAAGTTTTTCTTAAAAAAAAATAGTTCTGGTTTTTTAGAGACTGAGAAATACTAGAGTTATGAAAATAATGACATGCAAAACATTTTTATAACTTATCCAAACATTGACTTTTATAACCCCTACATTAAGAGTAAACATTTTATGTGTGTTAATCAACTACAATATTTCTTAAATTAATCTTATATTATATGAATTGCTACGGTTCAAAAACTTTATTTAAAAGCAAATTTGAAAGATTTCAATGTACAATTTTTGGAATAGTAGCAGTTTGAACTGTAATCATATGGTCAACTTGAGAATTAAACAAAATAGTAATAATAAAATCTTGAAAATTTACAAATCTTTACTAATCTCTATACTCTATGAAATGAAACATTTTCACAAATTTTCCCTCCCACTTTGTACTTTTTCAGTTCACCTTTTCTAATGAAATATATACCCCACTACCCCTACTGTTAGTAGCTAATACAACGATACACCCCATAAAATTTTTGTCCATTGATCTAGTAGTTAGTCAATATGACATCTGCAAAGTAGGCCTATACAACAGTTGTAATCCAGAGTGATTACTCTGAAATTATATAGTGTACCTGTGAAGTTTCTTGAGCATATGTACTAAGGATTAGATTTCTGAACTCTATCTCAACTCCACTATAATTGTTCCACTTTAATATTGCAAATAGTTAAAGTGAAAAAACACAACTGATAAAAATGTCAAGTCAATAAAATAGCTCCATGTGTATTAATATCAGTGAAATAATACAGAGCTATTCACAAGGACTCAATATCACCAGCCATCAAAATAACAATATCATGGTAGCAACTTCCAATGAAAGAGAATTATACAAAATCCAAGATTAATAACAAAAGAGTGATCATAATGATATTTAATGAAATCAGAGGGATAGAAATAAAATCCTAAATGGTTTGTAAGAGAATACAAATGAACAAAGAATACATTTTCTATAAAACAAGAATTTAATAAAGTGATAGAAATACTAAAAATAATAAAAATGAAATTTAAAGTTTCAGTAAGTAAAAAGAAAGCTTCACCAATAAAATAGAACAACTTGAAGACAAAAATAGAACAACTTGAAGACAAAAATATCAAGAGTGTAAAAGAAAATATATGAATCAAATATGTAAACATCAACAAAAGTAAAATAAGAAAATATGAACATATTTAGCAAGTTCTATGAGAGAACATCCAAAGATCAAATTCATGAATTATGAATACAGCAAGAGAATAACTCTAGCCAAAGGCATAAATAATATTCAACTGATCCAACACAGACAATTCCCCAAATCTAGAGAAAGAAATGGCTGACCAGATTCAAGAGGCATTTACAGCACCAAATGAACAAGACTAAAAATAACTTCTCCATATCCTATTACAATTAAAATATTAAACATAGGGAGAAATTTAAAATTACTGAAAGCTGCAAGAGAGAATCATGAAGTCACATACACAAACAAATCCATCTATATAAAATTCTATGTATAAGAACTGAAGACCCCACCAAAAATACTAATGTGTTTGACAAACACTTTGAGCAAGTAGCGATATGTAAAAACATATCTAACCTGGAAAAAATTCTATATCTTTCATACACAAATGCAGAGAAGGAGTTGATGGAGGGACAGATGGGCAGGTATGGCCAAGTTCTTATCTATACTAGGATGGAACTTTGAGGGGACATGATTGACTTGGGATCACTCAAGCTGCTGTAAGTGATACATAACCCATGCTTTCTAATTATGAACAATAAACACTTTGATTTGTCAAGTATAAATATTTGTTCACTCTCAGCAGGAAAATTTCATAAACCATCTTCATTCTTGTTTGCTCTTTTAGAACATCCACAGTAGCTACAGCAATAATTATTGATAAATGAGCTTCAAAGCCAACCTTTGATATAAGAGATTAGTAATAACATCTGTGCAAATGTATTATCTCAACACAAACAGTCGACATGATAGAGAAAAAACATGCTGCTCAGTTTAATTTCATTTATGCAAGCTTATATAATTCTCCAATAACCCATCCTCTATAAAACTCATCTAACAAATATGCCTGGCCTCTAATCATTGTGATGATAAAGTGGCAAACAAATTGAGGGTGTCATATGATTGGTTCCATTAAATTTAATATGTTTGGCTGTGAGTGTTAACTTATGTTTTTAACCTTTATGTGCTCTCTGTGTAGTAGGTGAGTATGCATAAACACAAAGAGGAAATTTGTACAAATACTATAAACAGTTTGATATATTCATTATAGCAACACACTCTTCAAATTAGAAGGCTTTACAGTGGACCACCAAGAAATTAGCATTATCAAATTGCTTGTGTAGCATTTGTGACAGATAGAGCCTGGAATGTGATTACAAAAAAAAATGTTTCATGAAAATTGAGTGTCATTATGAATTAAAAATAAGACATCTCAAAATTCAACTCAAGTTTATAATGTGAATGCTGCTAAAGCAGCTTTACTTTTGACAATCCAAGGAACCAATGGAACTGAGAAACCACTTAAACAATGTCCCAAAATTACTAGTTGATTGCACTGCCCATTGAAATGTCAAGATGAATGCTGTAATAGTAATACATGCACTGGTAATTACCAGTGGAGTGAACTGTTCAGCAGGAGGCTACTGTGAAGAAAATCAAACTGTGAACACAGAAATATATTTAAATACAGTAACAGACTTGACATAGAAGATTATATATGTATATATATGAAAAAGTCAACAAAGCAGAGGGCCTATGTTCAGAATCTTACATTCTCTAACACAAAGAATACAGGTAGCTAGTTTTTTTTTTTTGTCTTGTTTTTTTTTTTGTTTGTTTGTTTTTGTTTGTTTGTTTTTGTTTTTTCAAGACAGGTTTTCTCGGTATTGCTTTGGAACCTGTCCTGTCACTGGCTCTGTAGATCAGGATAACTTCAAACTCACAGAGATATGCCTGCCTCTGCCTCCCAAGTGCTGGGATTAAAGGCATGTACCACCAATGCCTGGCACAGGTAGCTAGTTTTAAAAATATTTTAAGTTATTTTTTAAGTAAATGATCTTTTTCTAAGAGGACTTAATTCCCTACAAGTTATCCTTAACTCTAGATTCAGACTCCAAGTTTATTCATTCCAGCTTCTAAATACATCTCTGTGCCAAACGCCTTCCTTCTGTAACTACTCTCATTGAATAAGTGGGAGAAATCATCATGTATTTTGTGGAACATTACTTCTGTTCCCTATCTCATTCCTCTCTCTGCCTACTGACCAGCAGAAATAAACATATCTCAAAAGAAAACAGCCTCCCTCATGTGGCTCCCTGTGGCTTACAAGACAAAATATAAATCTCCTTTCTACCATGTTAGGTTTTATGCCAGGCTGACCACAGCTTCCCTCGTGGTCTTGCTCAATTCTCTGTTTGGACAGCCCTACATTTCACTTTCAATGAAAATGGCATTGCCTGCCCAATTCAGGCCTTGTTGCAAATTCAAGATCCTGCCAGTTCATTAGCAATGCAAACTTCTTAAAAGATTAGTGGGAAATTAATTGCTCAACTAGAATTAGTCTCTCTTTAATTTTCATCTAAATTTTTTGTCTGTGTCTATGGTCAAATGTTTTTCATGTGTAGTTCAGAAAGATTAAAATAATTTTAGATATTTCCATCATCCATCATTATATAAACTGTCAAAGTTTATCTTAAGTCATCAACAATTAACCTTATGCTTGTCATGAGTAATTAACAAATAAGGTCTATGGAATTCTAGGGATTCCTGAGACTATCAGGAGGTCTATGAATACAGTAAACAATTTTACATGAATAAAACAAATCCTTGGAAGAAAAAAATGAAGGCTTGGGATA
Organism: Cricetulus griseus; assembly: GCF_003668045.3. NCBI lineage: Eukaryota > Metazoa > Chordata > Mammalia > Rodentia > Cricetidae > Cricetulus > Cricetulus griseus. Next base: position 73,998,196 of record NC_048595.1, read on the forward strand.
TAGTTCAATTAGTTAAGCACATGCCTATTGTGTATAAATTTCTAGATTTAAAGAGGGTATGGTGGTTCTAGTCTACAATCTCAACACTCAGGAGATGGATACTGTAGGACCAAAGTTTTATGGTAGCCTAACTGTATTCCTAGATTTTGTGGCACATTCTGTACATTGGCCCACTCTGATTATATACACCTGTAGAGATTCCCAATGTCTTGGTAGCATATCCTAAGTGCCAGTCAAGTCTGACCAGCCCACTTCACTCAGGTACAGTTATATATGCATCATTCGACCTCTAATCTTGGCCTGAATTGCATGGGCTATATCTTAGGCCAGTCTGGTAAGCTCAATGAACCCTAATATAGTCAACTGTAGCTCATCTGTGTTCTAATACCATGGGCCTGAATAGTCATGTTACTTCAACCCGTGCCATTTCCAACACTCAGACAATACCCTAGTCCCTTATTATATGTTTTCTGCCAGTCTAGTGGGTTATCTAGCCCAACTGTACCATAATCTACCTCCAGGCCTATCTCATCATCAAAATCTATGTACTAATCCAACATGTTGAATTCTTCGAACACATGATGCATTATCAAAGACCTTCAGACATTACCCCAGCCACATTACCTGTACAGATGCCTTGCCTGGTGGTTATCCAATGTTCCAATCCACTCACTCCATCCTCACAGTTGCAACCATAATTCATGTACTAGAGCTTTCAAACAAACCCAGGCAGATGCATGCATTTGTACCATCCACATGCTTTCTTGCTTACAACTGAATTGGAATCATTCAGAATCTTCATATCAGAAATTAACACTGAGTATCTGAAGTACAGAAATACTACTAACTCCCCATACATGACCTGAAATCAACCAAGTCTGTGCAAACACAGAAACAAAACAAAACAAAACTTCCATTAAAGAAAGGCAATACTAGAATCTCACATCAGACACATAATCAGTGAAATAGGTTCACAAGCTCAGATCTTATCACAAAACCATGAACAATATAAAATACCAAGAAATATACCTTCCCCTAAGCTCATCAGTTCAATAAGAATCACCTAGATGGATCCCAAGACATGTACTTAACAGAACAATCATAATCTGAGTCAAAGAATTGTTAAGAATTTAAATAAATATTAATGTAGAGCTAAATGAACTTAATAAGAATACTAATGGAGGATTGAGTGGGACCAAAAAACACAAACAAAAGACTGAATGAAATAACAATATGGGACTTGAAAATTGAACTTATTCAAGAGACAGAAATATTGAAGTGAATGTAAATTTAAATGAAGATAGAACTGGAAAATCTCAATAATCCATGAAAAAAACTCAAGAGAATGCATGACAAGTAGAATAGGTAAAGTGGAGGGTAGAATATCAAAACTTGAAGGTGAAGTATATCACAGAAGTAAATCACAGAAGCAAAAAACATGAAGTATTTTTAAATGCAGGACCTATGTGGGGTAGGGAGGTGCCTTGATCCTGCCTCAATTAGATGATGAGACAGACTTAGTAGACTTCCCATGGAAAGCCTTACCCTCTCCATGAAGCAGATAGGAGTAGAGAAGGGAGGGGGCACTGAGATTGGAATGCAAAAAATAAATTAATAAAATTTTTTAGAAAGTTAAAAAGTGCAGGACCCACTTAGGATTCATGCTAGGGACCCAGGGTTCCCTACTTCTTCCCTGCCCTACTTGTAGCCATTTGTTTGTGATTTCCCAGTGACCCACAGAATTGATCTCTACGAGAAACCCACAGTTATCATATTTGCCTGGAACTGAGTGGGTTGAATTTGTCCTCTTTTCCCCCTCCATTCCTGTCTCTCCAAAGTATTCTTAGACACATTGCTGACTGCCATCCTGAGCCACCGCTCCCAGCCCACTTATATCCTCTTGAGACTCCTGGGGCAGTTGGAGTCCCCATAGTTCTTTTGCACACTCCCTTTCAGCCTTTCTTTGGAGCCCATCCTCATCCTTTTGTGATTCTGACAATCCAGCTGAACAACTCTCCACCCGGGACCCACAATCATAACACTTGATTGGTAGTTGGGTAAGCTATTTGTAACCTGCTTTACCTGCTCTATTATTTCCCACCAGAAACTTTTAGTCTTGCCGGTGGCATCCATCTTGGACCCCTTGTCCCAGACCAATTCTTATCCCTTTGAAAATCATGGTATAGATTTAGTGTTCACCTTGTTCTTCCATATACCACTTTCAGCCTTTCGCTCTATCCCACTTCTATTCTTTTCTGATTCCTCTCCAAAAGAGCCCTCTCTCAGAGACCCAGAGACTCCACACTGGGACCAGAATTCATCTCTACCAGGAATGCGAAAACCTTCACAATTGACTAGGTCCCAGAAATTTCTTCTAGCCCATAGTCCTTAGTGTCTCCTTAAGGACCCACAGAATCATTCTTTGCCATATATCCTCACAGCTGCTACAAATGGCTACGACCAATAATGAGAAAGCAGGACCAAAGAATGGAACACTCAACCAACAACAACAACAAAATAGACCAGACATTTATTCAAATAAAAAACTAATGTGTAGTACCCTCAGATACCTACAGCTCTCCACAAAAGCACAAACAAAGGGAATGTGCTTCCTCCAGAAGACAGGAACCTATTGTAAAAGGCTCTGAGAAAAGCAATTTAGCTGAAGCATCTGATAGTAATTTCAAAATAACAAGAATTACTATGTTCAAGAAGCTTACAGAGAACACCAATAAGTGCCTTAATGAAGACCATGAAAACAAATATAGTTGAAAGAAATGATGAAAATCCATTGAAACATAACAGGAAAATTTAACAAATAATTAGAATTGCTAAATAAGCCAAACTGAAATAAAAGTCAAAATGAAAAACTCAGAAGGTCAAACAAAGCCATCAGAGCTTAGCCTTGCCAATATACTATAAGACATGGAGTAGAAAATTTCAGTCTTGCCTTGAAGACAGGATAGAGAACATATATAGCTGAGTCAAAGAAAGCATTGAATTTTTTACAAAGGGTACAAAATGTCCAGGAAATCTGGGATACTAGAGGAAAAACAAATTTATGAATAATAATAGAAGAAAAACCTAGGTCAAGAGAAGAAAATATTTTTTTAAAAAACTTGCAGAAGAAAAATTTCCCAACATAAAGTAGGAGATGCCTATCAAGGTACAAGAAGCATGTATAACACCAAATAGACCAGACCAGAAAAGATATTCCCCATGATACATGATAATCAAAACACTAAGTTAGAAAAGAAAGAAAAGATATTAAAGCTTCAAGTCAAAAAGACTAAAGGCAGGAAAATTCAAACAATATTGGAATTTTCAGTTGAGACTTTGCATACAAGAAGGGTCTGAGAATGGATATTCTACAAGTCCTAATAAAGCAAACAAATCCATAAAAGACTACTAAGCTCAGTAAAACTATCTGTCATAATTGAAGGAGAAAGGAAAGCATTTCATGATAAAAATAGATTTATGCAATGTCTGACCACTCATTCAACTATACAGAAGACACTAAAGAATAATTTTAGTATTAAGTAAAGTTTAACTACACCCAAGAGGAAAAAAAAAATAATCCATGAAAAGAAGGGGATAGGGAAATGTACCATGACAACAAAACAACAGGAATTAACAAATATTAATGACTATAATTATTAATGTCCCAAGATCCCCCAATGAAGAGAGACAGACTAACAAATTATATTTGAAAACAGAATCCAACCTTCTGCTACCTTCTCATCAAAGTTAGATGTCACCTCAGAGTAAATGAACAGAAAAATGTGTTGGAGTCAATGAAATCAAGAAGCAAGCAGTGTAGCTATTTTAGTATCAGAAAACATAGGCTTTCAAACAAAACTGATCACAAAGGAAGATACCAAAGGACATATATACTAAATAATGCAATTACAATGTGGAGTGCAGAACTAGAGAATTTGCAACAGAAGAATCTAAAATGGCTGAAAGACACTTGAGAATGTGCTCAACATCCTTAGCCATCAGGGAAACGAAGCTCAAATCTACTCTGAGATGCCATCTTTCTTCCTATCAGAATGGCTAAAATCAAAGACAATCTATGCTGTAGAAGATGTGGAGAAAGAGGAAAACTCCTCTGTTGCTGGTGGGAGTGCAAACTTGTATAGCCATTTTGGAAATCATTATGGAGGTTGCTCAGGAAAATGGGAATCAGTCTACCTCAAGATCCAGCAATACCTCTCTTGGGCATATAACCAAAGAATGCACATTCATACAATAAGGACATATGTTTAACTATGTTCATAGAACAATTATTTGTAATAGCCAGAAACTGGAAAAAACCTAGATGCCCCTCAACTGAAGAATGGATAGAGAAAATATGGTACCTTTACACAATGGAGTACTACTCACTAGAGAAAAAAAACAATGGGGCCTAGCATTGGTGGCACATGCCTTTAATCCCAGCACTTGGGAGGCAGAGGCAGGTGGATCTCTGTGAGTTCAAGGCCAGCCTGGTCTCCAGCTCGAGTGCCTAGATAGGCTCCAAAGCTACACAGAGAAACCCTGTCTTGAAAGAAAAATGGAATCTTGAAATTTGCAGGCAAATGGATGAAACTAGAAGAAATTATCCTAAGTGAGGTAACTCAGTCACAAAAAGATAAACATAGTATGTACTCACTCATATATGAATTTTAGACATAGAGCAAAGGATTACCAGTCTACAATCCACACTGCCAGAGGAGCTAGGAGACAATGAGGACCCCAAGTGAAGATTTCATAGTTCCTTGAAGAAGGGGAAGGGGACAAGAACCCCTGAACAAAGTGGGAGCACAGGAAGGGGAGAAGAGGAAGGAGGTGGGAAGGGAAGAGGAGGAGGGGGAAGAGAACAAGAGAACAAGAACAGGGGAGGAATAGAGGAGGGCAAGATAGGAGATGCCTTGATAGGGGGAGATGTATAGGTATGGAGAGAAGTTTGGCACAGGGGAAATGTTAGGGGATCCACAGGGATGACCCCAACTAAGAATCCAAGCAGTGGTGGAGAAGATGCCACTTATGCCCTTCCCCTATAATGAGATTGATGTCTAGCTTGGTTACCATTCCTAGAGCCTTCATCCAGTAACTGTTCAAAGCAGAAACAGGCACCCACAGCTAAGCACTTAACCATACTCCTTTAATCCAATTGTGGAGAGGGAGGAGGGATGAACAAAGGATAAGACGGTGCTGCAGAAACCTGCAGAAACAATTGACCTGACTTAGTGAGAGCATGGAGACATTAGTCATAAAGCTGGGGAAAGAAACAGCATTGGATAGAACCAAGCCCTCTGAATGTGGGTACCAGCTAGGAGCCCAAGACAGTCTATGTGACCTCTAACAGTGGAGCCAGTCTTTAAACCTAGAGCACAAAAGGACATTGGGTGTCCATTCTCTATGGAGGGTTACTATTGCAGTGCAGATACAGCAATGGGGGCCTAGGCCCTCCCACAAATGATATGACAGACTTTGAAGGTCCCTGGTGGATGGCCTCACTATCCCTGGGGAGAAGTTGGGGTGATGGGTTGGGGGGTTACTGGGGCAAAGGGGAGGATGGGGGGGTGAGGGAATTGGGGGATGGATATGTGAATATGAGTAATAATTAAAGAATTTAAATTAAAAAAGGAAACAAAACCAAAAGGATAGATAAATTTGAGATGCACCCATTGTATATACAACTGGCATATGTATTGAGAAATAAATCAAGGAAGCAATACCTTTTACAACAGCCTCAGAAAGATATCTTAGGATTATTCTAACTAAACAAGTGAAAGACTTATTTAATACTAATAATGAACATGGAAGAGATAATACATGGAATAATACATGGAAGAGATAAATTGAAGAAGTCAAAAGATGGAAAGACATACCACATTCATGGAACCTTAGGATATATCAGCAAAAACGACCATTCTAGCAAAGCAATCTACATATTTAACATAATACCAATCAAAATTATTGTGAGGAGCCGCACTCATATTCGTCATTACAAGATGGCGCTGACATCCGCTGCCGGATCAAGTAAACAACATTGGTATCCATGTGCTCAGTGTTTTTCCACTGCCTAGCCCCACCTATTCCATGGCGTCATATAGGGTGACGAGTCATGCACCTATCCCAGCTGTACACGCATCGCTCAGAGTTTGTGAGCCTTTATTAGGGGACAGGATTCTTGGCTCGGGGTCTCCGCTTTTGTAAGCTTATGCTCTTTCCTCTCAAGAGGCATTAAAGCTTTACTGCAGAAGGATCCGAATGTCCTGTGTTGCTCTTGCTGGCGAGGCGATCGTGCGGGGCAAATTATAAAACATTTTTTTTTGCAGAAAATGAAATACTAATCTTAAACTTCATTTGGGAAACAAAAACTTTCAAGTTAGCTACAATAATTTTTCTCCATTTTTTATTTATTTTAGAAACAACATTATTTTACATGTCACTCCCAATTTCCTCTCCCTGCCCTCCCTCCCTCCTCCCTCATCAACTAACACCCTACCTATCCTATATCCTTTCTGCTCCCCAAAGAGGGTGAGGCCTTCCATAGGGGATCTTCAGAGTCTGTCATGTCCTTTGAAATAGGGCCTAGGCCCTCCCCCATGTGTCTAGCCTGAGGGAGTATCTCTCTATGTGGAATGGGCTTCCAAAGTCCATTCCTATACTATGGATAAGTATTGATCAAACTTTCACTGTTTGCAGATGATATGATAGTCTATATAATTGAACTGAAAAACTCTACCATGGGACTCCTACAGCTGATAAACACCTTCAGCAAAGTGGCAGGATATAAGATTAACACAAAAAAATCAGTAGCCCTAGTATACATGGATGATAAATATGCTAAGAAAGAAATTAGAGAAACATCACCCTTTACAATGGCCACAAACAACATAAAATACCTTGGAGTAACACTAACCAAAAAAGTGAAAGATCTGTATAATAAGAATTTTGAGTCTTTAGAGAAAGAAATTAAAGAAGATACCAGAAAATGGAAGGAATTCCCATGTTCTTGGATAGGTAGGATCAACATAGTAAAAATGGCAATCTTGCCAAAAGCAATCTACAGATTCAATGCAATCCCCATCAAAATCCCAGCACAATTCTTCACATACCTTGAAAAAACAATTCTCAACTTTATATGGAAAAACAAAAGACCCAAGATAGCCGAAACAACGCTGTACAATAAAAGAACTTCCAGAGGAATCACCATCCCTGATTTCAAGCTCAATTATAGAGCTATAGTCCTGAAAACAACTTGGTATTGGTACAAAAATTGACAGGGAAACCAATGGAATCGAGCTGAAAACCCTGATATTAACCGACACACATTTAAACACTTGATTTTTGACAAAGAAGCTAAAGCTATACAATGGAATAAAGAAAGCATCTTCAACAAATGGTGCTGGCATAATTGGATGCTCACATGTAGAATACTGCAGATAGATACATGTCTATCACCATGCACAAAACTTAACTACAAATGGATCAAAGATCTCAACATAAATCCAGGCACACTGAACTTATTAGAATAGAAATTAGGAAATACCCTTGAAAGAATTGGTACAAGACGGCTTCTGAACATGACACCAGTAGCACAGACACTGAGATCAATAATCAATAAATGGGATGTCCTGAAACTGAGAAGCTTTTGTAAGGCAAAGGGCACAGTCAACAAGACAAAATGACAGTCCACAGATTGGGAAAAGATACTCACCAACCCCACATCTGACAGATCTCCAAAATTTACAAAGCACTAGTAGTGCTTTGTAAAATTTACAAAGACTAGAAGCTAGTCTCCAAAAAACAAATAATCCAATTAAAAAGTGGGGTACAGAACTAAATAGAGAATTCTCAATAGAGGAATCTAAAATGGCTTAAAAACACATAAGAAAGTATTTAACATCATGGAAATGCAAATCAAAACAACTCTGTGATACCATCTTACACCTGTCAGAGTGGCTAAAATCAAAAACAGCAATGACAGTTCATGCTGGAGCGGATGTGGAGAAAGGGGAACACTCCTCCACAGGTGGTGGGAGTGCCATCTCATACAGCCACTTTGGAAATCAGCATGGTGATTCCTCAGGAAAATGGGAATCAGTCTACCCTACCATAAGACCTAGCAATTCCACTCATAGACATATACTCAAAAGAAGCACATTAATAGAACAAGGATACTTGTTCAACAATGTTCATTGCAGCATTATTTGTAATAGCCAGAACCTGGAAACAACCTAGATGCCCCTCAGCTGAAGAATGTATAGAGAAAATGTGTTACAATTACACATAGGGTACTACTCAGTGGGAAAACAACAAAAAACAAACAATGGAATCTTGAAATACACAGGCAAATGGATGGAACTAGAAGAAACCATTTTGAGCGAGGTAACCGAGGCACAAAAAAGACAAACATGGTATGTGCTCACTCATATGTGGATTATAGACATATAGTAAATGAATACCAGCCTACGATCCACGCTGCCAGAGAAGTTAGTAAACAAGGAGGATCCTAAGAGAGACACACAGGGTCCCCTGGAGAAGGGGAAAGGGACAAGATCTCCTGAGCAAATTGAGAGCATGGAGGGAGGGGAGAGGGAACTAGGAGAATGAGAAGGGGAGAAGAGGAGGGGTGAGGAAGACATGATGAGGCAGGGAGGTTGAGTTGGGGGAAGAACAGAAGAGAGCAAGATAAGAGATAATAGAATAGAGGGAGACATTATAGGTTTAAATAGAAACCATCACTAGGGAAATGTCTGGGAATCTACAAAGATCACAGCAACTAACAATCTAAGCAACAGAGGAGAGGCTACCTTAAATGTCCACTCCTGCTAATGAGATTGATGACTAATTCATATTTCATTGTATAGCCTTAATCCAGCAGCTGGTGGAAGTAGAAATAGACACCTACAGCTAAATCTTGAATTGAACTGAAATCCAGGTCCAAAGAATGAGGACTAATGACCATAGTGGTCCTTACTAGGCTGGTGAAACCCACAGAGACAACTGACCTGAATAAGGGAGAGAGAGCTCTTGGTTCCCAGACTTATAGCTGGGAAACCAGCATTGGACTGATCCAGACCCCCTGAATGTAGGTGTCAGTGGGGAGACCTTGGAAATCTATGGGGCCCCTTGTACTGGATCAGTACTTATCCCTAGCATAGGAATGGACTTTGGGAGCCCATCCCAAATGGAGGAATACTCCCTGAGCCTGGACACAAGGGGGTTGGCCTAGGCCCTATCCCAAAGTATATGACAGACTCTGAAGACCCCCCTATGGAAGGCCTCATCCTCCCTGGGGCACAGAAAGGGTATGGGATAGGTAGGGTGTTAGTGGGGGGGGGGTTGGCAAGTGAGGAGGGAAGGGATAGAAACCTGGGATTAACATGTAAATCTTTCTAATTAAAATTTTAAAAAATACAATTGCCCTATTTTCTCTTATTTGTTGATATTAGGTTTTGAACATATATATATATATATATATATATATATATATATATATATATATATATATATATGTTCAAATTCAGGTCAACTGTCTCTGTGGGTTTTCCCATCATCATCTTGAACTCTCTTGCTCACATGATCTCTCTTCCCTCTCTTAGACTGGACTCCAATAGACCATCCTGTTGCTTGCATGTGGATCTCTGCATCTACTTCCATAAGTTACTGGATGAAAATCCTATGAAGATAGTTAGGGTAGTCACTAATCTTATTACAGGGGAAGGCCAGTTCAGGCACCCTCTCAATTATTGCTAGGAATCTTATCCAGGGTCATCCTTGTGGATTTCTGGGAAATTTCCCTAGTGTCAGGTTTCTTCCTAGCTCCATAATGGCTCCCTCTATTGAGATATATTTTTTATTGCTCTCCCACTTCATCCCTCACTGCAGCAGCTCCTATTGCTGGAGCTACAAATATTTTCACTGATGGATCCAAGACGAGCTGTGGAGCCTATATGATAGAGCATCAGGATCCAGTGCAATTTCAATATCAGCCTGGCTCCCCCCAGATTATTGAATGTAAAATTGTTCTTGAAGTGTTTAGAAATTGCCCGTTCTCCTTTAATCTAATTTCTGATTCAGCATATGCTGTGAATGCTGTTAAGGCCCTGGAGGTTGCAGGACCTATCAAACCTAATAGTACAGTTTGCAAACTCTTACAGGAGTTGCAAAAATTGATCTGGCATCGCGATCAGAAATTGTTTATACAACATATTAGGGCTCATACCAACTTGCCCGGACCTCTATCAAAAGGCAATGAGATCGTAGATCACTGTACTAGAGGGGAATATGTATTTTTCGCTTCCCCTGTGGAGCGAGCACAACAATTTCACAAGCAATTCCATGCACCTCCAAAAACTTTGCAGCAAAGGTTTCAGCTATCTTGAGCAGAGGCTAGACAGATAGCATTGAATTGTATAACCTTTTTGCACCCCCCTAGCCTGGGGGTCAATCCCAGAGGGTTATTGCCCTTGAAGATCTGGCAAATGGACGTAACTCATTTTTCAGGATTTGGAACTCTTAAATATATCCATGTGTCTGTGGATACCTGTTCAGGCATCATCCACGCCACCCCTATGAGTGGGGAAAAGGCTCGCAATGTCATTGGACATTGCCTTGAGGCGTGGGCTGCCTGGGGAAAACCTCAGCAATTAAAGACTGACAATGATCCTGTTTATACAGGTCAGTCTTTTACCTCCTTCTGTAAACAGATGGAAGTCCAGTTAAACCATGGCCTAACTTATAACCCCCAAGGACAAGGAATAGTTGAAAGAGCTCATCGCACATTGAAAGAATGTTTATTAAAACAAAAAGGGGGGATGGGCCATGGTAGAACACCAAAGGAACAACTATCCTTGGCTCTCTTTACTCTGAATTTTTTAAATTTGCATTCTCAAGGCCTTTCTGCTGCCGATAGACACCAGAGTCAGGCACCTGCTCAAAAGGGCTACGTAAGATGGAAAGATATCCTTACGTGTCTATGGCATGGACTGGACCTGGTGTTAGCATGGGCGAGAGGTTCTGTTTGTGTTTTCCCTCAGGATCAGCAAGACCCCGTGTGGATTCCAGAGACTAACGAGGCAGTGCAACAAACAAGATGAAGCCTCTGATATTGATCCTGCTGCTGACCTTGACAACACTGTGGCTGATCCAGGCCAGAGAACAAATCCTGTGGGCCATAGCGAAAGCGTGGCCAATTCCCTTGCCTGTTCATAGCACATCTAAAGTTTTGCCTGTTTTCTTTTCTACTAGTTGTGAATTGGGCTTGCCTTGTGTCAGTTTAGACCCTGACACTGCCCAGTATTCAGCCACTAATATTTCTCTCCATGGAGCATTATGCTTCTCCCTTATTAATAATTCTAACCCATGCATTTGGTTGAAAAATGGTTCTGTTGGCAATTGGCTTGATCCCTTTACTCATAACCAGATCTCGAGTGCTATGCTCACTGAAGTCCTGACTCAGATTAGTACAGGCACTAGTTCTGGCTCTGGCACTGGTACAAATGGGACCAAAGATGTATATATCACTCCATTTCTGATGCTGATGCCTCCGACTCTCAAATTCACGCTTTAATCAAGAGAACTCCACTGCTCGACAAGTCTTGCCTTATTGTGCACCCAATCGAGGCTATCCTCCTCATTGGACACCCTGTCAGAGTCCGGACCACAAACTTAAACAGATAGCTCCAGGTTTGAATTTACTCCCCCTCTTGGCAAGTACCAGTATAACCTAACTCAAGGAGGTTCCCAAAGAACAGGCAGTAAAAATACCTGGCCATGGTTTCAATGGGTACTCTCCAATGAGCGTGGAGCATTTACTTCTCTTGAACCTTTTGTGGTTCTCCAGAATCTCTGCATAAGACTTCTTAATGTTTCTGGTACTAGGGATGAGAAAGGACCTTCTCTTAAGAATCTAACAATAATTAAGACTTTGAATAATCTCACTGTTCCAGCTAGCCCAGTATGTTTAAAAGCTCTTTTTTTCTTTCTGCTCTCTAATGCTACTAATGCTACCAAAGAAGTGATCTCGTGCAATTAGACTGACGTCTCCTGCATTGCTAGTCAATGTTGGAGTGGTTCTGCTAATACAGCAGTAGAAATGAGGATTCCTATGTATGTTCCTATTCCGGTTAAAGTGGATACAGGAATGTATCCCATTACGGAAACAAAACATCATCAGAACAAAAAGGGATTTTGGCATAACTGCAGCATTGGTTACTGCCATAACCCTTTCTGCAGCAGTGGCTACTGCTGCCATTGCCATGGCTGCTCAGGTCCAATCAGCTGAGACAGTCAATGACATTGTGGAAAAAACAGCTACAACATTAACTACCTTGAGATCTATTGATGGCCACTTAAAAGCTGGCATTCTAACTGTGAACCAAAGAGTGGACCTGTTGCAGGAACAGGTGGATGATTTAGTAACCTTAACTTCCATAGGATGCATTCATTCCTTTTCTTCTTTGTGTATCACCTCCAGGATAGCCAACAATTTCACGGAGAACAGCAACCTGAGTTGGCAGCTGAGTGCCTACCTTCAGGGAAATTGGAGTCAACAGTTCGAGAACCTGATAAGACACCCTAAGACAACAAATTGTTCCCGTGAATGCTATACGCCTGAGCCTGCCCACTGTTAATACCCTCTTAACTACCCTGAAGCAAGCCTTTAGTTTAGTTAAGGAATGGGCTGGGGTAGGGGTTATGTTTTCCATGATGCTGTTAGCCATTTTTGTTTGCCTGTGGTGTCTATGCAGGATCAGGAAGTCACAAAAATCCCAAGCTGCCATGTTGGTACAGGCCTTTGCTGCTGTGGAAGCAGGACAATCCCCTCAAGCATGGTTATCCATGCTGACAGACAAATAGATGTCTGTCGCCCTTATTGAGTGAGTGATGCGTATCTGAATCAGTCATGCTCAATGACAGGCATCTACCCTCTTGCTGATCGAATAAGCATGCATGTGTTCCCTTCAACCTAAGACATGAGCCTGTGAGGGCGACACAGTGACTCTTTGACGGGTAAGATAGGGACACTGGGGTTGAACCTAAGACAGAGATGACTGAAATCTGACAACAGCTAGATACTGCTACTCCTATAATATTAAAACAAAAAGGGGGAACTGTTGGGAACTGCAAAGTACCATGCCTAATAGATGGCGCTGGTTTCCACCTTCCGCCAGCCCGACGGCGAGTGCTCTCTGTGGTAAACAACTCCTAATTTCGTAAAGGTCATGTATCCTCTTAATTCTGCTTGGAGACAACCAATCCTGGCGCACCACGTAGGGTTAGGTGATTGGTAGATGTAGACTATATCAGGCCCCGTCTTCCTCTACCCGGGGCTGCCATTTCACTGTAAATCAAGAAGTTCCCGATTAAACTGTGGTGAAGATTCCTCAGTGTTGTGTCATTCTTGCTGGTCAAGGGTGGACACGACAAAGTAGGTTTGTGTCCTGGGATTATCTTTTTATTGACAGAAGGGTTTTCTTTATGAAACTGTGTTCTGTCAACATATACTCAGAACTGTAATATTCTGTTAATGAACTGTTCATTAACTAGCAAGAAGTCACCCTTTGTATAATTCTTCTGATTTTGGTTTGAAGCCTACTTTGTTAGCTTTTAGAACAATGGTCCATGCTTATTTTCTAGCTCTATTTGCTTAAGATGTATTTTTCCCATACTTTTGCTCTAAGTATGAATTTGTGTTTCATGTATGCTGCATTTCTTGAAGGCAGAAAATAGAGGCTTTTTTTTATCAAATCATCTAGTCATTGTTTTTTGAAGTTATTATTAAAAGGTGTTTATTGGTTCCTATTTTGTTTTTGTGCATATGTGTAAGGCATGTGTGTGTGTGTGTGTGTGTGTGTGTGTGTGTGTGTGTGTGTGCATGTGTATGCCCTTAGTAAGGCTTCTATTGCTGCAATGGGACACCATTACCATGGCAATTCTTAAAAAGATTTTTTTTTAGTTCAAATTAATATCAAGCTTGCTTCACATGTCAATACCTTCTCCCTCTCCTACCCCCAACCCCTCCACCTGCCCCTCTTCCCATCCCCCCTCCACTCCCCAGGGAGATTAGGGCCCTCAACAGGGGCTCCCCAAAGTCTACCACATCATCCTGGGCAGGGCCTAGGCCCTCCCCCATGTGTCCCGACCAAGAGAGCATCCCTTCATGTGGGATGGATTCTCAAAGTCCCTTCTTACACCAGGGAAAAATACTGATCCACTACGAGGGGCCCCATAGAGTGCAAAGGGCCTCCTCATTGACATCCATGTTAAGGGATCTGGATCAGGCCCATGCTAGCCTCACAGACATCAGGCTGGAGATCATGTGCTCCCCCTTGTTCAGACCAGCTTTTTCTGTGGGTTTCACCAGCCTAGTCCCAACCCTTTGATCTTCATTCCTCCCTCTCTGCAACTAGGTTCCAGAGTTCAGTTCAGTGTATATCTGTGGGTGTCTGACTCTGCTTCCATCAGCCACTGGACAAGGGCTCTAGGATGGCATGTAAAGTAGTCATCAGTCTCATTATAGGGGAAGGACATTTAGGGTATCCTTCCACCATTGCCTAGATTGTCAGTTCATGACATCCTTGTAGATTTCTGGAAATCTCCCTGGTGCCATATCTCTCCTTGGACCTATAATGACTCCCTCTATTATGGTATCTCTCATCCTGCTCTCCTCCATTCTTCCCCCCACTCTACATTTCTGTAAAAAAAAAAAAAATTTAGTTGTGGTGGCTCCCAACACACCTATTAAAATCTCAAAGCCCAGCTTCCTTGTGATGGTTTTAAGGGATCACCTTTCTCATATTAGCACCCACTCAGCTCCAGAGTTATAGCCTGGGAAACTGTGTTTTTCAATTAATGGACATCGTCATGTGTAAAATTAATAAACTAAGATACTTTATGCTTCTGAAAAAGTTATTAATTCCCTATCTTTATTCTCCTAAAAGATCTGAAGTTGCTGGAAGTTAAAGTTCAAATACTTCATAAGATCATTTCTTGATTTTCAGGGCCATATTTCCAAAAAGCTAACGTGAAGAAAATAAATGAACAACAACAAAAGGCCAGTCAGCATGCACTAGGAAAAAATATGTGTGAAAATACTTCATGGGGATACAGGATACTTTGGGGTTGAAAAATCTGAGTTAGAAACAATCATGAATACAGAAAAGGTTGCATTGTGAAAAAAAATATGATGTGGATAATTCAGAGGCCTTATAAAATTATAATCAGTGTTTCACAGCAAGCAAGGCAAATGTATTCATAGTGGAATTCTGGGACTTGATTATGAATTATTTCCCATAAAAGCCTCATGTGTTTCAGGCTCAGTTGCCAGCTGATGAAGGCTCTAAGTTTATTACTGGGTTATTCCAGTGATGTATTCCTAATGCAATGGTATTAGTTGGGAAGTGGTGGAAGTTTTCAGAGGTGGATGCTAGTTGGAGAAGCAGGTCACTAGGGTCATGTTTTTTGGGGGGAATATCTATTGTCTTGGACATGTTCTTCTTTTTATGCTTTGTAGGCAATGATGAGCAACTTTATCTGCCCCAATCTCTTGGTACCATGTTATACCTTATCCACAGTCCACAACAATA
Organism: Cricetulus griseus; assembly: GCF_003668045.3. NCBI lineage: Eukaryota > Metazoa > Chordata > Mammalia > Rodentia > Cricetidae > Cricetulus > Cricetulus griseus. Next base: position 74,013,783 of record NC_048595.1, read on the forward strand.
TAACATGCTGGGATGATTGAAATATCTGAAATAATAAAGAGTGTAAGAACTTTCTCCATAAGTTGATAATATTATATATTTGTCATAGCATGAAAAAGGAGAAATAGGAAAAAAGTAACTTTACTGCATTTTGTAGTGGAAAAGGACTAAATTACAATGAAGATTTAATTGTAGGCATTGTTTCACAGAAGTACAATAGAAATGTCCTCCAGACATGAAGCAATCAGAGTTAGATTGGCAAAATTTCAAAAATTGAAAATTTGGCAGGATGAGGAAAGAAAGATTTGCCAAATGAATATACCAACCACTGACAAGAAATCTGTCTATGCTAATTAAGCATATTTATAGATTAGCATAGTAAGAGTTCTTGTCTCATACATGAGATAATCCCAAGACAGCTGGGAAAGGCAAGCATACCAGTACTAACATATTCTGTGATACAAGTAACATCTGCTGTCATGGCAATGCCCCTACATGAGTATCTCATTCCTAAAAGCACAGGTAGATGCCCACCACAAGCAGATCCTATTTGAAAGGCTTGTATCTAGAAAGGCCTGAACATACAACAAATATACATGCTACCAAAGAAGAGTCACCTGTCCTCAGGTGAGCAGTAGATGTATCACTTAAGCAGGGGATTTGTCAGTATGTTGAAATATAAAGAAAATTACTGGTAAAACTTACTTGAAAAGACTAAATGTGGCTCCATCATCTCATTTCTCTAAAGCTACTAACTAATAATTATCATGAAAGGTACAAATTTCTAAGTGGACAGTAACAGTCATAAAATATATTAAATAAAGAGAAGGAGAAAGACAGAGAGAGAGAAAGGAATGTTAATAAGTAAAATATGAAAGAAAAATCACATGACAGGTTTTAATGATAGAGGATTCCAGGTTCACATGAAATACACATTGATAAATTGAAAGTATCAGTAAACACACCATTCAAGAAGGAGCTCTATCAATGAAACGTATGCTTTATTCCCTTATACTGAATATAAGACAACAAGCTCCCAGCACTCATATTGAATCCAAGCATGCCAGGTTACAACAATTTACTGAAGCACAGCTCTCATGGGTTTTCTATCTCCTGTTTGGTCAATGGTAAGTTGATGTTTGGAATGAATGACTGTATAAATGAAGTCACTTCACATAAAATAATGCCCAAATAAGAAAAATAGGAAATCAAGTCCTGGGATAAAATACCATTTTTCTCATAATAGATATACTGAAACATGTTTATAAAGATGTGTTTTGTGGCTAAGAGATTTAAAAAAAAAAACAGCACTAAGGGACCAGGTTGGTTGACATGTTGAGTCCCAAGCAAGTCAGGGCATAGTGATACTCTGTCTCAGAAAAAATAAAATAATATCTACACATAAAAGAATAACAAAAAAGAAAAACAGCAAATGTTGATGTGGGGAATGAGGAATGAATATTCACTGTTGGTGGAAGAAAAAACTGGAAAGTCACTTTTGGATTTAATACAGAAGTTTCTCAAAAGCCTAGAAACAGATCTTCCATGTGACCCAGATACACCACTTTTCTTAGTCACTGTTATATTGCTGGGTAGACACCATTAATGACCAAGACAGCTCTTATAGAGGAAACCATTAATTTGGGAGCTTACAAATTATTTTGGGGGATTGTGATCATGGCAGGGAGCACAATAACAGGTAGATGTGATGCTGGAGACTGCTAGGCTTAGTAATTCAGACAATTTAATTTAGAGAGCTCATCTAGAAGAAAGGGATTTCTTTAAGCATAGACTGCCTGATCCCAGAATTTCCTAGCAGAAGTTCCCACTGACTTGCACCCAGAAAGTTATCCACTTGCAGGAACTTAATTAGGTATCAAACTTCCCACAGCCCATCATTCCTGTGGCTTTGATTCTAAAAGGATAGGATGTGGAAAGTTTAAATACCTGTCACCTTAGCAGCTGCACCTAAATCTGCTGATATTTTTTATTACCTAGCTGTAGTGTGTTCAGATTCTCTGGCCACACTTCTTCTAAGTATCCACATTCTCACATTTACTCTGGTGCAGTCTGCTGACTGTGCTTGTTTTCATTACTTCATATTCTGAAAATTCTGGTGCCACTTCTGTGGTCATTTTACTGAATGTGAAAAGCTGATCCATGGGGCAGCTGTGATGATCATGAGTCTAGAAGCTACAATGACAGCTACACTGCTTTCTGCTTACTGTGGTTTACCTGTTGGAGAAGTTCACTCTGAGTACCACACTGGCAAGCAGTTAACCTGCAGAGATCATTAACCTCAAGCTTCAAGATGTTTATGGTGGTCACAAGCCCTTTGGTTGCAGCAATGAGCACTCAAGATCATTCATGAAACAAAGTCACTGATGAACAACAAACACTAATGAGCCAGTCAGAGAGTTGTGATGTAGGCTGGCAACCAGGAAGCCTGCATGGGACTGAAATACAGCCTCTGCATGTATGTTACAGATGTGTAGCTTTATCCTCTTGTGGGATTTGTAACAGTTGGAACAGAGGCTGTCTCTGACTTTCACTGGCTTTTGGGACTCTACAATTCATTCTGGATTGCCTTGCCCGTCTTAATACATGAGGAGGTGCTTAGTCTTACTGCAACTTAAATGTCATATTTCCTTGATATCCATGATAGACCTGTCCTTTCCTAAATATAATTCAAAAACAAATGTACTGGAGGGGGTAGGAATAGAGGGTTGGGGGACCAAGAGGAAAGAAGTGGGGAACTGCAACTGGGAAATAGAACAAACAAACAAATAAATAATGCTCTGTGACAATGTTTTATATTATAAAAAGCAGACATATTAATCCTGATTCTAAAGAGGAACAGACTGGGAGTGTGTGTGTGTGTGTGTGTGTGTGTGTGTGTGTGTGTGTGTGTGTGTGTGTGTGTGTGTGTGTCCACTGAAATTTTTTTCATTGTTTTACTTTATTTTACATTCCATCCACAGTAGTCCCTCTCACCCCTCCTTCCACACTCCTGCTTCTCCTCAGTTCCCCCTCACCTTCCCCATAGCCCACACCCAGTCTAATCCTTCTTAGGGGTAAGGGATCCCATGAAGAGTCAACATAATCTAGCACAATAGGTTGGGCAGAGCCAGGTCCCTTTCCCATACATTAAGACTTAGCATGGCATCCCACCTTAGGGAATAAGCTTCAACAAGCAAGCTCAGGTCCTGGAATTATATTATGGTCCTAATGCCAATAAGCATAGCATTCCACCCTAAGGAATGGGTTCCAACAAGCTAGCTCATACACCAGGTTTGTATCGTGGTCCTGCTACCCTCTGATAATTCATAACTGTCTCCCACATACACGGGGCCTAGTGCAGCCCCTTGGAATCTCCACAGTTGTAGGTCTAGAATTCATGAGTTACTAAAAGCCTGATTCAGCTGTCTCTGTAGATTTCTCTATCATGATAAGGAGTGTCCTTGCTCATACATTCTCTCCATCCTCTCTTCAACTGGATTCCTGGACTTTGGTCTGGTTCTTGGTTGTGGATATTTGTACCCAGTTCCATCAAATACTGGATAAGGTTTCTATGATGATAGTTAGGGTAGTCATCAATCTGATTATATGGGTAGGCAAGTTCAGGCATCCTCTGTACTATTGCTAGGTGGCTTAGGTGGCGTCCTCCTTATGGATTCTTGGGAATTATCCTAGCACCAGGTTTCTTCCTAAGCGCATAGTGGCTCTCTCTATTAAGATATATCCCTCATTGCTCTTCTACTGTATCCCTCCCTACCATCTCATTCCTTTACATTCTCATCCCCCCTCCATTACCCTTACCAGCCCCTGCCCCCAGTTTGCCCCATAGATTTCATCTAATTTCCCTTCCCAGGGAGATTCAGAAAGATGGATACATGGAATCAAATCAAGACCCTGATATCAATCAACATACATATGAACACCTGATTTTTGACAAAGAAGCCAAAATGGTACAATAGAAAGAGGAAAACCTCTTTAACAAATGGTGCTGTCATAACTGGATGTTAACATGCAGAAGATTGAGAACACATCTACATTTATTGCCATGCACAAAACTCAAGTCCAAGTGGATCAAGGACCTCAACATAAATCCAGCTACATTGAACATCATAGAAGAAAAAGTGGGAAATAGCCTGGAATACATTGGCACAGGAGACCTCTTCTTAAATACAACACCAGTAGCACAGACACTGAAAGCAACAATCAATAAATGGGACCTCCTGAAACTGAAAAGCTTCTATAAGGCAAAGGATACTGTCAATAAGTCAAAACAACAGCCTACAGAATGGTAAATGATCTTCAGCAACCCCACATCTGACAGAGGTCTCACCTTGAAACTTTATAAAGAACTCAAGAAACTAGACATCAAAATACAAAATAACCCAATTGAAAAATGTGGTACAGAACTAAATAGAGAATTTTCACCAGAAGAATCACAAATGGCCAAAAGACATTTAAGGAAGTGCTCAACATTCTTAATGATCAGGGAAATGAAAATTAAAATGACCCTGAGACACCATCTTACATCTGCCAGAATAGCTAAAATAAAAAATACTGAGGACAGCTTATGTTGGACAGGATGTGGAATCAGGGGAACATTCGTTCACTGATGATGGGAGTGCAAACTTGTATAGCCATTTTGGAAATCAGTATGGTGGTTTCTAAGAAAATTGGAAATCAATCTACCTCAAGACACAGTATTACCACTCTTGGGCATATAACCAAAAGAAGCACATTAACATCACAATGACATTTGCTCAACAATGTTCATAGCAGCATTTTTTGTAACACCCAGAACCTGGAAAAAACCTAGATGCCCCTCAACTAAAAGAATGGATGGAGAAAATGTTTTATATGTACCAAATGGAGCACTACTCAGTGGTTAAAAAAAAAAGAAAAAAGAAAAGAAAGAAAAAAAGTAATTTGATGAAATATCAGGCAAATGTACAGAACTATAAAAGAAACTCTCTCTCTCTCTCCCTCTCTCTCTCTCTCTCTCTCTCTCTCTCTCTCTCTCTCTCTCTTTTTTTTTTTTTTTTTTGTGTGTGTGTGTGTGTGTGTGTGTGTGTGTGTGTGTGGTGTATTATTAGAGTGGCTGGCAAGTTGTAGTCCAAGTTGTAGTCCAGCTAGTCCAAGAATGTCTGTCTACCAGCAGATAGTACAATAATTCTATAGTTGTTCAGTTCAATAGACAAGATGTCCCAGCGGTCTCCATTATATGCCAGAGCCATGAGGAAGTACACTTTAATGCCAGTGAATGAATGGACTTTCCAGCAACAGCAAGGGCAAGCAGGTAAGACATAAGCACTTCCTCTTCCATGCCCCTGTATAGGCTGCCACAAAAATATCTGGCTCATGTAAAAGGTACATCTTCCCACCTTAAAAGACCCAGAATAAAAGAGGGTCTACCAACTTCAAATGGTTTGATTAGGAAAATAATCACTCACAGGAATACCCAGCCAGTTGGGTTTTTAGTTAATTCTAAAAGTACTCACCTCACTTTGGCAAACAAGAATAGTCACTAGAGCAGATAACATTATGGTACATGAATTCATATCTCAAATTTGTGTTTATGAATGAGAAAGTTGTACTGGCCTAATGCCACATGCTTATGACTAACTTTAAAATTATCAATAGCATTTTCCATCTTTTTAATTTAAATTACAAACAAACTTGCTTCACATGTCAATCCCAGGATTCTCTCCCTCCCCTCCTCCCCCTCTCCTGAGAGCAAACCCCCCAGTCCCTCACTCTATGCCCCCTCCACACCCCAGAGAGGGTGAGGCCCACCATGGAAGATCTACAAAGTCTATCATATCATCCAGGGCAGGGCCTAGGCCCTCCCCTATGTGTTCAAGCTGAGAGAGTATCCCTCCATGTTGAATGGGCTCCCCAAGTACATTTGTTGCACCAGCAACAAATACTGATGTACTACCCAAGGCCTCATAGATTACCGAGGCCTCCTCACCAACACCCATGTTCATGGGGTCTGGATCAGTCCAATGCTGGCCTCTCAGCCATCAGTCTGGGGTACATGAGCTCCCCCTTGCTCAGGTCAGCTATTTATAAGGGTTTCACGAGCCTGGTCTTGACCCATTTGCTCATCACTCCTCCCTCCCTGCAACTGGATTCCAGGAATTCAGTTCATTGTTTAGCTGTGGGTGTCTGCCTCTGCTTCCATCAAGCCACACAATGAACGCTCTAGGATGGCATATAAGGTAGACATCAATCTCATTATTGGGGAAGGGCATTTAAGGTAGCATCTCTACTATTGCCTATATTTCCAGTTGGTGTCATCTTTGTACATCTCTGAAAATCTCACTAGTGCCAGATCTCTCCTCAAACCTATAACATCTCTTTTTATTATGGTATCTCTCATCATGATCTCCTCTATTCTTCCCCCAACTCAACCTTCCTGCTCCTTCATGTTCTCCTCTCCCCCCCATCTCCTCTGTTTCACCCAGCTCACTCTCCCTCCCCCCATGGCTTCCAAACTGCTCAAGAGATCCTGTCCCATTCCACTTCTCCGGGGTACCATGCATGTCTCTCCTAGGGTCTTGCCTGATCCCAGACTCTGTGGGAGGGAGAATGTAGGCTGGCATTCCCCTGCTCCATGTCTAAAATCCATATATGAGTCAATACATATCATGTTTGTATTTTCTGACTGGGTTACCTCACTCAGTATGGTTTCTTCTACTGCGATCCATTTGCCAGCAAATTTCAAGATTCCATTGTTTTTTCCACTGAGTAGTACTCTATTGTGTAAATGTACCATATTTTCTCTATCCAATCTTCAGTTGAGGGGCATCTAGGTTACTTCCAGATTCTGGCTATTACAAATAATGTTGCTATGAACATAGTTGAACAGATGTCCTTATTGTATGAATGTGCATCTTTTGGGTATATGCTTAAGATTGGAATTGCTGCATCTTGTGAGAGACTGCTTTTCCTGTGGAATCCCCAGAATGATTTCCAAAGTGGCTGTATAAGTTGCTAACCAGCAACAGTGGAGGAATGTTCCCCTTTCTCCACATCCTCTCCAGCATAAACTATCACTGGTATTGTTTTTTTTTATTATTATTTTATTTTAGCCATCCTGATTGGAGTAAAAAAGGTATCTCAGAGTTGTTTTGATTTGCATTTCTGATGACTAAGGATGTTAAGCACTTTCTTAAGTGTCTATTAGCCATTTTAGACTCCTCTATGTAGAATTCTCTATATAGTTCTGTACCCTGTTTTTTAATTGGATTATCTGGGGTTTTGGAGACTGGCTTCTTGATTTCATTGTAAAATTTGGAGATCATCCCTCTGACAGTTGTGGGGTTGGTGAATATCTTTTCCCATTCTGTGGGCTGCCATTTTGTTTGTTTACTGTGCCCTTTGCCTTACAAAAGCTTCTCAGGTTCAGGAGGTACCATTTATTGTCGATCTCAAGGTCTGTGATACTGGTGTTATTTTCAGGAAGTGGTCTCCTGTAGCAATTCATTCAAGGGTACTTCCCACTTTCTCTTCAAAGAGGTTAAATGTGGCTGGATTTATGTTGAGGTCTTTGATCCACTTGCACTTAAGTTTTGTGTATGATGAGAGATATCGATCTATCTATAGTCTTCTACATGCCAGCATCCAGGTATGCCAGCACCATTTGTTGAAGATGCTGTTTTTCCATTGTATAGTTTTAGATTCTTTGTCAAATATCAGGTGTTCATAGCTGTGTGGGTTAATATGACAATCTTCAATTCCATTAGTCTACCTGTGTAATTTTTTGCCAACAACAAGCTGTTTTGTTTTTGTTTTTTGTTTTTTTGTTTTTGTTTTTGTTTTGTTGTTGTTTTGTTTTTTACTATAGCTCTATAGTAGAGTTTGAAGTCAGGGATGGTGATGTCTCCAGAAGTTCCTTTAGTGTACAGTGTTGTTTTGGCTATGCTGGGTCTTTTGTTTTTCCATATAAAGTTGTAAATTGTCCTTTCAAGGTCTGTGAAGGATTGTGCTGGGATTTTGATTGTGATTGCATTGAATCTGCAGATTTCTTTTGGTAAGATAGTCATTTTTACTATGTTGATCCTACCTATCCAACGCATGGGAGATCTTTCCATTTTCTGGTATCTTCTTTAATTTCTTTTTTTAATACTCAAAGCTCTTGCCATGCATGTCTTTCACCTGTTTCGTTAGAGTTACACTGAGATAATTTATGTTGTTTATGGCTATTGTAAAGGGTGATGTTTCTCTGATTTCTTTCTCAGCTGGTGGGGGAGGTCCTTCTGTGTATATGTTTGTCTTATTGGTTGATAAATAAAGCACTGTTGGCCAATAGTGAAGCAAGTTAGACAGGACTAGGAGAGAAGGAGGATTCTGAGAAATGTAGGTATGTGAGAGGGTAAGTCCTTATAAAAATATATAGATTAGTAATTATGGGTGACAATTAATACTGACCTAGCAAAATACGAAATCCTAGTCATTGGCCAGCATCATTGTAACTAATATAAGACTCTATGTGTTATTTGGAGACCTCAAAGTGGCAGCAGAACCCAGAAAGCTGGAGGAAAGAGTTATCATTACAAATGGCACCGATGTGGTGTTATGAACTTCCACATAGAAACTTCACAAAAACATAAAAATGGATTTTAGAAACAAAAAGAATAGAGACAAGCAAAGTTTTTTTATAGCATCATTTTCTTGGATGAGCAATGTTTCCCAGGCTTTAAGAGACAGGCCACCATGACTCCTTTTAAGAGCATCTTTCTCATTTATATATCATCCAAATCTGAGGCTGTTAGCAGGCACATGAGACTCAAGTGATTATAAAAAGATATATATTTACATTAAAGAAAAAAATACATAAGTTTCAGAGATAAAATAATGAGTATCTGGGTATACTGACACATGCCTTTAATCCCAAAACTCAAGAAGCAGAGGCAGGAAGATTTCCACAGAGAAACCCTGTTTCAGAAAAAAAAATGAAGTAAAAGAAATACTATAATAAAAAGCCAAGTAAAGATGAAATACTCAGAGAGTCTATATACTATATGCTATATTGTTGCCTTTAAATAGTTTGATTGCCAATGAAAGAACTACAGCTGCTAAAAGACATTTGAATATAAGTGCTGCTAAATAAATCCAATTTATATATTTTAAAAATGCTTTGACTTCTAAATCTAAATATAAGGACAGGTTACTTCGGAAAAAGTTTTTGCTTATGTTTCCACAGAAAATGTAAAGCTATGGATTCCTTCCAGAATAATATCATTTGATGAAGCAAGACCCCCTGAAACAGTGTCCCAGGTGATACAACATCTGAAACAGTTGAGACAAAAAAGGCTTACAGACTACAAAAACAATGACACGGCCAGGTTTCTGTGTTTTATCCTGATCCCTATGGTTTGGACATTGCCCCCACAAGCAGGAAGGAGTTTGGAATGAACAATGCCCAAATTCCTAAATATTGTTTATAAATGTTTGTTTTCATTTAAATGTTGTTGGCTATAAATGATATTGATCACAGTCAATCTCTTTCTAAAGGAAAAAAGGGGAATAAGATATAGAAATGAATACATTGGTATGAATTTTCATTTAGTGATACAAATTTAAGGTTAATTTTGTCATATGTAAATAAATATCTCCTCTTGTTTGGTATTGGGTTTATACATATCTTTTAAAATATAATACATAATTAAATACAGATTATATATACTCAGGTATAATAGTCAAAACTTACAGTTAGGTTAGTTAGGTTTTCGAGATATATACAGAGATATATTTGAGATGGATAGATATTCTTCAAACCTTTCAAAGACCTACAGAATATTGAAATTTTAAATGATTTAGGCTTTTTCATAGTAGTGAGACGCAACTGTTCCTGGCACAATAATTACATCTAAGAGGAAAATGGGCATTGAAGAAACTCATTATGGAGTTTGCTTTCAACATGGCAAGATTAGCTCTTGCCAGGACTGTTTGTTGCTGTATAAACTGAACATGCAGGACCCACAGGAAAGTGACTGCTGAACTTACAAAACAAGATGGACAGCTCTGAAGGGTTTCTGCTTCATGGAAGAGTCTGCCACCCATTCTGCAGGACACAGAGGAAATTGATAGACAAACTGCCAATGCAGGCAGACAGTTTAAAATGTCCTGCTTCACTGAGAAGTCTGCCAGACACAGTGTGGCCTAGGGGCTGAAGATGAATGCTCCAACATTACAGAGGAACTTATAAAAGATAAGCTACTTTTGGTTAAAAGCTAGGGGTAGAAATATTAGAGCCTAAGTCTGGTGCATGTTTAACCTTTCTGGAAACTGCCAGTTTGCTTCCCACCATAGGGATTTTGTTAATGAGGCCAATTGTCATACAACATGAATTCTTCTATTTCATTTCATGATTTGTTTCTGTTATAAGGTATTAATATAGTATGGCTATGCATTCTTCTGAAATATATTCTTCAGTATCAGATTAATTGCATCATTTTACAAAACAAATTAAAACCTGGAAGATTCATATTGGAAAAAAAAGATAAGCTACATATAAGACTTTAGACTCACAAACATAGGACAGTTGATAGAATATTTTCTTTAAAATCTTGCTAAATGTAATGAGCTAAATATTGTAACTATAGTTCTTACTTGATAACTGGTTTATTATATATTTTACTATGTTAAAGTTAAAACCCTTCTTTTTATTTAGACAGAAAAGAGGAGATGATGGGGCAGGTCCTTCTGTGTATATGTCTGTCTTATTGGTTGATAAATAAAGCACTATTAGCCATTAGGGAAGCAGGACTAGAAGAGAATGAGGATTCTGGTAAATGTAGGAAAGGGAGAGGGTCACCATGTGATCCCAGGAAGAGAAGACGCATAAGCCCAGTGTCCACGGTAAGATTAGTCCTTATAAAAACATATAGATGAGTAGTTATGGTTGATAATACTGAGCTAGCAAATGAGAAATCCTAGTCATTAGCCAGCAGCATGTTATTTGGGGGCCCTAAAGTGGCAGCAATTGTATCCAGCACTTTGCTGAAGTTGTTTATCAGATGTAGGAGTTCCCTTGTCTAATTCTTCAAGCCACTTATGTAGACTATCATCATCACCTGCAAATAGTGAAAGTTTTACTTTTTCCTTTCTGATTTGTATCCCCTTGATCTCCTTTTGTTTTTGTATTGCTCTACCAAGAACTTCAAGTACAATATTGAAGAGATATACAGAGAGTGGACAACATTGTCTCATTCCTAATTTTAGAGGAATCACCTTGAATTTCTCTCCATTGAGTTTTCTGTTGGCTGTCATATATTTCCTTTATTATGTTTACGTATGCTCCTGTTACCACTGATCTCTCCAAGACCTTTATCATCAAGGGGTGTTGAATATTTTTCAAAGACTTTTTCAGCATCTAATGAGATGATCATGTGTTGTTTTTCTTTTCCAGATTGTTTATGTTGTGGATTACATAGATGAATTTTTATATGTTAAACCAACCCTGTATCCCTGGGATGAAGCCTACTTGATCATGATGTATAATTTTTCTGATGTGCTCTTGGATTCGATTTGCCAATATTTTATTATTTTTGCATCAATGTTCAAGAGGGATATTGGTCTGTAGTTCTCTTTCTTAGTTGTGTCTTTGTGTGGCTTGGGTATCAAGGTTATTGAAGCCTCCAAAAAGAATTTGGCAATGACCTTTCTGCTTCTAATGTGTGGAATACTTTGAGGAGAATTGGTAATAGCTGTTCCTTGAACTTCTGGTAGAATTCTGCACTGAAGCCATCTGGCCCTGGGCTTTTTCTGGTTGGAAGATTTTTGATGACTGCTTCTACTTCTTTAGGGGTGAAGGTCTATCTAAATTGTTTGTCTGTTCTTGATTTAATTTTGGAAATTGATATCTATCCAGAAAATCAATTTCCTTTATATTTCTAATTTTGTGGAGTACAGGTTTTCAAAGTATGACCTAATGATTCTCTGGATTTTCCCAGTGTCTGTTGTTATGTCCCCATTTTCAGTTCTGATTTTGTTAATTAGCATATTCTCTCTCTGCCTTTTGGTTGGGTTGGATAAAGGTTTGTCTATCTTGTTAATTTTCTCAAAGAACCTACTCTTTCTTTCATTGATTCCTTGTATCGTTTCTTTGTTGCTACTATATTGACTTCAGGTCTCAATTTGATTATTTCCTGGTGTCTACTCCTCCTGGGTGAGTTTCCTTCTTTTTGTTCTAGAACTTTCAGGTGGTCTGTTAATTCCCTAGTGTGGCTATTCTCCAGTTTCTTCATGTGATCACTTAATGCTATGAGCTTTCCTCTTAAAACTGCTTTCAGAGTGTTCCATAGGTTTGGGTATGTTGTGCCTTCATTTTCATTAAATTATATGAAGTCTTTGATTTCTTTATTTTTTCCTTTACCCAGGAATGATGCAATTGAGCATTGTTCGATTTCCATGAGTTTGCAAGGTTTCTGCAATTTGTGTTGTTGTTGGATTCTAATTTTAAGCCATGTTGGTCCAATAAGATGCAGTGGGTTATTTCAAATATTTTTTATTTGTTGAAATTTGCCCTATTGCCAAGCATGTGACCAATTTTAGAGAATGTTCCATGTGGTGCTAAGAAGAAGGTATGCTCTTTTGTGTTTGGATGGAATGTTCTATAGGTATCTGTTAAACCCAATTGGATGATAACTTCTGTTACTTCCATTGTTTCTTTGTTCCGTTTCTTTGGTTGTCCTGTCTAATGGTGAGAGTGAGGTGTTGCAGTCTCCCACTATAAATGTGTGGGGTTAAATGTGTGATATAAATTTTAGTAATGTTTCTTTTACAAATGAGGGTGTCTTTGTATTGGGGCCATAGGTGTTCAGAATTGAGACTTCATCCTGATGGATTTTTCTTGTGATGAATATAAAATGAACTTCTTCATCTCTTTTCATTAATTTTAGTTTGAAGTCTAATTTGTTAGATATTAAAATAGCTACACCTGCTTGCTCTTAGGTCCATTTGATTGGAATATCTTTTCCCAACCCTTAACTCTGAGGTACCATCTGTCTTGGAAGGTGAGGTGTGTTTCTCATACGCAGCAGAAGAATGGATTTTGTCTTCATATCCATTATTTAGCCTTAACTTGCTTGGGTTACAGTTTTCCTTCCAGAACTTTCTGTAGGGCTGGATTTATGGATATGTATTGTGTAAATCTGGTTTTGTCATAAAGTATCTTGTTTTCTCCATCTACAGTGATTGAGAGTTTGCTGAGTATAGTAGTCAGGGCTGGAATCTGTGGTCTTTCAGTGTTTGTAGAACATCTATCCAGGACCTTCTGGCTTTCAGAGATTCCATGGAAAAGTCAGGTGTAATTCTGATCAATTTGCATTTATTTGTTACTTGACCTTTTTCCTTCACTGCTCTTAATATTCTTTCTTTATTCTGTATGTTTGGTGTTTTGATTATTATTTGGTGAGGGGACAATTCTTTTTTTGGTCCAGTCTATTTGGTGTTCTGTAAACTTCTTGTACATTCATAGGCATGTCCTTCTTCAGGTTGGGAAAGTTTTCTTCTATGATTTTGTTGAATATGTTTTCTGCACCTTTGAGCTGGGCTTTTTCACTTTCTTGTATACCTATTAATCTTAGGTTTTTGTCTTTTTATGGTGTCCCATATTTCCTGGATATTTTGTGTTAAGGGTATGTTGGATTTAAGATTTTCTTTGATCTATTAATCTATTTCCTCTAGGTTATCTTCAGCACCTGAGATTCTGTATTCCATCTCTTGCATTCTGTTGGCTATGCTTGCATCTGTAGTTCCTGGTCATTACTCAACTTTTGTATTTCCAGCAGACCCTCAGTTTGTGTTTTCTTTATTGTCTCTATCTCAGTTTTCAGGTCTTGAACTATTTGAATTGTTTCCTTGTCTGTTTGATTGTTTTTTCTTGGCTCTCTTTGCTTTCTTCAAGAGATTGGCTGCTTTTTTGGCATTTTTTGGCTTGTTTTTTCTTCCATTTCTTTAAGGGATTTTCTCATGTCCTCTTTGAGGGTCTCTATCATTTTCGTGTGGTTGTTTTTAAGGTCAGTTTCATCTGTATTGGAATGTACTGGTCTTGATAGTATAGAGTGCCTAGAATCTGGTATTGTCATATAAGTCTTTCTGTTGTTGGATGTGTTCTTATACTGTTGTCTTCCCAACTCTTCTGCAAGTGGGTGTAGGTGGGGTCTGTCCCTCCTCTGGTGGGTATGGGTTCAATTCTCTCTCTCTCTCTCTCTCTCTCTCTCTCTCTCTCTCTCTCTCTCCCCCAGAAAGTGGAGGGGTACAAAACAGTAGCATTTTCTTATAACTTACTTTCTGACCTAGACATAGAATATATATATACATATATATATATATATATATATATATATATATATATATGTCACCTTATGATTTTTTAAAGGATAGAGTCAAGAGAAAAAATGTGGATAGGGGAGTATGAAAGAGAGGCAAGGCAGACTAGAATTTTCTTTCTAATAAATGCATGTGCCATTCCACCACCTTTCATACCACTCTTGGCTGCTCACTCTTTAGTAGGCAATAAGTCACTTTTGACATTAAATATTAAAAATTAAAATGCGAAAGCATGTGGTGGATGAATGTCTAGTGTATGCCTATGTATATATGCAATTGTCTTTATGTTTCACACACAATTATTACAACATCAAGAGGTCTATTACTATCCTTAAATGGATATATTATTTTTATCTGAGAACTGGATATGGCTTCATTATACTCACTACAGCCTATAAATATAAAGGCATTCAAAATAAACAATAAAAATAAAATAAATAAAATAAATAAAATAAATAATAAAAATAAAAAAATAAAATAAATATAAATATAATAAAATAAATATAAAATAAAATTATAAATATAAATAAAATAAATATAAATAAAATATAATTATAATTATAATTGTAAATTATAATTATAATATAAATAAAATTATAAAAATAAATAAATATAAATATAAATAAAATATAAAATAAATATAAAATTAAAATAAATATAAAGGCAAACAAAATAAACAATTATTAATTAATAAAATTAATTAATATCGAAAGTTACGGGATAGGCAAATTGCAGGAGGGGTGGAGGCAATGAAAGGATATCTTGATGGAGGGAGCTCTTATAGGTTTATGGAGAAAACTGATGTTAGAGAAACCCCAAGGAACCCAAAAGAATGACTCCAGATAAGACTCCAATCAATATTGGAGATGGTGGCTGAACTGGCCTTCTCCTGCAATCAGATTGTTGACTACCCAAATTGTCATCATAGAACCTTCATTCAGTAACTGCTGGAAGCAGATGCAGAGATCCACAGGCAAACACTGGGTTAAGCTCCAGGATTCCAGTAAAAAACAGGGAGGTGGATTCATATGAGCAAGAGGAGCCAAGATCATGATGGGGAACCCACAGAGACAGCTGATAGGATCTCATGGACTCTGGACCTACAGCTGGGGAGCCTGCATGGGACTGAACCCTTTGCATATGGGTGACAGCACTGTTACTTGGTCTGTATGTGGTGCCCCTGGCAGTGATCTAATCTTTGTATATAAGCTAGCTTGTGGGAGGCCATTCTCTATAGTAGGTTGCCTTACTCAGTCTTGGTGCAGGGGGAAGCAGCTTGGTCCTACCTCAACTTGAGGTGCCAAGTTTTGTTGACTCCCCATGGGAGGCCTTATGCTTGCTGAACAGTGGATGGGAGTAGGGTGGTGGGTGTGAAGAGAGCAGCAGGAGGATGTGAGAGAGATAGAACTGTGGTTGTTATATAAACTAATTAATATTTTTTAAAAAATAATTACATGAAATTTTATAGATTCCATGTTTTATATTAAATATGTATTTTTAAATTTAACATTACATACACGTACTATTGTATTTGCTTTGTTTCTAGAGAGGGACATACTTATTCTTTCAGGATCTGTGCCTGTCATATGTTGCTCTCATAAAAATTTTAACTGTATTAAATTAAATAGTTAAATTGAAAAACAGTGTTCTTTAAATTGAAAATAGTTTAAAAATAGAATATTGCAAAAATTTACGATCAGTTCAATTCTGATAACATGATATGTATTTCACTGGGAAGTTTTTTCAAGTGTACCTATCAATGAGATAGTTAAATATTCCTGTTTTATATTAAACACAATATTTCCTGAGTCTATTTATTTCCTTAATAATTTGAAATTTTATGATCTAATATACAGCTTCCTTAGAGCACTCTGCCAATAAATTTGGTATTTAAACACTTGGATTAGCTTTACAAACAAGAAGCTATGTTTTATCATGGACAGTCTCTAAAATCTAGGAACACAGGTTTTAGTTTCCTATATCAACTTCACTTGTTGAATCATTTTCAGACCTTGTTAAATTTTTTCATTCTTCCTACTCATTTTTACATTTGGTAATAAATTATATACTTATGTTTGAAGAGACAGTAGAAAGCTTGAAAACAACCTTAAATAAGATCTTTTAAAGAAGGTATATCAAAGTGAGGCAGGTACCTGCAATCCTGTCTAGACCTAGTCAGCTTTCCTTGACCTAGTTAAATGAAAGAACTCTGAGAAATTAAAGGTAAAGAAATGAGCCAAAGTTTTTCTGGAGGTGGCTTTGATGGCTTAAGAAAAATCACATCTGATCTTCCCAAGGAAACACATTCCTCAGACTGTCAGCATAAGCCAAGAAAGAAAGAAGAGACTAAAACATCCACAGCAACATTGAAGTTAGGAATGAAACAGACATAACCACTATCCCTTCAATACTGGACTTGAAGCATTACCCAGATCAATATGGTAACAGAAGGAAATTAAAAGAATTCAAATAGAAAAAAATTAAAGATACATTTATTTACAAATGAGAGGATAACATAATGTTAGAGATCACAAAAATACTAACAGAAAATATCAAGAAATGGTAAATCCAGCAATGTGGCAGGATATAGAATCAAGTGTCACAAATAAATAGATTTTCTCTACACCAATAAGAAACATACAGAGAAAGAAGTCAAGGACTTACCCCCATTCATAATGGCAGAAAAGAAAATATATCTAAAATAAACCTAACCAAGGAAGTGAAATATTTTTATAATAAAAATAACATACCTATAAAGAAAGAGAGAAAGACTTAGATAATGGGAAGACATTACATGATCATGGATTGGCAGAATTAACATTGTGGAATGATCATTTACCATTAGCTATTTACAAATTCAATGTAATAAAAGAAACACACTTTAACATCAAGGATAGACATTACCTTGGGGTAAAGGTTGGTAAAAGTTATTCCAAGCAAATAGAACTAAGAAGCAAGCTGGTTTAGCCATTTTAATATCTAGCAAAATAGACTTCAAACCAAAACTAATCAGAAAAGATAGGGAAGGACACAATATATTTATTCATCAAAAGAAAAAACCCATCAAGATGATATTTCAATTCTTAACATTTGTTAACCAAGGGTACCAACCTTTGTTAAAGAAATACTACTATAGTTTAAATCACACATTGACCCTCACAGTCTTATGGAGGGAGATTTCAGTACCCCTCTCACCAAGAGAGAGTTCATGCAGACAAAAACTTAACAGATTAATTGGGGGGGTGGTAGGGGAGGACGGGTGGGAGAAGAGAACTGGGATTGTCATGTAAAACAATGTTGTTTCTAATTCAAATAAAAAAAGTTGGGAAAAAACTTAACAGAAATATGTTGGAGCTAAATGATGTTATAAACCAAATAAACTTAACAGATATTTATAGAACATTCAACCCAAACACAAAGGAATATATCTTCTCAGCACCTCACAGAACTTTGTCCCAAATTCATCATATACTCAGACACAAATCAAGTCTCATTAGGTACAACAAGTTGAAATAAATTCCTGCATCCTACCAGACCACTATGAGCTAAAGTTTGAGAGCAAAAACAACAGAAGCAACATAAAGCTTACAAACTCATAGAAACCTAACAACTCTCTACTTGGTGAAAAATGAGTCAATGCAGAAATAAAAACAGAGAAACAGCTGACCTGAACAAGGGGAGCTTATGGACCCCAGACTGATAGCTGGGAAACCAGCAAAGGACTGATCCAGACCCCCTGAACATGGGTGTCAGTGAGGAGGCCTCTGCAATATGGGGCCTCTGGCAGTAGATCGGTATTTATCCCTAGCAAAAGAATGGACTGTGGCTTCGTGTTGGTGGTGCACGCCTTTAATCCCAGCACTTGGAAGGCAGAGGCAGGCAGATCTCTGTGAGTTTGAGGCCAGCCTGGTCTACAGAGCAACTACCAGGATGGGCTCCAAAGAGACATGGAGAAACCTTATCTCAGAAAAGAAAAGAATGTACTTTGGGATCACATTCCACATAGAAAGATATTCTCTCAGCCTAGACATGCTGGGGAGGGCCTAGGCCCTGCTCCAAATGATATGACAGACTTTGAAGATTCCCCCATGAAAGGCATCACCCTCCCTTGGGAGAAGTAAGGGGGGGCAGAGGTGGAGGGTAGAGAGAGGGGGGAACTGGGATTGGCATTTAAAACCAGCTTGTTTATAATTTAAATTAAAATAGAAAAAAATGACTTTCAAGAATTCAATGAAAATTAATACACATATACCCAAATTTATAGGAAACAATGAAAGCAGTTCTAAGCGGAAAGTTCATAAAAAATGGATATTTCTCATATTAGAAATCTAACTGCACACCTAAAAGTCTAGAACAAAAGAAGCAAAGATTGAAGGAAATAATCAAACACATGGCTGAAATCAATAAAATTGAAACAAAGAGAATAAGACAAAGAATCAGTAAAATAAAGAGTTGTTCTTGAACTTGCTCTATAGACCAGGCTGGCCTCAGACTCACAGACATCCACCTGCCTCTTGCACCCAAGTGCTGGGATTAAAGACATGGGCCACCAATGCCCAGCGGTAGTCAAACTCTTATTTAAACTAATCGAAGGACAGGTGGTTTCCTTTGCTGGTTTCCCAGCTATCAGTCTGGGATCCATAAGCTCCCCTTGTTCAGGTCAGTTGTTTTTCTGTGAAAATACATAAGCTAATAAAATCAGAAAAAAATGGACGTGACGACATACCTTTAATCTCAGCACTGGGGAGCAGAGGCAGCAAGATCTCTGACTTTGAGGTCAGCCTGGCCTACAAAGTGAGTTCAAGGATAATCAGGTTACACAAAGAAACTGTGTCTTAAAAAAATCAAAAAAGAAACATAAAGGGGGGCATAACAATCAACCCCAAGGACATCCAGGGAATCATAAGGACATACTTTAAAAACCTGTAAGAGTCGGGTGTTGGTGGCACACACCTTTAATCCCAGCACTCAGGAGAAAGAAGCAGGTGGATCTCCGTGAGTTCAAGGCCAGCCTGGTCTTCAGAGTGAGTGCCAGGTTAGGCTCCAAAGCTACACAGAGAAACCCTGTCTCAGGAAAAAAAAAAAAAAACTGTAATATACCAGATAGGAAAATCAATGGACAATTTTCTCAATAGATAGCACTAACCAAAGTTAAATCAGGCTCATATAACAAATTGAAATGGACCTATAGCCCCAAGGAAATAGACACAGTCATTTAAAACCTTCCCCACTCCAAAAAAAATCCCAGAGCCAGATGGTTTTAGTTCAGAATTTTACCAGATTTTAAAGAACAGTTATTGATGATATTCCTTACATTTTCTACAACATACAAACAAAAGGATCGTTGCCCAGTTTATTTTGATGACACAATTACCATGATACCTAAACCACACAAAGATTCGATAGAGAAAGAGAATTACAAAACTATTTCCCTTATGAACATAGATATAAAAATACTCAATAAAAAACTTTGAAACCAAATCCACAAACAAATCAAAAATAATAATTCACCATGGACAAGTAGGCTTCATCCCAGAGATACAGAATTATTCAGTATAGGAAAATCAATAATGTAATCTACTATATAAATAAATTGAAAGAAAAAACACAATAATTACATTAGATACCAACAAAGTCTTTGACAACATCCAACACCCCTGCATGATAAAAGTCCTGGAGATATTAGTGTTCCAAAGAACATGCCTAAAAGTAATAAAAAATTTGCAATAAACTTATGGTCAACTTCAAATTAAATGGAAAGACACTCAAAATGTAAACAGTTGACTAAGGAATTCCTACAGTTGAAAAACACTTTCAGCAATGTGGCTGTATATATAAGATTAACTCAAAAGAATCAATGTCATTTCTATACACAAATGACAGACTGAGGAAGAAATCAAGGAAACATTACCTTTCACAACAGACACAAACAATGTAAAACAACTTGAGGTAATGTTAACCACACAAGTGAAGGATTTGTATGATTAAACACCTGAGGCATTTGAAAAAAAAATAAGATATTAGAAGATCAAAACATTTCCCATTCTCATGAATCAGTAAGATTAACACAGTAAAAATGACCATCCTACTAAAAGCAATCAATAGATTCAGTGCAATAGAGTCAAAACTCCAAGACAACTCTTTCCAGACTATAAAAAGTTAGAATTGCATATGAATTCTCAACTTCATATGGGAAAACAAAAATCTAGTGTTGCTAAAACAAACCTTAAAAATAAAAGTACTGCTGAAAAAAATCATCCTTCCTAATTTCTAGTTGTGCTATACTATAGTAAGGAAAACTTCGTTGCATTAGCATAAAAACAGTTATGTTGATCAATGGAATTAAGGTGAACACCCGGATATAAATGTACACACATATGGACACATTATTTTAGATAAAGAAACCAGAAATACAATCTGTATAAAGAAAGCATCTTCAGCACATGATACTTGTCAAATCAGACATCTGCAGGTAGAGGACAAATAGATTCATACTTATCACACTGTACAAAACTCAAATCCAAATGCATTAAAGACCTCAACATAAAACCACACATACTGATACTGATAGAACAGAAAGCAGGGAAGAACCTTGAATGCTTTGGCACAGGAGACAGCTTTCCAAACAGAGGCAGACACTAAGATCAAAAATTAATAAAAGGGACCTCATGAAACTAAAAAGTTTGTATAAGGCAAAAGACACTGTAAATCAGAAAAAGAGGCAGCTTATGGAATGGTAAAATATTTTTACCAACCCCACATCCAATAGAGGTCTAATATCCTAAATATATAAAGAACTGAATAAACTAGATACTAAAAAATGAAATAATCCAATTAAAATGAGTTATAGAAATAAACAGAATTCTCAACAGAGGAATCTTCAATGGCTGAAAAACACTTAAAGTAATATTGCACATCAGGGAAATGCAAATCCAAACAACTTTGAGAATCCATCATGTACATGTCATAATGCCTAAGATCAATAACATAAGTGACAGTTCATGCTAGAGAGGATCTGGATCAAGGGGAACACTCTTCCATTGTAGTGGGAGTGCAAAATTGTACAGCCACTATGGAAATCAAAATGGCCGTACAGTCGAACTGCCTTGGGGATGCCAGCTGTCAAATAATGAAACATAGACATTTTATTAATTATGAAAGCTTGGTGTTAGGTAAGACTTGTCTCCAACTATTTCTTATAACTTTAATTAATTTTAAACTATATTCTGCTTTATGGCTCATTACCTCTTTTCCATATTGGATGTCTCACTTCCTCTGTGACTTGCTAGTGAATCTCCCTTTTCCTTTCCATGAGGTCCTCTCTCTCCCTGTAAGTTCCACATACTCTCCCCTGCTTAGCCATTGGCAAGTTAGCTCTTTACTAAATCAATCAGAAGGGGCCTTAGGCAGGTGAGGTAAAAAATAAATACCTCTTCACACCATGTACAAATATCCCACAACATTTCCCTCTTGTTAGTCTCAATACATGGGGAAGGTTTTTAACTCTCACACAGTAAAACTATATACAATATGAACAATTATCAGGTAGGAACTACATTGACAATGTCTGTTTGACAACTTTCAGAGGAAGTACTCTACTATCTATTCTATCTTGGTGAGTCCATAATCTTGTACCTCAATTACTTGTGCCTAATTACCGAAAATACCTTTTTAGACCTTAAAACATTTTCTTAGATGGAGAACTTAAGCATTTATATATCTCAATCTTTAAAAATTAATATCAGTTTTGCAAGTTTCTTTTCTAAATTTGGTAAAAAAAGAAAAGAGTAAAACCATAACTATCTAGATTTCAAGCCCATCATAAACCTGAGAATAAAATATTTCTTGAGTAATAGGAAGTACAGAGCAAGAAACTTCCACAACTAAAAAATGATACATACAGCTGGCTTCCTGATAGTCACCCAAGGTTTCTCTGTAACATTGGGACATCCATTTTCTGCCTAAAGCCTAAAATATCTGACAGACTTTTCTGTGAAGCAGGGATTTTGAAGGCCTGGCTTACCTTGTCTTGACAAAGTTCAGTAGTTGATCTCCTTTGTCTCTTGCTTGTGCATTGGGACAACATATTATCAGCAGTCCAAACAAGGCAAATTGTTTTGCCCAGGGGCTAGCTTTGCCACATTTAAAGCAAACTTCATATGAAGGTTTTTTGATGCCAATCATTTTCTCTGAAGTAGATAGGTGCTGACAGGAATAGACATATTTTGATGTCAAGAATAGCCTTAAATCACTAAAGCATCTTAAATGCCATATCTGTAGAACTCTGAAGTGTTTGAAGATCACCAATCTATTACAAATACATAAAGCTAACTAAAGCTTATTTTAGTCTACATCTAAAACATTACTACAAGTTTGCTTGTTATCTTAATTATTCTAAAAAGTTTGTAATATTTCCTTCCAAGGAATAGAAGTTTATATTACAATTTTAAATGAGTTGTATAGGTGTAGTACCTTACAGCATGTTTTAACAAAAATAAAGTTAAATTTGTATCAATATACAAAAATCCATATTTGCGTAAAATATTTGAGACTAGCTGCTGCTTTTTAGATTAAAATAGATTTAGTAATTACCATTTAATACTATCATTCCCATCCTTTTATTCAGAAATAGATTCCTGAATCTCACCTCCTTTGCTTTGTTTTCTCCCTGACCAGGTCCAATAACAACTTGCAGTCAAACTCCCTAAATTATAATAAACATTCATATCCCACCACCCACTCAAACTCTTGAAAATGTGGGCACCATTTTCTTAAAATTACTTCCTTTTTCTGGGGGTAAGGGAGCCTGAGAAATTTGGGATGATGGCAAAGTCTTAGGAGAGCTAACTATAAATTTTATTGTACAATCTCTGTAAGACATGAAACTATAATACATAACTGAAGTCCAGCCTATAGTAGTCTATGAGGCTGAACCTCAAAGGTCACATCCAGGAATGGTTACAGTTCATTGCAGAAAACTTAAACACTTTAAATGTCATGTGCAGCAGATCTCAGAGTGATTAGAGGACCACAATCTATTAAGTACATCTGGAGTACACAAACTTAGTTCCTAGTTAACTGCTTCAGACTCAAACATGAAAACATGTACAGGAAATTAGATGAGGCTTTTATCTACAATTAGTACTCTACATGGCTACTAATATCATGACAGAAATTTATATATACATAATAATCTTGTAGATTTTGAGATAATATTTATACCTTAATAAAAGTTTTAAAGAAATGGATGCACACCAAAGGATGGTGATTTTAAGTGGCAATAGAATATCCCATTAATTTTGAAGAAGATCCACACGTCACTCACCTTCCGGCGGCCCAGGACCCTTCAGCTCCAGAGGCAGCCCAAATACTCACAAAAGAGGGCACCCAGGAGAAACAAGCTTGACCACTATGCCATTATTAAATTCTGCCTGACCACTGAGTCAGCCATGAAGAAGACAGAAGACAACACACTTGAGTTCATTGTGGATGTCAAGGCCAACAAACACCAGATCAAACAGGCTGTGAAGAAGCTCTGTGACATTGATGTGGACAAAGTCATAAGGCCTGACAGAGAAAAGAAGGCATATGTTCGGTTGGCTCCTGTTTATGATGCTCTAGATGTTGCCAGCAAAATTGGGATCATCTAAACTGAGTCCAGCTGGCTAATTCCAAACATACACTTTTTCACCATAAATTAAAAAAAAAACCTGAAGATGAGAACATGCATACACATAACTGTGATTGTGGATGGGAGTTTTTTGTCCTGCACAGTACTGCAGTTATTTAGTGCCAAATAAACACACAAAGGCTTATATTAATTATAAACTGTTTGGCCAATGGCTCAGGATTCTTATTGTCTAGGTCTCTCTTAATTATTAAACTATTACTATTAATCTATGTATATCCATGTGATCTTGGCTTGCCAGAGAATGCTCAGTAACTACATGGTATCTCTCTCACAACTCTGCCTACTACTTCTCTCTCTCTCTCTCTCTCTCTCTCTCTCTCTCTCTCTCTCTCTCTCTCTCTCTTGGATTTCCCACCTGTCTCAATCCTTCCTGCCCATTGGCTGAAACAGCTTTATTCATCAACCAAAAGAAAAACAGATATTCAGAGCAAACAGAAAGACATTCACCATCACTGTGCCATTAAATATTTGATGAAGATTCTAAAAAACATGTAATGGAAAAAAGAAAACATGTTCAACAAATGGTGCTGGGAAAATGGGTATCCACATGCAGAGGAAAGAAATTAGATCCATATCTGCCACGTTGCACACACACAAAAAAAAAAATCAGACACAGCAAAGGCCTAAATGTAAAACCTGAAACACTGGAAATACTAGAAGAAATTACAAGCAGTACCATACATGAAACAGATGTAGGAAAGGACTTTCTGAATAGGAATTATTTTGCCCAAGAATTAACATCAACAATTGAAAATTTCGCTTAAGAAAAATAAAAACCTTCTGCACAGGTGAAAAATAAAAAACAAAAATTCAAAAATCAATCAACGAGGTGAAAATGAAACCCACAGAATAGAAGGCAATCTTTTCCTGCTATCCATCTGACAGAGGATTAATAAACAAAATATATAAAAGACTAAAAAAGAAAACTAAAACAAGAAAAAAATTGCCAATTTGTTAATTAGGTCTGGGGCTTGAACATAGAGTTCTCTAAAGAAGAAGAAGAAAAGACTAAGAATTATGTTAAAAATATGTCATTGTCCCTAGCAATTAGGGTAACACAAATCAAAACAACACTGAAATTTCATTTTACCACAATCAGAAAGGCAAAGATCTACAATACAACTGACAACAAATCCTGGAGAAGGAGTAAGGAAAATGCATCCCTCAGTCACCGTTAGTGAGATTGCAAAGTAGTCCACCACACTAGAAATTAGTGTGTAGAATCTCAAAAAGCTAAAAATAAGCTACTATATGTCCTGGCTGTACTACTTCTTGGTATATGCCCAAAGGACTCTACATCTTACTTAACCAACCATGTACATTCCTGTTCTATGCACAATAGCTAAGGAATGGAAATAATCTATATGTCCTTCAACTAACATATGTATAACAAAAATGTGATAAACATATACTATGGAATACTATTTTGCTGTGAAGAAAACTGAAATCATAAAACTTACAGATGGGTGGAACTAGAAAAGATCACAATTTGTATGATAACCCAGGCCCAGAAAGAAACATTGTATGTTTGCTCTCATCTGAAGCGCCTTACTCCAGATCTTGATGTGAAACTTTTAATTCTCAGAGGGTCACCTACACTCCCTCCTTTTCTAAAGCTTACTGTGATATATGTATGTAGGCAGATCAAGAAGTTCCTGTAAAAAAAAAAATAAAACTCACTGTACTATACTGCCTAGTCTCATTTTCTGAACAACTGATTCTAATATGTATTTTACAGGTCTCCTCCAGTAAAAAGTAAATAAAATGAATGTTTTGTGCAAATTGGACTATCCAAATATTATACTGGAAATTTGTCGACCTGCTCATTATACACCCTTCTGATATTCTTAATTCCTACTTAAATCAATGTAAAGAGCCCAGGTAAAGAAGAAAATGGAAAACCTTACCTGATAACTGATCTCAGATGTAAATATATGAATGGGAGACAGCTATGGACACAGCAGCAGACATAAAATCATTCTCTGAAAAGTTTTCCTACAATTACAATAAGGGTTATTGATTCTGTATAGATGTGATTCCTGGCCAAAGGATAATGGGAAGGCAGTTGTTTGGTGCACTTTAGCAACAGTAACTGTGAGGAAGTGGCAAAGAACTTCTCTTTGTAAATGGGAGATATTAAGTCCAGGGAAGAAAGCATATAGTAAGCGTGATTGCCACCTGTCAGTCCATCATCAGAAACTATACCAGGCTACAAACATGGAAATGATAGATGAGGGAAAGAGAATAATAGAAGGAATCAATCTGTATCAGTCATTAATCCTCATGTTATTCTTAAATGAGATATACCAAGGGCTTTTGCAATTGTTTATAAAACAAAATGAGCAAATATCACACTTCTGGGAAGTGTTAAGTCAACAATAATAACTGAGTTTTGTGCATTTCATTATAGTGTTAATTGTAACATTTTTATGAAAGTTGTGACATATCATATTTTAGCCCTTAGGTCATGTCAAATAAGCTTAATTGACTGACGTCCAACAAGGTCTTTGATACAATATGGAAGAATGGTTTGTTTCCTCCCTTAGAAGGAAAGAAGGAAATTTTATATCCTGCTGACATCTGTTTCTCCTGTCTGGAAATTTCATATGAAAATCACACACACCCTGAGTATTCTGGCAAATAGTCTTGGTAGAATTCATCAGAGACCTGGGAGAGTCCATAAAGAGGAAATCTCAAGAAAAAGTGTCATTCTCCATTGTGGGGCCAGAAAGTTATGAATCCAATCTCTGAAGCTCTTTTCTTGGGGGTAAAACCATCAGGTTAAGGAAGCACATAAGTCATCCAGCTCCTCCTCACTTCAGTCAATCCCACTTATATTCTGTTACTTACAACCAGAAGAATCCTGGTAAACTCACCATATAAGAAAAGCTAAACTCATTAAAATGGAATGAGAACTCAGACAATAAACTTCAGTCAATTAGCTGAAGTTCATTTTCTGACAGTAATACAAATTTAATTTAGAAACTTAGCAAACATTAATGCAAGATCACAAAAGTGTTTATGCTCTGGCATCTGACATAAGATTATAACCTAGAAATCCTGTCACCTCCACTTTACTTAATCATTTTATGTGGAAAATGAGTCCTAATTCAAGGAATAAAAATGCTCTCTTGACCTGGACACCTGGCACAGGATGATGTGGTAGACTTTGGGGAGCCCCTTTTGAGGTCCTTACCCTGCCTGGGGAGTGGAGGGGGGATGTCTAGGGGCAGGTGGGATGTTGGAGGGAGGGGAAGGAGAGGGAGAAGGGACTGACATCTGAAGCAACCTTGTTCCTAATTTGAACTAATAAAATAAAAAACAGGGGACCAGCTGATTATGGATAGTTATTCCCATGGCATGAAATGTGAAATATCTCACTGGACCTTACTGTTAGATTCAAAACCAATCACTACAAAAGCCTCAGGCAGCAGAGGAATGAGACCATGGCCACTTATTTATCGTCTGCTCTAACTGATTCATGAGCTGCAACTCGATGAGTGGTGAGTGATCTTGGATTCATCAGCTTCTTTATGTGTGGCCAAGCTTCTCATCTAGAGTGACTATACATGCAAACACACTGCCTTGCATGAGGTGTAGAGGGAGGATAAATATCTATCCAGCTTATATATAATCTGACTACATTTTATGAATCTGTCCAATCACATTAGGTTTTTCCATAACTTTCTTAGACCATCTGCACTGGATTTACTGTTAGCTGCTCGCAAAACTAGCAATGCCGAAAGATGATAAAGAAAGCCTAAAAGAGGCACATGCAATTTTTTATATAATAACAATCCACATTTAAAAAACATTGAAAGATAAAAGAGGTTTCAAATATTGCCAGGATGACAGATGAGATGCTGGTGACAAGATGTTGACCTTACACTCCTTTGAAGTAATTCTCACTAAACTTCACAGCACATGGCAAACAATGTGCAACAACAGTTTCAATTGGGTTATCTTGATTAATGCTCCCATCTGGAAAGATGAATCTGACTAAGGAGATTCTGGAAATTATGTGAATGAAAGTCAGATAGGAACATGGTTATTTGAGTTCAGAAACAGCCTTTAATATAAACCTCAAGTTGCATCCTGGACAACCTCCCTATGATGACTTAAAGCCTATCAGCCCCCTTTTGTGTTTCCGATGAATAACTGTTTGAAGGCTGTTCATTCTATGCTTAAAGTTAATTCTTATGCATATGCTTCAGAATACATTCAATGTCTATTGGGTGTCACAGTGTGTTTACATCCAACTGTGAAGTAGGTGAGGACCTGGAGAAGAGGAGAGACATGGTTCTGAAGCTGTATGTGATCTGACTCCATCCACCATGAGGTGGATTGTATTTCTACAGCCAATAAAAGAATATTTGGTTAATATTTCTATTCAAGAAAATATTTAATAATAAATAAGACTCAATCATGACAGGACCTGAGTAGCCAGGATAAGTCAATACTCTACATTGAGGCCAAGTTTCTAAAATTTAAGTTGTGTTAGAAAATATTTGATCATTGAACAAGCACTTTACCCACTGAGCTATCTCCCTGGTCTTAATGGCATCTCTCATATGGTAACACTGTGATCATCTTTTAGTAAGAAATAATGGAACACAAGCTATATTATAAAACTTGCCCCAAGTTGCACTGAGGTACCAAGTAGAAAGTGAAACATAGTTGTGTCTCATAGTAAAGCCATATTCTCAATAAGCAGTCATTTCTGTGACCTTCGCAATGCAAGACAAGAAAATAGTTGCAGACAATAATTTTTTTTCCAGAAGTAGCTCTATCACCAGATCCTTACTAATGCCAATTAAATAGTTAATATTCTACTTGGAATTTTGGAAAACATGGGCAAAGCATAAAATGGACTGCATTTTCTCAAGGAAATGTCAAAGAATAACTATTAAGTGCAAAAAGAATACTATTATACCATAATGTAAGGATCACTTAATTCAAACAAAATGACAATATTTTCAGTAAAACAAAGTTCTCTTTCTGTTCACTGAGAAAGTCAGGTAGCAAACCCTTCAAAATGAAAAAGCACCAATTCTAGGTGCACAATTTACTAGGGTAAATTTCTAGCTCATATGAATATAAAGTTTATATCATTGAGACTACAGAAATGGCTTAATAGATTTTTGAATTTTGTGGAGTACAGGTTTTCAAAGTATGGCATGATGATTCTCTGGATTTCCTCAGTGTCTGTTGTTATATTCCCCTTTTCATTTCTGATTTTCTTTATCAGCATACTCTCTCTCTCTGACTTTTTGTTAGTTTGGATAGTGGTTTGTCTATGTTGTTGATTTTTCAAAGAACAAATTCTTTGTTTCATTTATTCTTTGTAATGTTTTCCTAGTTTCTACTTTATTGATTTCAGCCCTCAGTTTGATTATGTCCTGGCTTCTACTATTACATGGTGAGGTTCCTCCTTATTGTTATAAAGCTTTCAGTTGTTCTGTCAATTCTCTAGTGTGACTATTCTCTAGTTTCTTCATGTGGGCACTTAGCGCTATGAACTTTACTCTTAGCTTTCAAAGTATCCCATAACTTTGGGTATATTGTGTCTTCGTTCACATTAAATTCTAGAAAGTCATTAATTTCTTTTTTATTTCTTCCTCAACCCAGGAATGGTGCGATTGGGCATTATTCAATTTCCATGACTTTGTAGGTTTTCTGCAATTTGTGTTATTTTGCATTCTGCCTTTAAAGCATGGTGGTCTGATAAGATACATGAGGTTATTTAATTTTTTTTCCTATCTGTGGAGGTTTGCTATGTTGCCAAGTATGTGGTCAGTTTTAGAGAAGGTTCCATGTGACGCTGAGAAGAAGGTATATTCTTTTGTGTTTGGATGGAATGTTCTGTAGATGCATGTTAAACCCAATTGGGTCATAACTTCTGTTAGATCCTTTGTTTCTTTGTTAAGTTTCTGTCTGCTGGTCCTGTCTAGTGTTGACAATGGGGTGTTGAAGTCTCCTACTATAAGTGTGTGGGGTTTTATGTGTGGTTTATGTGTGGTTTGAGCTTGCGTTATGTTTCTTTTACAATTGTGGGTGCCCTCGTATTTGGGGCATAGATGTTCAGGATTGAGACTTCATCATGATGGACTTTCCCTGTGATGAGTATGAAATGCCCTTCTTCATCTCTTTTGATTGATTTTAGTTTTAAGTCTAATTTGTTAGATATTAGGATTGCTAAACCAGCTTGTTTCTTGGGTCCAATTGATTGGAAAATCTGTTCCCAACCCTTTACTCGAGGTAATGCCTGTCTTTGAAGTTAAGGTGTGTTTCTTGTAAACAGCAGAAGGATGGATTCTGTCTTTGTATCCATTCTGTTAGCCTTTATCTTTTTTTTTAGGTTGGGGAAGTTCTCTTCTATGATTTTGTTGACTATGTTTTCTGTACCTTTGAGCTGTATTTCTTTTTTTGTTTATTTGTTTTTATTTTTATATATTTGAATTACAATCAAGATTGAATTACATGATGATCCCAGTTACCTTCTCCTGCCCTTCCTCCTCTACCACCACCTCAACTAAAATCCTACCTGTCATATGTCCTTTCTTCTAATCAACACCCGACTCAAAATTTCTGCTTCCTCATGACCTCTGCATCCTTCCTTTTCTTCCCTTCTCACTCTCGTAGTTTTTTCCCCCCTCTTCCCATGTTCTCAATTTGCTCAGGGGATGGTGACCCTTTCCCCTTCTCCAGAGGACAAAGTGACAAAGTTTGTCACTTTTAGGGTCTTCCTTATTTACTAGTATCTCTGGCAGTGTGGATTGTAGGATGGTAATCCCTTACTCAATGTCTAAAAATTTACATATGAGTGAGTACATATCATGTTTGGCTTTTTGTGATTGGGTTACCTCACTCAGAATGGTTTCATCCTGCAAATTTCAAGATTCCAGTGTTTTTTCTGCTGAGTAGTACTCCATTGTGTAAATGTACCACTTTTTCTCTATCCATTCTTCATTTGAGGGGCATCTGGAAGCAGCCTAGCCTGTATCTTTTTATAGGCAGGTTAAGACTATTGACAGTGAGGGATATTAATGACCATTGATTGTTGATTCTTGTTTGTTTTGGATTTATTTTTGGTGGTGTCATTGTATGTAGATTTCTCCCTCTTTTTTCTTTTCATGTTTGGTAAAGTGGAATTATCTATTGCCTATGTTTTTGTGAGTGTAGTTATCTTCTTTGGTTTGGTTTTTTTTTCCAAAACTTTCTGTAAGGCTGGATTTGTGGATACATATTTTTTAAATCTTGTTTTGTCATGGAATATCTGGAATATCTTGTTTTCTCCATCTATAGCGATTAAAAGCTTTGGTGGGTACAGTAGTCTGGGATGGCATCCATGTTCCCTTAGTGTTTGTAGTACACCTATCCAGGACCTTCTGGCTTTCAATATTTCCATTGAGAAGTTGGCTGTGATTCTGATAGGTCTGCCTTTATATGTTACTTGGCCTTTTTCCTTTGCTGCTCTTACATTTTCTGTTTATTCTGTATGTTTGACGTTTTGATTATTATGTGGCAACGGGACTTCTTTTTGTGGTCTAGTCTATTTGGTGTTCTGTAAGCTTCTTGAACATTCATAGGCATATCCTTCTGTAGTTTTGGGAGATTTTCTTCTATGATTTTGTTGAATAAGTTTTCTGTACCTTTGAGCTGTATTTCTTCACCTTCTTCTATACCTATTATTCTTAGGTTTGGCCTTTTCACGGTGTCCCATATTTCCTGGATATTTTGTGTTTGGGATTTGTTGAACTTGAGATTTTCTATGGTTGCTGACTGTATATCCTCTTGTGATTCTTCAACATCTGAGATTCTCTCTTCCATATCTTGTATTCTATTGGTTATACTCACATTCTTAGTTCCTGATCATTTTTGCAGCCTTTCCATTTCAAGAATCCCCTCATTCTGTGTTTTCTTTATTGTTTTTCTTTCAGCTTTCATGCTTTGAACTGTTTAGATTGTTTCCTTCACTTGTTTGGTTGTTTTTTCTTGACTTTCTTTAGATTCTTTAAGAGAATTATTTATTTCTTGAATTTTTTGTTTGATTTTTCTTCTATTTCTTTAAGAGATTTTCTTGTTTCCTCTTTAAGGGACTCTTGTCATCTTCACAGTATATATTTTGAGGTCTGGCTCTTCTTCTTCTGTGTTTTCAGATCTTGCTGGTGTGGAGTCCCTAGATTCTGGTGGAATCATATTGGTCTTTCTGTTGTTGAGTGTGTTCTTATTCTGTCTTCTTCCCATGTCTTCTTCCAGTGGGTGCAGGTAGGGTCGCTTTATCTCCTCTTCTTACCAGGTGTTGTATGTGAATTAAGACTTCAGTGTCTGCAGCTCTGGATGGACTTGACTCTCCTCGTCCTTCCTCAGCAGATGTCAGGGCAGAGGAGGAACGAGATTGAGGTGTTTCAGGACTCAGGTAGATTCTCTTTGTCTGAGCAGGTCCACTCTATGCCAGGGTCCAGCCCAGAGAGATCTAAGGAAGAGGTAGTGGGGGGAGTTGGGGAGAAGAGCGGACACTCACCTCAGCAGAAGTCAGGGCTGAGGGTAGAATCAATGCTCTTACACTCTTGATAATATTCTAACAATTTTACATTGGATTGTTATTTATTTCTATTGTCACAAGAAATTTTCATCTCACAGTTTCCATGAACCTAGTAGGTATTAAAGTGTTCATAGAAAGTAAATACTCAAATTAGACCTCAAACCATTTCTGGGATTCAGATTTCACTTACATTAGATACTTTACTCCTTTTTAAAAATAGATTCTTTGCTCATAAAATAATATATCCTGATTATAGGTTCCCCTCCTTCTATTCCTTCTACTTCCTCCCCACCTTTACTCCCATCAAAATACACTCAATTTCACTATCTTATTAGAAAATAACTGAATTCTGAGGAGTAACAACAAACAAGAAAGTATGTAAAAATTCAACAATTAGTGAATATGAAAAAATTATCACAGTGGTAATAGCATTCATGAAGATCCAGAGTTCTGAAACAATAACCTATAATCAGTTAAGAATGAATAAACAACAATAAATAATCATGAAATATTTTATTCCAATTATAATATCATCAAAAGGATTAACTACTAATGATATATTTAAGAAAAAAGTACAGGAGTTGGGGTGGGGCACAAGGGAGGAGGAGAGGGAGTGGGAACTGGGGTTGACATGTAAAAGAAGCTTGTTTCTAATAAAAAATTACAAAAGAAAGAAAAAGTACAAAAGCTATAGTATTAATGAGGAAACTAAAGATCTAAATAATAATTAAAGGAAATAGTAAGCTCGTGTACTGAAAGACTTCCAATTGTTAAATTAAATTAAATTGTTAAAATAGTATATTTTTCACCAAAGTGGTGTGGGTTGAATGTAAAATAGCCCTATATGATACTTGGAACCTAGCTGTTAGCACTGTTTGAGAAGGCTATAGAGTCCTTAGGAGGTAGATCTTGGCTGAAGGACCTAAGGAGTAAACCTTGACATTTGTTTTCTGGTGTATTTGTTTGCATTTTATTTATTATTTCATGTGTATGAATGCTTTCTTTTTATGTTTGTGTATTATTTGTCTGTCTGTTATCCATGAAAGCCAGAAGTGGGTGTTGGAATCCCTAGGTGTGGAGTTACAGATATTGGGAGCTGTTGTGTGGGTGTTGAGAATAACACCTGTTTCCTCTATAAAAGGAGGTAATACTCTTAACTACTGAGATATACCTCTAAGGCTTGATGTTTTATAAAATTATAGACTTTGGAAACTACATTATGAGAAGATTGTGGAAGAATTTGTAGCTAGTGACTTTAAAAAAACTAAAATACTGTTATCAGAACTTAATGGGACATTCTAGTGGCATTATAGAAAACCAGAATGCCTATAGATGTGTTCATAGATAAAAATAGTAGCATGACATGGAACCTCTATCTAACACTACTGACATGTTATGAAAGATCTGCCCACTGGTGCTATAATTGAAAGCCTGTTTTAAACGTAACCAACTACTGTTTCAATGGATTTGAGGCCCACAGTATGGGAAGGAATCCTCATCTGGTACTATAAACCTGGGCAAAAGAATTGGCCCAGATAAAGGTCCATGTAGAGAAGCTAATGATGTTATTTTGTTAAGTGGAACTGATTCTCTTGACTAAATGGCTCCTAAATAGCTATGTTTATACTCTAAAATTGGTATTGCTGTCAACTTTGGTCAAATAAACTTCCTTTTACATTTTTATAGTGATCAACAGTAACTGACAAGACTCATAACTGACCAAAATGATGAGAATTCATGACAATCAAATGCTATGTCATAAATGTGACTTCTCTATCACTTCCTTTAAGGCTCAGGGAACATTACTGAAAGGGTAAAGTGAATTTAAGAGCCAGAGTAAGTAGGGAAATAGTGTACAAAGTCAGCTCCTAGTAATGACATAGCCATTTTACTCTGGAATTGACAGCAGCTCTGACTACCTGCACAAGACTGGGTCCATCAACAATCTGTCATGTAGAAGGAAATAGTTCATGAGGTTTCACCCATCCCTGTGCATTTATACACAGTTAACATTATTGAGGAAGGGAGAGATTTTTTCAACTGAAGAGCCACTGTTAAGGTAGTCACATTCCTATGAACAACCTGTAATTCATGCTCCTGTAAGCAACACTAATGTGATCTACTGTGTCATTGTGAGAGGGGAATAGAAGACATAGAAACATGAGTGGGATTAATTAAGGAAATAAAGTGGATGTAAAGGAATGAGAGTTGGATAAGAAAATAATAAATGTATAAATATGACAAAAATACATTATGGAGAGCTAAGAAATGCCATGAGAAAATCTATGTATACTGATAAAATTAGGAGTACAAACATAAACAAGAAAAGATAAAATAAGAAATGGGAATGGTGACTTATCATCTCCCTTACTGACCTTCAAGCGAAGTCATTGCTTTTTGCTTCCATGGCCTTATGCTCTGCTGATCTATACAACCTGGCTTTGAAAACTGTAGTACCTCTGCCAGGAGGCATAACCATTTTACCAAACTGATGGCTCAGGTTTCCATTTGGCTTTGATCATGTCATATTCTTGAAACTATAGGTTAAGAAAGAACATATACCATTAGCAGGGGCAATTGACCAGAACTACCATTTGGAAATTGAACTAGTACTCCACCTAAGGGCAAGGAAGATTATATCTGCAATGCAAGTGATATCTTGATGCATTTCCTAGAATTATCCCATTCTGGGATTAAGGTGAATAAGAAGTGACAACAAACCAATCCTAGGAAATAAGTTCTTAGCCACAAACAAAGGGAATCATGAGGTGGCTTGTTCATAGATAAGGGAATTCAAGATGCCAGGAAAATCTGTACGAAGGTATGGAGAACAGTGAAGAAGAGATAATAGCCCCAGAAGCTTCCCACCTCTTTAGAAAGTTAGCATAGCTAACTTTCATGGGAGTTTTATGCTGGACCAATTAATAATCACTGTTTAGTATTTAACAGCTGTGATATCTATTGTTGTTTGTCAACTTGAGTATATTTAGAATAAACTATAATCCAATTCAGAAATGGAGTGTACACCTGTGATCTGGATCTTGAGGCAGGAAATCAACGTGTCTTTGATTTGTATTTGAAGGCTGGAAGACATAGGCTTTTAGTTCAGATCTTGAGGTAGGATAATACACACCTTTAATTGAGATCTTGAGGTGGTAAGGTACACCTTTAACTTGGGCCACGCCTTCTGCTGTAAGTGTATATAAGCACAGTTAAAGAAGGAAGGGTTCATTCTTTGCCTGTTTGTCCTCAACTTGCTGGAACATACATTAGAGTCGACTTCTTTTTGTTTTTTTTAGGGGGTGGGATTTCGAGAAAGGGTGTTTCTATGGCTTTAGAGGCTGTCCTGGAACTAGCTCTTGTAGACCAGGATGGTCTCAAACTCACAGAGATCCACCTGCCTCTGCCTCCTGAATGCCAGGATTAAAGGTGTGCACTACCACCACCTGGTGGAGTCTACTTTTCAGGATGAAGGATATACAAAAGACAAGACACCCAACATTTTGAGAGTGAACAACTACTAGATTCTTGTACTTTCCACTCATAGCTAGCAATTGTTGGATTAATAGGAATGCAGTTTGTTTGTCTTTTCAATAAATGTATACACACACACACACACACACACACACACACACACATATGGAGAAAGAGAGAGAGATAGTCATTCCATAAGTTCTGTGATGTGTGACTCTAGAGAACACTGACTATTGCAACAGGCCTCTTAACTCTCATGTTTCTTCTAATGTAAAGGAGAACTAACAGACTTACTTACCTGTCAGAACTCTTGTGATGATTAAGAAAATAAGTTGAAATTGCCTTTAAATATAAAGCACTATTGATCCAAAATTGTTTTGTAATTCACGGAATATTAGTTAAACTAATCATTCATACATTATAGATACTAGAGAAATATAAGTCAAATCTAGATCTTGTACATGAGGGGAAATATGGCATATTTTTCTTTATAAATTTAGTCGATTTCACTTAATAAATTTTGGTGTCTAGGTTCATCCATTTTTTAGGGAATACCATAATTTCATTCTTTACACATGAATAAAGTTTCATTATGTATATGTGGTTTGTTTCCTTGATGATAGCCATCATGAATGGTATAAGAATCTCAAAGTTTAATTAATGGCACTGATGGCAATGGATGTTGAATACTTTTCAAAATATTTACTGACCCTTTGTGTTTCTTTCCTTGAGAATTATCTTTTCAATTGATTGGTCATAATGAATATCCACAACAAAATTATTCTATTCACATTGTGTTCTCTCCACTCACCATGAACACCTCAATAGATCTTTATTTTTTCCATAGAGGAGTGAACCACATCTTTATTTGGGAGTGGCCTGGATCAATCTTCCTGCATACATTCCTAAGTCCCTGAAAGATGTCCTGTTCCTATACAAAGGTCCTTGATAAGATCAAGACTTCTACTTAGGAGACCCTGTTCTCCTCAAAGAGATTTGAAGTCTCCTTATATCTGTTTATGCATCTACAACTCTGGACTCTCGCTGCCTTGTATAGAGCTGACTAGTGAATAAGCTCAGCCTTCAGATAAAGGATTTCAGAAATTCCAGGATAATTAGGGGGAAAGTCTTTTTTAAATTTATTGAAGAAACCACGATATGTTTATAAAGTTGTCAGACTGGATTTTTGCTCTGGGTCTCTTCAACTATGTCTATCTATCCTGAAAGCAGCAGATCAACTCTATATCCCATTTGTAAATTGCAAAACATAAGTCATGTGACTTATTTTAGAAATAATAATAAAACAGGATTTTCAGCTCATCTAAAAAATGATTTCATATAAGTTATAACTATTACATTTGTTTAATTATTACAAAAACTCTTTAATGCTAGCTATACAGACAGAGAAAATAATGATTTGCTATTCTTTCTGGGACTTTTAAAAAATTATTGAATTTTCTAAACAATGAAATGCCCTAAATTTTTAATTCAAACATTTTTTGGCTCTCAAATATTTTCAGAAATAACTTTTCCTTGCTAATTTCCAAATCTTGGCTGTATTTCCTGTTAATTTCAAACATATGTCATATTCAAAATACGTTATTTTTCCAAATCAAATTTTGGCAAGAATGTTTTGGGGACTGGTGACAAGTGATTTTGGAACAAAAACAGAGCTGTCTGAAGCTGCTGTGACTCAGGAGCTTTTTTTTTCAACCTTCTTCTGGTCCACCACAGTAAGGCAGCAATGTGGGGGTGAAATGTAGGCATGAGAAAAAATACACCATGAAGTTTATATACTACTTCATAATTTTATTTTCAAAAAGAACCTATAAATATATCAAATATTAATAACCTATTAGGATACAAGTTGTTAAGAGGAGTTAAGATCCCAATGAGTGAAGTCATATGTTATATTTGAAAAAAACAATTATAAACTGCATAAAGCTCCTTAGGACCTGTCATTCTTTATGGCAGTAACATTTGGAAAGCAACAGAAATTTCCTGTCACATGAGATTGTATTACAGTCTATGTCATTAACATTGAAGGAGATGAACTACTAAACAATATGGTAAACTGACACAAGTGTACTGCCACAATCTACCCAGCAAATCATGATCAAGGCATACAATAAAACACTTGTTTCCTTATACACATTCAAGCTCATGGTATTGGTAGGTAGAATGAATAGTAAGAGGAAGAAAAAGCTGGCTAGATGTGTAAGACTGAGTCCTGGTCACAATTTCATGCTTAGCTTTAAAAAGTAGATTGATTATATAAGGGTAAATCACTCATCTTCCCTTATGTCTTCATTATTTGAAATTTTTCTTCATCAAGATAGAAGCCTAGGACCAGGACCCTGTCTCATCAACCCTTCTGGACTGTTCAGAAAAAAGAAAGAAAGAAAGAAAGAAAGAAAGAAAGAAAGAAAGAAAGAAAGAAAGAAAGAGCCAGAGGCTATAAATTTTGCTCAGGCTAAGTCTGGATCTCAGGGGTGTGGTATATGTTCTGTTTCCACTGACACCATCAGTGATATTCTCTGTCCTATCCTTGCACCCAAGACAAGAATACACCTGAGCAAATTGCCAGAGGACTAGACTAGACACATAGATCAGAGGTGTGTAAGTACATCATTCCCAGCAAGATCTCAGACATACTAGAAAGCATCCCTAAAATCATCATGGTCAACTAGCACAGTTATAGGTGACCAAAGGCACATGAGGAGACTTGCCATACACCTTTTGAGTCAGAACAATCATCAGCTGAATTATAGACTTAGCTGGTATAATCTTCTGATGACAATTCTAAGAATATGAAATATATATATATATATATATATGGGGGGTACATATATGCATTTATGTGTATATATACACATTTTTATGTCCATGGAGAGCTGATACCCTTAGGATAGGTTACATAGAAACAAGTACTTAGAAAAATTGTATGTTGTTACTAATAAGTAAATTTAGCAAAGGATCACTAGCCTACATTCCACACTACCAGAGGATCTAGGAAACAAGGAGGAACCCAAGAGAAGATTTCATAGTCCCTTGAAGAAGGGGATGGGGAAAAGAACCCCTGACCAAATTGGAGCCTGGGGCCAGGGGGAGGAAGGAGAGTCTTCATCCAGTTGCTGTTTGAAGCAGAAACAGACATCGATAGCTAAACACTGAACCATACTACAGGAATTCAGTTGTGGAGAGGGAGGAAGGTTAAGCAAAGGTGCCAAGACAGGGATGGAGAGACCTGCAGAAACAGTGGAACTGACCTACTGATAGAATAGAGATCCTATCATAAAGCTGGGGAAACAGCATTGGACCAAACCAAACTCTCTGAATGTAGCTACCAGCTAGGAGTCCAAGAGAGTCTATGGCTCCTCTGACAGCGGAGCCAGTCTTTATCCCTAGAGCACAAATGGACTTTGGGAGCCCATTTCTATGGAGAGATACTATTGCAGCCCAGATACAATAACGGGGACCTAGGCCCTTCCCCAAACAATATGACAGACTTTGAAGGTCCTTGGTAGAGGGCCTCACTATCCCTGGAGAGGAGTCGGGAGGTGGGTTGGGGTGGGTTGGGTAGAGAACATGAGAGGAGGGGACAGTGAGGGAATGGGGGTATTGATATGTAAATATGAGTAATTAAAAATAATACAATATTTTAAAAAAGAAACCAAAAATATTTAAGATTTAGGAAAGTATTAAAATCTTCCAGACTTCCATTGCTTATAAAGATATATGTTTCATGTATTAGAATCAAATACAAAATCAGCATCCAATGTGAAATCTGGCTCAGTTACAGATGAGCAGATGGCACCTACTCAAGCAGCAAGAGGAATTTGATTCATACATATAAAATGACTTAAAATGAAAACAATAAAGTTGTTTTGTATATAATTTATTTTCAAATGAAGACATTATTTTAGAAACTTAAATTCTCAGTTTGATTTTTTAAAAACTTCCACATAGTGAAAGCTAATTTTCTCCAGAAAGGCTCTGGGAAAACTCCTTTTTTGAAGTTACCTGGATGGCCGCCAACTGCCTTCTCCTAAATACAAAAGAATAAGGAAAAGAGACATTCAAAACAGAAGTGCTAAAAGCTAACTACTGTCTAAATATTAATGACATTCTCTTGCACTATTTAAAAACAATGCAGCCAACTCAAGCAAGGTAGGCAGAGAATGAAGCACCCACCATTCAGAATTTCCTGATGGCTCCAGAGATGCATGGATCAAATGTGAAAACTGACCATTCTCTAGCTAACTTCCTAGAGCTCTCTGTCTCAGGTTCATGGCATTTTGTTTTTTGTTTGTTTGTTTCTTATTTTTACCTACTAAGTTTAACCAGGGCTATCTGTATGTCAATGTGTTTGGAACTGTTCAGGAGAGCCTGGTGGTTTACCCATGGGTACATCACTGAATAAATGCCTCTCTCCCAGAATCTACCAGTTTCCAATTGTTCCACTAAAAGGATCCATTATCAAGTAATATTGGGCTAGGCTTTGTCCAGGCCCAGCAGAGACAACTCAACTACTCTGGGTTCATGATTTCAATGGCTGAGAAATCCCCAGAAGACATAGCATTGTCCTATTTTCTGGCTCTTAAATTCTTACCTCCATTTCTTCTATGATGTTCTTCAAAAATTGGAATTTCTAGTACCTTAATAAGAAAGCTACTTATTTCTATAAAAGTTGAAAGGAATTCTCTAGAAATATGAGGGCCAGAGATTGATTCTCTGAAAGGCAAAGAGGCTTGCTTCAGAATAAAATAGAGTTTATATAAAATTGATAAAGTCTACAGAGCAAAGCTTCAGAAATTCATGGGTAAATGACAGTATATGAAAGGACAATAAAACAATGAGGTACCACCACATGAACAAAGAAAATCCAACATATCTTCAACCATGCAGCTTGTTTTTGGGGGAAGTATAAACAAAATAAATATTTTTGTCCTCAAATTGATTTTTTGTTAATGGTGTTTTATCATTGCAAGAGTATCCCTAACTAGAACAATAATGCTTTAAGTAACAGAACAGTAATACAATGAGAACAAAAAGTATACATAGGGAAGGCAGAGTTTAATGAATTTTTACTTGAAAATGACAAGTTTCTATTCATGATAGACCCCAAGGACAGCACTAGCCAATTATCATATCAAAATTAGTAGCCTATATACCTATACACCAAAGTAGCCTATATTCCTATATACCAAAGACAAATACATCAAAAAAGGAGAAATCAGGAAAACAATGCCATTAACAATAGCCTGAAACAGGAAATAACTTGGAATAAGCTTATCCTAGGAAATGAAAGTCCTGTGTAACAAAATCCTTAAGTCGGTGAATAAAGATATTGAAGAAGACACTGGAAGATGGAGAAATTACACATTTATTTGGATTGGTAGGATCAATATTGGGAAAATTTCAAAGTATACCAGATAGCCAGGGTAATAAAAACAGTGTGATACCGGCACAAAGAAAGGACACATTGATCAATGGAATAGAATTGAGGAATCAGATATAAATTCATGAATCCACAACCAATTGATTTTTTGGCAAAGATGTTGTTTTGCTTAGTTTTTATGGCCATAGGAAGTAGCATTACTAGGAGGTATGACATTTTTGGAGTAGGTGTGGCCTTGATAGAAGAAGTGTGTCACTGGAGGCTGGCTTTGAAGTTTCAGATACTCAATCCACATTCAGTGTGACATTCTCTTTCTGCTGCCTGTGGATCCAAATGTAGAACTCTCAGATCCTTCCTCAGTACCATGTATATCTGCATGTCATCATGTTCCCTATCATGACAATAATAGACTAAACCTCTGAAAATGTAAACTGGCCGCAATTCAATACTTCCCCTTCCTGATGTCTCTTCAAAACAATAGAAACCCTAAATAAGACATCCTGTGACTCTTAATCCAGATAGGCACCCCAAGATCCAGTCTACCATCCTGTTAGGAGGATTCTCTGTAACTGCACGTCATCTTTTAACCCTGACACTCAATCAGAAAAGTCATCTGGCCTCTACCCTACCAACCCAACAAAGAATAATAAGGCATCGTGTCTACTTCCACCAGAGAAACTGCCAATTCTCAAGTGACCCCAAGGCTACCACCCAAAGATCACCAGTAAAACCGAGCAAGCTCTCCATAGACTTTAGAAGATCAGCAATGGAAGATTCCTAAGACTACTAAGCATGCCCTTAGACTCAGTAGTTTCTCCAATTCCTACATAAGTTGAAACCACTTTTGGATACCATATTTGCATGTAGATGGAAGTTTCTGTCCTGCCCAGTCCCACAGCTGTTTAGTTCCATATAAACACACTGAGGCTTATGTTAATTATAAACTGTTTGGCCAATGGCTAAGACTTTTACTAGCAAATGTACAACTTAAATTAAACTATAATCCTTACCTATGGTTAGCCATGTGACTTGGTCCCTTTTCTCAGTATGTCATTCTCATCTTGCTTCCTCTGCATCTGGTTGGTGACTAGGTCAGGCTTCTTATTGGCTAGCTCTCTCTTAATAATTAACCCACTTGTATTCATGTGTTTATCTCCACATGGTCTTGGCTAACCAGTG
Source organism: Cricetulus griseus (assembly GCF_003668045.3). Lineage (NCBI taxonomy): Eukaryota > Metazoa > Chordata > Mammalia > Rodentia > Cricetidae > Cricetulus > Cricetulus griseus. The sequence continues at coordinate 74,056,407 of NC_048595.1, forward strand.
ATGCCTGGGCCTCTTTATGCTTTGACAGCTACACAGCATCTGCTCCTGACTCAGTCTTTAAGTTCCTCTTCCCAGTCTTCTTTGGTCTGGTAGCCCTGCTTATACTTACTGCCTGGCAACATCCTGCCTGTATATTGGCCAAAACAGCTTTATTCTTCAACCCATAGAGAAACATATATTTACAGCATACAGAACGACATCCCCACCATTTTTCCATTAACACCAGGGGATCCTAAAACTGAACACCATTTGATTGATCTATAAACTGACAAGTCTGGGTTACAGCAAACAGAGATACAAACATGATGTAAAGGCAAGACCAGGCACCAAGAAATATCACAAATCTACCTCCAGATTCTTAGATTCCCATTGTAAAACAAAAACATGAGTAACCTAGAAAATGCTTCATCATTCATAATGATCTCAGAGCCAAGGAATTTAGATGATACAAAAGAAAATGATTTCAGGATAGCAACTATAAATATGTTCAAAGAATTCAAACAGGATCTGAATAAGCAGCTGAATGAAGACTACAAAAGATCATTCAAATTACATAATGAAAACAATTCAAAATATGAAAATATAATTTAATAAATATAATCTCTGAAAATCAAACTAAAATAAAACTTGAAATGAAAATCAGGAAGTCAAATAAAAAGCTCAGAGGTAAGCCTAATCAACAGATTAGTTCAAGTAGAGGACATATTAAGTATCAGTGACAAGGTAGAGGAAATAAGAAAAATGAAATTTGAGAAAAATAAAAATTAAATATAAATAAATAAACAAACAGGAATGGAGCATGTAGGAATTCTGAAACACTACAAAAAGACCAAATCTATTAATCATAAATACTCATGATTAATACAGATGAAGTGAAGAAATCCAGGTCAAAGACACAGAAAATATTTTCAACAAATCATAGAAAATTTCCAAAATCTAAGGAAAGAAATGCTCATAAAGGCACAAAAAAGCATAGAAAGCACCAAAAGACTTGGCCAGAAAAGAAACTCCCAAGACATATAGTAAGTGAAATACTAAATATATAAAGAAAAGAAAGATTACTGAATACTACAAGAAAGACAAATTTACATATAAAAGCAGGCCCATCAAAATAACACCTGACATTTTAATGGAGACTTTGAAGCCAAAAATAAACTGATGTTGTGGAAGACCGTGGATGACATCCCAGGTTATTATACCCAGCAAAACTGTCAGTCATAATTGAAGGTGAAAGAAAAACTCTTCATGATGAAAACAGATTTAATAAATTAATATATACTAAGCCAACTCTACAAAAAGCACTAGAAGAAACACTTCAGTATGAGAAAAAAATTAAAATCTCAAGAGAAAACAAACAATAAAACAATTCCAGAGCAGCTAACTAAATGAAGTCTAAGACAATAATACCACAACAAAATGAAAGGAATTAATAAACATTGTCCAATAATAACTCTTATTCTATGGATAAATTTAATTCCAAAGAGATCTAACATTTTACTGTTAATCTCAAAACTCTTAAACTTCTACAGTATAAGAAGACTTTCTGCTGAGTCAGGTGTAGATTAGAGAAAGGATATAAGATAGGTAGGATTTTAGTTGCCGGGTTGGAGTGGAGGAAGGGAGGGAGAAGGAAACTGGGATTGTCAGGTGATTTCATCTTGTTTGTAATTCAAATATATAAAAAATAAAAAACTAAAACTAAAAAAGAAGAAGACTTTAGAACATGAACTGTCTGCATAGTATCTGGTGGCCCAAAAGTACAGCTAACAGTTAACAAGTGGGACTTCATGAAATTAAAAGGCTTCTTTCTGTACTACAAACAAAATTTGTTAATCAATAGAAAAGTCAGTGTATAGCGTGGGAAAATATCTTTTCCAGCTCTACCTATGAGAGAAGATTAGTTTATACAAAAAAAGCCACACAAAAAATTTAAAAAAGGAAACAAACATATAAAACTGATCAAGTTCTCAAAATAAGAAACACAAACGGATAGGAAATATGTTAAAGTATTCATCATCATTAGCCATGAAGAAAATGCAAATTAAAACTATTCTAAGATTTCATCTTCCTACTGTTAGAGTGGCTAAGATGAAGGAAACCAAAAATAACAAATGTTGGGAATAGGGAACTTTATTCGCTATTGATAAAAATCAAACTGGTACAGCCACTGTGAAAATCATTATGAAGTTTCCCCAAATGGTAGAAGAAATACATATCCTTAAGGAAAACTGACTCTTCTACTTCAGTTTCTATCAAATACCTTATCCAGGGGGATGGAGCTGGAAAACCTTGTTTTTAAGGAGGTAACCTAGACTCCACAAGTCAAATGTAATATTCTTTCTTCTATGTTGATCCCCCTAGATCTTACCTTTGACTCTTTAGACTTGTTATTTCCCAAAGAATCTTTGTAAAACCAGGAAACAGGAAAGGGGCATTTGGGTGGAAGTTAAAAGGTGAGGGAATAGTAAAACAGAGGTAATATTCAGAGAAAATAAGGAATAACAAGAAGATATGTTTAAGGGGGTAGAGGGACAACATGCTATAACAAAGAAGGGTATAAGAGAAAGGGACAAGTAATATTAAGGAAGTTTGAAAAATCCACATGGAAGCATACAAATTTATAAGGTCATATTGACAGTTATGTTTTAAAAAGTATGTATCATTTTCCTTATTATAGTTTCTATAACTTTCATAAAACATGATGACTGTGGTAGTCTGAATTAGAATGGCTTCCATTGGTTCATATATTCTAATGTGTGGTCCAATTGGTGGAACTGTCTGGAAAGAAAGTGGAGGTGTGGCTGTGTTGAAGGAGGTGTGTCACTGAGGGTGAATTTGGAGTTTCAAAAGGCCATGATATTACCAAGTTTCTCTCTCTCTCCCTCTCTCTCTCTCTCTCTCTCTCTCTCTCTCTCTCTCTCTCTCTCTGCTTTTCTATGCCTCCTGATTTATGAATCAGATATATTATCTCAGCTGCAGGTATAGAGCCATGCCCTTCTGGATACTGCCATGCATCCTGCTATGATAGACATGAACTTACTCTCTAAAACTTTAAGTTTCAATAAAGCCATTTTTATAAGTTGCTTTGATCATGGTATCTGTTCATTGCAATAGAAAACTACCTAAGAAAACAACCAAAAGCAACTTTGATAGAAGAGAGATTATTTCAGTTTATGCAACTCAGTTCCCATCTCCTCACTAAGGGAAGTCAGAGACAGAATTTGAGGCTGACAAATCTAGATGGAGTATTTTCTCAATTAAAGGTCCATCTTCTCAAGTGACTCTAGCTGTGTCAAGGTGATATATGAGAAGGTGTTACATAGACTGCTGGAAGAGAAAAGACATGAAGAATTTTACACAGTATTCCAAGGTACTATAATAACTAGCAAGGAAATATATGTCCATACATGCAAAAGTGACACAAATATTATGGAAGTGGTCAACTTATTTGTGTAAGATTGAAGACCCACTCCATTCAGGGAGTATGCATGTGGTTGCATGCCTGGTACTGTATATTTGACCTAGAATCCATGGCTGGGGATAGCATAGGTTCCAGGAATAATCTATTAGTTTTCCAAATGAACATGTTATCAAGCTGTTCTGATTATGGAAATCTGGATAAATATATGAGTTGAGCTGTCAGTCCTCATAAAAGTTGCTTCATCACCCAGTGGACACTAATTAAATCAGAAACTCACAACTGGTCAAGAAACAGAGAACAAGCCTCTGGAGAGTGCTCAACCAAAAATGATATGGGAATATCACAACCACTTCTTCCAAAGTTCAGGGAATAACATCAAGAAGGTGTAAAAAGAAAGCAATAGCCAGATATCAGGAGTACTGGGGCAAAAATCATGTCTTCTAAATATTAATTCACTCATGAATCCATAACTACTGTGATGCCTGCACCAGACATTCACAAGATCAAGCCAGTCAAAATTCAAGGAAAGGAGAGAAAAAAATGGGTCGTAAGGCCCCATCCCTAATTAAGGAGCTACTAAAAGTTGATAGCTTCTTAGAACATAGAAAGTCAAATTTACTTGTGGGTATATTTCTTTGTAGGTAGCCCACTGGACTTAATAAACCACAAAAAAAAAAAATAGAAGAGGTCATGAAGTTAGGAGACATTGGAAGGTAAAGGTTAGGATTAAGATGGGATTAGGAGGAGAAGGTTGCAATCAAAATGCTTTACATGTGTATCTAAAATTCTTTAAGTATTAATTATATTCAACAAAATAGAACATGAGTTTTGGAGATGAGTGAGGTGGAAATTGATTGAGTGAAATTAGGAGGGAGGGTGAATATGATCAATTTACATTATATGAAAAGAATATTTTACCTAGAAGAGGTACAATGATGACAATCTCAATCATGAAACAATCTCAAACTTCATAAGAAAAAAATAATTTTCAGGACAGGAATGGAAGAAAATGGGGTAGCTGAAGCAAACCCATCATGTTCAACAAAGAAAATTAAAAAAAAAAACCCTCAGGCTGGAGAGATGCCTCAGGGGTTAAAAGCACTGACTGTTCTTCCAGAGGTTCTGAGTACAATTACCAGCAACCACATGGTGGCTCAAAACCATCTGTAATGTGATCTGCTGCCCTCTTCTGGAACATACTGTATACATGATAAATAAATAAATAAATGTTTAAAAAGTCTTTAAAAAAAAAAAAAAAAAACCTCATACCTAATAGGCGATAAAGTACAAGTAACAATATAGGCAATGAGAAGAATAACAAAAGTACATAAGTTAGTAAAATCCTTTTTACAAAATCTTAAATTTAAATTGCCTCAACTTATCAATTAAGACATACAAACTAGATTGAAAGATTCTATAAAACATTCTGTTGCTTCCAACTATCACATCTTATTGACAAACTTATTCACAACAGGAGTTAAGAGATACAAAACAGTCTACCAAGCCAATGGAAAACTTAAAAAAAAAAAAAAAAAAAAAAAAAACCTTGCATAACAAATCTTGTACCTGATACAGTAGTAAAAAGAAAAAGCTAATGGAAGTCACCAAGCAGGGATGGCACATGCCTTTAATCCCAGCACTTGGAAGGCAGAGGCAGGTAGGTCTCTGTGAGTTTGAGGACAGCCTTGTTACTCAGTGAGTTCCAGGATAGCAAGGGATGGTACACAAAGAAGCCCTGTCTTAAAAAACCAAATAAAAACAAGAAGATAAGGAAATCTATGACATAGTTTTGTGTTAATCTAAAGAACTGTTCATTAAGATGTAGCATGGGCTGATAAGATGACACATGGTTAAGAGCATTTGTTGTTCTTGCAGAAGATCCAAGCTTAGTTCCCTGAATCCACATAAGAAGCTCAAAACCATCTGTAGTTCATCTAGCCTCTGCATGTACCAGGTGTGTGCACAGTGCATTTACATATACACATAGAATAAATAAACTATAAATATATGAAACTTTGGAATTTCAAAGTTATTAATCAAAAATTAATGAGCATAGAAAGTAAGATTAGTTCTGATAAGGTAGGAGTTGGTGATTTTAGTACTCTACTCTCATATATACATAGTTCATCCAAACTAAAATCCAACAGAAAAACCTAAGCATTACACTAGTCTGTAGAGCAAACAGACTTAAAAGATGTTGAAGTTCCCTTAGCCAACCTGAAATAAAAGAATGATACAAGACCAATTAACAAAATTATAAATAAAAAGGATACTGTTACAATCAACCTCAATAAAATCCAGAACACCATTAGAGAATACTTTGAGAACTTACACTCCAAAAAGCTGGAAAAATTAGAAGAAATAGATAAATTGCAAAGTTTGTATAAAGTACCAAAATTAAAGGCAGAAGTTATAAATAACTTCATCAGATCCATTATAGGCAAGAAAACTAAAACTATAAGCAAAGGTCTCTCCACAAAGAAAAAGACAAGGCAAAATAGATTCAGAACTGAATTCCATTAAATGTTCAAGTAAAATTTAATATCAACACCACTCAACTTTACAAAATAAAAAGGGAAAGGAAACTTAAATTTATTATATGAACCCAGTATTATTTTGAAACCAAAACTGAATAAAGTTACACCACAAACTACAGACCAATTTCTCTGATGAATATAGATACAAAGATTCTCAACAAAAGTACTTGAAAACTATATTCAGGAAGACATTTAAAAAATAATACATCAAAATCAAGAGGGCTTCATATGGTAGTGCAAGGTTTTCCAATATATGCAAATGATCAAAGGTAATATATAAATAAACTTAAGGAAGGAAATCACATGATGATCTTCAATAGATACTAAGTGGGCATTTGACAAAGTGCAAAATGACTCCATAAACATAACTGGAAATAGTAAAGGCCATATAAAAAGAGCTATAGCCAACACAAAGTTAAATGTGGGGAAACAGAGAATTTGCTTTAAAATCACAAATGAATGAACTATGAGCTCTCATTCAAAACATGCTTAAAGTCTTGCCTTGATAAATAAACAAAGAGAAAGACATAAGAGAATAAAAAGTATAAAAGGAAGGAGTCAATCTTTCCTAATTTGTAGATTACATGTTCTACACTTAAATACTTTATTGATACAACTTTAAGGTCAATTATGTGATATGTATATGTCTACTCTTGTTTAGGTATTGTGTTTATACAGATCTTTTACCTATAATAGTCAGAACTTATAATTAGGTTAGTTAGGTTTTCTAGATATAGAGATGTATTTGAGATGGTTAGGTATTCTTCAAACCTTTCAAAGACTTACAGAAATATGGCATTTAAATGGTTTAGGGTTTTTCTTGGCAGTAAGACAAAACTGCTCCTGGCACACCAATTACTTCAGAAAGGAGGATGGCCATTGAAGAAACTCATTATGGAGTTTGCTTTCAACATGGCAAGATTAGCCATTTGGGCAAGAAACTGCTCTTGCCTGGACTGTTTGTTGCTGTATAAACTGGACATAAAGGACCCACAAGAAAGTGACTGCTAAACTTACAAAACAAGACAATACTGAAGGGTTCTTGTTGAAATGGAGACGTGTGCCAGACACACTATGGCCTATGGGCTGAAGATGGATGCCCCAATGTTACAGAGGAACTTTGGGTGACTGTCCAGGTAGCAAGATGTCCTGTCAATTCTAGAGTTTATATATTATCCTTCTGTAGTCTTTGATAGAGTTAAAGACAGATAGTTATGGTTATAGTTTTCTTCAGTTATTATAAAAGATAAGTTACCCTTCTTTTTATTTAGACAGAAAAGAGGAGATGATGGGGGAAATACTTCTATGTATGTTTATCTTATTGATTGTTAAATAAAGTACTTGCTTGGCCAATGAGACAGCAGGTTAGGCTGGACTAGGAGTCAAAGAGGATTCTGGGAAATGTAGTAGAGAAGTGGTGTTCCAGGCAGGAAGTGACATAGCAAGGAGACTCATATTTAAGAAGAGAAAAAAGAAAGTGTCGCTCTCTTTTCCCGTTCCTGCTCCAGTGGCAGGATGTAATTCACCAGCAAGGAGGGACGCCAATAAGGCGTCCGATAAGATAAGTCTTATAAAATATATAGATGTATGGTAATTGAGACTGAGATAACAGATGAGAATCCTAGTCATTGGCCAAACAGCTTTGTAACTAATACAAGTCTCTCTGTGTATTCATTTGGGCCTAACTTGGGCAGGCGGCTGGCGTAAAGTTTGCACGTGGCAGTGGGGCTCAGGCAGCTTTTGGTGGAAAGATTTATCATAACAGTATACTTTCTATACAAGAAAACTCTTAGATCTAACAAATAATTTTAGTAAAGCTACATGAAGTAAAATCAATAAACAAAAATCAGTAACCTTCCTAAGTACTTTCAATGATCTTGAAGAGAACAGTGCCCCATCACAATCTCTTCAAGAAAAATAAGTACCTATTAATAAACTTACCCAGAGAATTGAAAGACACCTACAAAAAAAACTTCAAGACATTGAAAAAGAAAATAAAACAATATAAAAGACTAGGAAAAAGAACTTCCATGATCCTGCATTGGCAGAATTGATATAGTAAAAAGGGCTATATCACCAACAGGAACCTATAGATTCAATGAAATAACCATCAAAGTTATAAGGTCGCTCTTTACAGAACTAATAAAATCATTGCAAGAATTCATATGGGACCACAAAGGGGAGTGAATATTCAAAGCAATCCTAAGGAGAAAAACCATAGAGTATCATAATAAGAGACCTACCTAGATCCAATGCTTTCAGTCAGCTTACCCCAACATCTTCCCCATCTACAAGCTGCTAGAGTGTGTGAAGGAGCCAGTTCTGCAGAACCAGAGCTGCAGGACCACTGTGACTCTGAAAAGAGCAGGATATCTGAGATGAGTTTTGGCAATGGTCCATTATTAATGGTGTGTGAGAAACCAGAAACCTTGAACTAGACCAATGACTAATTGTAATGCCTCAGTTTGCTGAGGAAACAAATCATGAAGAGTTAGTTCCACGGTGTCTTAGATCTGTAGAAATCAAGAACAAAGTTTTAGCATTTTTTGGAGATGACAAGATTTGTAGATGAAACTGAAACTGGCAGAATATGAAACAGGAGAAAAGTACTTTCTTGGAACCTGTTGCTAACGTGACTGTAGAAGAAGCAAACGGGTTGGCTTTACAGTTCAAATGTCACTACAACTAATGGGAAAGATAGCAGAATGGAGTGATGAGATTTGCCAGCAGTGATAAGTATGAGAAAAGCCTATGGTGAACTGGGAACATCTTGCTGCAGAGTAGGGCCAACAAAGTGGTATGTAGCAGCCTGGAGCTTACACACGGACTTACAGCCTCAGCAACCAAACATACTGCCCAACCACATGATCACCCTAGTTCTGAGGAAATGATGGGAGTCCAAGATGAAAAATGGTTTGTTTTCTGGTTTGGACCTCCTTGAAAACCTCCATGATCCATGCTGTTCCTGCAGGCCACTGCCCCAGATAATGTTGAAGTGCAATAACTTGGTCTTGGAGTTCACAGAGTGATTAAATATCCTGCAACATTGTCTTTTTCTTCTTTTTTGTGGGGGTCAAAAGGGTACAGCGCAGACTTGGGAAGACTGGAAAGTGAGTTTGCTCAGGGTTCATGATGCGAAATATCCAAATATTCTGAAGAAAGAAATCTAATCACAAACTCCTGCAATATGAGGACTTTTATTCACTGCTTGTGGTGATGCATGCTAATATGGCCATTATGGAATTCAGTATGTAGAATTTTCAAAATATTAAAAATAGTTTATCCCACACAAAGGACTTCAAATCACCACTGAGACAGTTGCTCTTCCAGTGCTGCCCTATTCTCTACATCAACAAACTGACCCAGCCTAGATGTCCATCAATGACTGAATAGATGAGAAAAGGTGATGGCGGAACATAATGTAAAGTTATGCATCCACGAAGAAAAATTAATTCTTGGTATTTACACGGAAATGGATCTTTATGTTAAGAAAAACAAATTAGTTTTCAGAAAGATAAACAATATGCATTTTCTCTCACACGCAGAGCCTAACTTTAAATTCATGTGTGTGAATAGATGAGAAAACTACAGATAGAAAATCAGGCGTAAGAGGGATGAGGGAGATTGGGGGGTAGGAAACTGAGAGGGTAGTGAGCTATATGTGAAATTCAAGGGGAAAGAAAGACAACCAGCTGGGATCAGGGTGAGTGGGAGAGGAAGGACTGAGAATAAAGCATGATGATACCCGAGGTGTATCTAAAATGTTAACTTTTAAAATACAACATAATCAAGAAAATAATAGCAGACTATCATTATAGACTAGAAGAAAGAAACTGTAGAATACTGAAGAAAGAGATGAGGATATTAGGAAATGGAAAGACTCCTCAGTATCTATGAATCAGTAGGATAACTCTCATTAACTGTCCATATTATCCAAAGCAATATACATATTTGAAGCAATCAGCCAAATGCCAATGGTCTTATTCACAGAAATAGGGGTGAAATCCAGAATTTAAATGGCGTGCTGAAATGAAATACCATGTGTGCTAACCCCAAATTAATTTTGAAAGTAAGCAATAAAGTTGAAAAGACCCTGACATAAAAAGTCTGCCTACTGTTCTTCAGCTCTGATATATGTAAAGTATGAGTAAGTGGGAAATTTAAACCTATGCCTGACAAAACACAAATTCTTACATCATTACTCTGTATGATACTTTCTTATCTATATCATTTCCTAGTGTTGAATGTGCTTAAAACAGGTGTTGATCATATTCTCAAATTTTTAGGGAAACACCCTATTAATTTCCATAGTGGCTGTACAAGTTTGCACTCCTACCAGCAATAGAGGAGTGTTTCTCTTGATCTATACCCTTGACATCATGAGCTGTCACTTATGCTATCAATCTTAGCCATTCTGGCAAGTATAATATAGAATCTCAAAGAAGCTTTAATTTGAATTTCCATGATGGCTAAGAATATTGACACACAGGTCATTGACATGCAGAAGTCAAAGTGGTACCTTCATGGAACCCTCACCCCTGTTTTAGTCTCTGACACAAGAAGATATTCTGCAGACTATAGAAAGAGAAACCCGGACAGATTTTGTGGGATAGTTGATTTGCTATGACACTCAAAGACTGTTAATTTAACTTTGAAACAGGGAGCAGAGTCAGTGACTAGCAGACTGGAATTAGCCATAGAGATTTTGGAAGATCCAGGATACTACACAGAGCATGGGAAAGAATAGAGAAGGGTTTTAAATGATTCACAGGCCCTTTTGGTCTGGGAAGCAGGAAAGGAGAGGATCAGCTGGTCATTCCTCCGACACTTTCTTGATGTATTAGGTTTTTACACCAATATCCAGCCCCCAAATTTTATTGACAATAGAATTTAGAAAAATGCTTCACCAATACAGCCACAAAGAAACAATTGAGTTAAAAATCTCCATCACAATTCGGCCTGCCTGCAAAATATGCTGGAACAACGGAGGAAGAAAACTTGTCTTGTTGAAGTAGCCAACCAATGTCTGGATTAACATTAGGCTACTCCAGGAGAGGGAGCTCTTAAATGCATACTGCCTGGATTGCCAGAAATTAGAGATTGGATTGTCCAGAGACTTGGGGTAGAATCAAACATGACTAGCCAGGGTTGCGGGGGGCTTCCTCTAGGAGCAGATGAGAGAGGGTGCAGAGACCCAACCAGAGATTACATGGAAAGTGTGTCTAAATGGGAGTACTCCATCAGGTCCCTCCCCACAAAGATTGGGAAACTCCACAGAAGAGGAGGGAAGATGTTAGGAGTCAGAGGGGATGGAGGACAACAGGAGAACATGTTCCACTGAATCAATCAAGCAGGCATTGTATTGGCTCATAGATATGGAGATGGCAAGTGTAGGTTATACAAAAATCCACACCAGGTCCTCTGAATATATGTTATGTCTGTTAGCTTGGTGTTCTGGTGGGACTGCTAATAGTAGCAGCTGGCATGTCTCTGACTCTTTTGCCTGTTCTTGGGACTCTTTTGCTTCTATTCATTTTTCTTGTCTAGCCTCAGTATGAGGCCTTTTGCCTTGTCTTATCATATCTTGTTTTGTTGTGATTGGTTGTTGTCTCTTGGAGTCCTTCTCTTTTCTGGAAGGAAAAGAGCTGGAGTCTTGTGAGAGAAAAAGTAACAGGAGGAAATAGAGTAGCCAGTTGTGGTGGCACCGGTAGGATTTGCTGAAGGAAGCAGAGGCAGTCGGATTTCCACAGAGAAACCCTGTCTCAGAAAAAAAAAAAAGAAAGAAAGAAAGTAAAAATAAAGTAATAAAAAGCCACATAAAGATAAAAAATACACAGAGAATCTGGATACTATATGCCATATTGTTGTCTTTAAATTGTTTAATCGCCGAGATAAGACTTATTGCTGCTAAAATACATTTGATTATAAATACTGCTAAATTAATCCAATACATTTTAAAAATGCTTTGACTTCAGAATTTAAGTTTAAGGACAGGCTACTTAGAATTAAAGGTTTTGCTTGTATTTCCACAGAAAATGAAAAGCTGTGGATTCCTTCCAGACTAATATGGTTTGATCAAGCAAGACCCCCTGAAGCTGAGATGATACAGCCTTACAGACTACAAAAACAAGGACTTGGTCAGTTTTCTATGTTTTATCATGATCCCCATGGTATATGAATATCGCCCCCAATCAGCAGGAAGCAGTTTAGAAAGAACGACGCCCGTATTCCCAAATATTGTTTATAAATGTTTGTTTTCATTTAAATGGGTTTTGTTATAAATGATAATGAGCATAGCCAATCTCTTTTTAAAGAAAGAAAAGGGGGATAGGATATAGGAATGAATACTTTGCATTGGTATAGATTTTCATTTATTGATACAACATTTAAGGTCAATTTTGTGATATGTATATGTCTCCTCTTGTGTAGGTATTGTGTTTATACAGATCTTTTACCTATAATAGTCAGAACTTATAATTAGGTTAGTTAGGTTTTCTAGATACAGAGATGTATTTGAGATGGTTAGGTATTCTTCAAACCTTTCAAAGACCTACAGAAATATGGCATTTAAATGGTTTAGGGTTTTTCTTGGCAGTGAGACAAAACTGCTCCTGGCACACCAATTACTTCAGAAAGGAGGATGGCCATTGAAGAAACTTGTTATGGAGTTTGCTTTCAACATGGCAAGATTAGCCATTTGGGCAAGAAACTGCTCTTGCCTGGACTGTTTGTTGCTATATAAACTGGACATACAGGACCATACATACAAGAAAGTGACTGCTAAACTTACAAAACAAGATAATACTGAAGGGTTCTTGTTGAAATGGAGACGTGTGCCAGACACACTATGGCCTATGGGCTGAAGATGGATGCCCCAACTTTACAGAGGAACTTTGGGTGACTGTCCAGGTAGCAAGATGTCTCTGTCAGTTCTAGAGTTTATATATTACCCTTCTGTGGCCTTTGATAGAATTGAAGACAGATAGTTACAGTTATAGTTTTCTTCAGTTATTATAAAAGATAAGTTATCCTTTTTATTTAGACAGAAAAGAAGAGATGATGGGGAATGTACTACTGTGTATGTATATTAACAATCTTATTGATTGTTAAATAAAGTACTTGCTTGGCCAATGAGACAGCAGGTTAGGCTGGACTAGGAGTCAAAGAGGATTCTGGGAAATGTAGTAGAGAAGTGGTGTTCCAGGCAGGAAGTGACATAGCAAGGAGACTCATATTTAAGCGAAGGAGAAACAGGAAGGGTCCCTTTTTCCCGTTTGCCTCCTCCAGCGGCAGGATGTGAGCCATAGGCAAGGATGGATGCCAATAAGGCATCCGATAAGATAAGTCTTATAAAATATGTAGATGTATGATAATTGGGACTGAGCTAGCAGATGAGAATCCTAGTCATTGGCCAAGCAGCATTGAACCTAATACAAATTTTTGTGTATTCATTTGGGCCTAACTCGGGCAGGTGGCTGGATTAAAGCTCACACATGGCGGTGGGGCTCAGACAGCTTTTGGCAGAAAGATTTATCATAACAGGAGTCCATTTGGGGGAGAGTGGAAGTAGGGGGAGCTGTTAGGAGGGAAAACTGTAGTTGGGGTATATTGTATGAAAAATAATCTATTTTCAATAAAAAAAAGAAAGGGAAGGAGGGAGAGAGAGGAATATGGGGCACAATAGGAAAAGCAGGGCAGCCAACATTGAGCGGCTGGTATTGTCCATCAAGGTCCTAAGAAAAAAGCATCTTGTTCCACCAGTGGACTTGGAGTGGTGGCCACACCTTAGTGTGTGGCTTCCGGTATGCAGACATGACCCGTTATAAGGAAGATGAGGAACTGGCTCTTGCTGTCTTGGATTGTGGTCAGAGCATCCTGAACAACAGAGACTGGAACCCACAACCCTGAGATTAAGAGTCTCATGCTCTATGTACTAAGCTAGCTGGGCTATGGTGGCACACAACTTTAATCCTGGCACTTAGTAGGCAGAGACAGCTCTCTCTGTGTAGCTTTGGCTGTCCTAGAGTTATCCCTATGTACTATACACTAGATCCATCAGAATAAACAAAGACCCTGACTTTGAACTCTAGGTCATATCTACCCACCTGGAAGCATCCATGCAATTCATCCTCTACTGCCAGAAAGCAATTGGGAACTCATCTTCTCCTAAACTGTAATATGCAATCAGGCAACCTGTCCTGAGACTAAAGTAAGATTCTGTCTCAAAAGCCAAACCATATTTAGTTGCTTATATTAAGTATTGTGTCAAGGTAAAAAAAATAAGTTACCTTTATTGTTTCATTTATAAAGAATAAACTGTTAAATATGTATCTAGTAGTACATATTGTATCAAGAGTTGCAAATTATGGCTAAGATAGAGGGTACAATATATACCTATATCTGAGCATCATTAGTTACAGAATGCCAAAGTTTTTATCTGGAATAATGATGCTTGCACCATATGATAGAATCATTAAAACCACATTTTGTAGGTCCTGAGTTCCTTGAAAACAAATTCTTTGGACCACATAAAAATACATTTATTTCTGTTACAATAAGAACTGTGAAATTTAGGTCACTTTGAGCTGAAAGTGATCAGGGGATTTCTTATTTGTTACCAGAGAATAATGTAGGCCCTTTGAGAAGCTTCTTCATTATATAAGTAAGTTCCTTTTCAAGCTACTAAGCCTATAAGTTACACTGATAGTCTGAGCATGGATTCAGCTTCAAAGCCAGATTCAGCTTGGGTGTCTTCAAGTCACCTTTGACTCTTCTGCCTCAATAAGCCTTCACACTCAATTGGTTATTTAGTCTTACAGCTGTGGCCTTAAACTCTCTCACATTTGTTTGTTTATTTCTATTTGCTCAAACACCAGCATAGTCTTCCAAGTCATCATCTGTGTCTAAAGTTTTATTTTCTCCTCTAGTTTTCCCTTCATTCCAGTCTTTGAGTTCCTACCCACCAATCTCCCTGTACTTCTAATAAACACCTTGCCATTCTGTGTCAAGAAATCCATAAGGCAACTACTCCTATAGAAAAAAATTGATGTCCAGACTGAAAGAAGAGATTATAAACTAAATCACCTATGATGGTGCCCAGTCATTGATTCTTTAGAAATTTCTAATATGCTCCTGGTACATGGATGCTCATGGATGTAGGTCTACAAAAGCTTGATGACCCTTTTGCATCAAGATGAAACTCCCATAGCTGATGTGACCATAGAGGGTAAGATAGATTCCCACATATTAGCATTATTAGTTACAGAATGCCAAAAAATTCAGCAGTTTTGCTCAGTTCCTGTGCAATGAGTTTCTATTCCTCCCTTAGGTACCATTTGCTTCTAATAGCCCTTAGCACATGGTGTCTTTCCTACTAGAGCTCCTTAATCCCTGATCCTGCAGAGAAAACAAGAAAGGCCTGAGCATCCATACCCTCTTGAGGCAGCAATTGATCAATGCCCCTCAAGCCTGGAAGCCTGTCTCCTTGACTGGGTCTGGATCTATTCTTGAGGAATTTATGCCCCAGAACACCTCAGCAGGATCAAATTGATACTGAAACTTTGTCTCAACAAAAAAGAAACTCTTGCTCACTTTCTTCTTCCCTAAGTCATTTGCTATTTTCTTCCTGAAGAAATTCCTAAGAAAGCATGCCTAAATCCTCACCACAGGCTCTGTTATGAAAAAAACCAGCCCATAGAGGAAAACAATCTGTTTCAAATTAGTTCATCATCCTCAAGAGAACTTGTTTTCTCCACCACTAGTTGGTACTACTCTTCTATTTCTTTCTACCCAAGAGGCTTCTTTTCTACTTCAATACTTTTAAAACCAAGATCTACCCCAATACCTTACCTACATCAACTACAAAAGAGAGCTGGACTGGTGACTCACTCCTCATAAAACCTGCCATGACCAGATTATGGTTTATGATGCTGCTATGTCTTTTACAAGTAATGTCAAGATTACCCTCACTCTTTAATTCATTCAATTAGTAGCTGTGTAATTCCTATGTTCATCATGTTCAAAATGAAATGGTGAGTGAGCATATTTCCACTTCTATGTTAAAGGAGCATGCATAGTATAATCAAGTAAAAACTATTGATTTATAACAACAAATGTGAAAGAGGTCACTGCAACAAATATTCTTATTGGGATATATTTGAATAAGTAATGAATAACCTAGCACTAAGAAAAAAAATTTAGTGGACATCTACAACATCCTAGAATGCTACATACTACATTCTACTTTTATGTAACTGTATATTATTCATTTTGTGAATTTTAAATAGATTTTACACAATATATTCCAATTACAGTTATCCTCTCCCACCTCCTCTTATATCCTTCCCACCTCTCTTCCCACTGAAATCACCAGGCTTTCTTTTTCTCCCTCATTAGAATACAAACAAACATCTAAAAAATAATAATACATCAAAATAAGATAAACTAAAAACAAAAATAAACAAAATAAGACAAAACAAATAGGAGAAAAGAGGCAAAGAAAAAGCACACAAAACTTCCATAAAAACACAAAACTGGAAATCATAATGTGTATGCAAAGGACCTATCAGGTAAAACAAAAAAAATTAAAATAAAGTAGGGCATCAAGAAAATATTGTCTTCTAAGCAAGGCAGGACTGATGTACATATGCACTTGCAGAAACCGTATTGTTCTTTTAGTAGATTTTTCTAGAGTATTTTACTATTATTTGGATTTTGTTTGCTTTATTTCATTGGATTTCCAAGGAAGGACTTAATACAAGCTCCAAGGTTGTCTCCAGCCTGAAATCATTTTACCTTGCCTGTAGGTTACTGAAATTACTGGAACATACTGCCACATCTATATTCTTTAACAGACTTCTAAGGATCCCACATTCTGTAGAGTATCAATCTGTTATCTAATGTACAACAGTACCTGATTTACTAATTGTCTACATTCCTTTGCTTATATATTTTACTGAGATGAAGTTTTAAAATAAGTGATTCTCAATACCAACATTTTAATAAATAATGATAAATTATCTGGTCAAAACTTCATGAATGACATGCCAATATGTTGATATAAGAAATGGGAAAATTGCTAGCCTAAAACAATGAAGCTGAAAGTAGCATTTTCACCAAAGCACTAAGAAATGTCTGACACACTGAAAAAGAAAATATTTAATGGCCACTTAGTGCTGTACAACATAATTGTCCTGCCTGGAACTCTCACATGTGTTGAAATATTATTCTAATTCTTTACACCTTAGCTACTGAGTTTTAGCCAAAGTTGATAGGATGAAAATGGTGGTGACTAGAATAAAGAGTTAAGTCTGATAATATGGTGGAAGAAGTCTTGTGTGTGCTATATATGTAAGACTATGGTAATATGTGTGTTCTATGTATAAAATGATACTAGAGACCAGGAAACAGGAGCTTCACTGTGCCCCCAAGAGGGGTCACTGGACTCTGGTGACTACCAGAGACTCACTAAGATCACTGGGAAAGGTTCTCAGAGTTCATTTAATTGTCACCCCCAGCAGGTTTGTTCAAAAGAGATTCATACTTGAGTTGCTTTCCCTATGCAAATTAGACAACTCAAGAATTTTTAATAACAATGGTGTTTTAATTGGCATATTAAATCCCTACTTCCCACACTCAGCAAGCCAAGGCACTCCTCCAGTGACTGTGATTAAGCCTTTTTGCAGAATTATGAAGTTGGAGAGGGATTGAACAGCAGGGTAGATTTAGTCAAAGATGTCACAGCTCCAGTCCTTACCCCCAAAATCTATCTCCCAAAATTAAAAAAAGAAAGTAGAAAGAAAAAGCTCGGGCAGTTAGCTTGACAATACGTTTGATACATTACTGTTTTTCCAGGAAGTATTAATTCATGGCTACTGTTTGGAAAGTTATAATCCAGAAGAAAATTATTAAATTCATGTGGCATCTCATCTCTTTCAGTCAAAATGGTTTGTAACTTTCGTCTCTGAGTCACATTACCAGTTATTTTCTGTTTTTATATTAACACACATACTTCCTGCACAATCTCCAAGATCCATAGATGCCACATTCATACATCTCTGTATGTATGAAGGAAGGAGCAGTGATTAGGCGGTTGGAATCTTAACTAAAAAGCAAGAAGAATAAAGCTAAACATGTAATATGCTCCTGAATAAACTTTTCACACAGAGTAGAGTGATTTTCAGTTTCTTTGTGATAAATGGAGGGAATCCTTGAGTTCATCATCTCCTTAAATACATAAATGATCTTACTCATTTGTATCTTTATAAATCATTGATATTCTGGGTAATTTTGATATTGAAGTAACTTTTGAATTATGATCAGTAAGAGGAAAGTTATTCTACAAACACAAGTTGTTTCATGGCAGGTACGATGGTAGGTCTAGAATCAGAAGGGTGAAAGAAATGCTGCTTCTATCTTCTGATAAGAAGGGCAAATACACAACAAATTACTAATCATTATGATAGAGATCACAATACAATGGTAGCCATTAAATTTACGTAAATGCACTTCCATAAGATGAGTCAAGACAGCAAAAGAGTGAAGAAAGGAAATGAGGAAGGGATGGAAGTCATAGAAAGACAAACTGGTTCATGTCCCTCAAAGATCCTTTATAACCAGTCATGGAAACTCAATTTTTTATAGCCAATCCTGAAGACTCATTTTTTTGGGCACTTTGAAGAAAATGCTGAGTGATGAGAAGTCCCAAAATCCCCTTAAACATTCTTTCTGTTAACATTGTCAAGAATAATAACCGGTCAGTAACTGAAATTTCTTGTCCAGTTCACTAAGCAAAATGCCAGTTGCAAGTTAAAACTTCTATCTTCTGTCAAATTAATAGTTCTCACAAAGCTGTGAGTGGAGAAGATGGCACAGCATTCCATCCAGTTCTGCACTCTGAACTATTCACCTGTCCAGTTTTCATTTTCACACACACTGCTGCTGCCTCTGACTCATTTAAAGCATACCTGGAAACTTATGCCATGGCTAGTAATATTGGAATCTGAACAAAACATTTTCTGTTTCAAACGGAGTTTTCAACCAACTGTGGGGTCATATGCCTACAATTTCTTCTTCTCAGAAGACAAAGGATATATGAGCTTGAGATCACATAATGAGACTCACCACCCTTCAAAAAAGGAGTAATTTATATATAAAAACCACAGGAATATGCAGTGAGAAAACTAAGGTCTCTGGTTTTGTGGCATCTATAATATTATTTGTAAGTTAATGCACAATTTATATGTATCATAAAAATCTTTGACATAGATATGTACACTACATATACAATTTGTTAGTAACAAAATTCATGGTAACCAATTGAGCAGAATAAGGAAGTCAGAGTGCTTGAAGAGCAAGGTGCTATTTCACTTAGGGCAGTCAGTTAGAAAAGCTTTCTTTGCAGAAACTTGGTAAAAAAAAACACACATTTTATTTATGCAGATATCAGAGTGTATCTGATATGCTCTGTAGAGCATTTCAGATAATGGGAGTTACAACCGCAAAGGCCTTAAGGTCAGCAAATGTTCCATATGTTCAGAGGACCCCAAGAAGACCAGTACTGTGATAATAATAGAAAAAGAAAATGAAGTATTTTGGGGATGAGGCTCAGAAGTGGAGAGATATTTTATCCTGAGGAAATGCTTTTCGACTTTCTTATGAGTTAAAGAAAAATTTCTTGAAGTTTGAATCAAGCACACACCAGAATACAATGTTTGATTTTAAAAAATCACTCTAATGCAAAGTGAAATGAACCTCAGACAGAAACATGGAAGTCGGAAGACACCTTTCAGGACTCATGCTGGACAGGAAGGTAACCACCCATGGTGCCAAAGAATGGTATCCCACTCACAGTGCCAGAAGATGGGGCACTACCCGAATTACCAGAAAATGGTTCTCCAACCACAGTTCTAGAGCATGGTGTTTCTCCTACAATGTCAGAGAATGGAGCCCACCCACTGTGCCAGAAGACAGTGCTCTACCTACAGTGCCAGAGAATGGTGCTCTGCCCACAGTGCCAGAGAATGGTGCTCCACCCACAGTGCCAGAGGAAGAAACAATACTTCTTTTCCTGTTAAGTGGTTAACTTTCCCATGTGATTGCTGATTTTCCCTATCCATTTAACAGCATGCTTAATTACTATAGTTTTAATTTTTAATGTTTTCATTTTTATTCCCCTAAAATTTTATTTATTCACCTATTATTCCTGTCTATATTATTTCATTAGTATGTATTTTTGCTTCCTGTTTTTCACTCCTTTTTCCCACTCTACATCTAATAGTATTTTTATTTCACCTATTTGACTTTTTCCTTTTCAATACTCTCACATTTTTAATACTCTTTTTAATTCTTCAATTTTTAAAATATTTTTAAGTTTGAAAATCTTCTTTTCTTCAGCCTGCTGTTCTTTTCTCTTCTCTGTATTTCCCCTACTCCTAATCTTCTTTCTCATTTCATATATTTAACCTAATATCTATCCTTACAGCTCCTTCCTTCATGTTATTTATTTACCATTTCCACACTTTAAATTACTTCTGTGGTGTATCACATTCTACACTAATTTTGCAATGTTCATTCTTCTGATCCTTGATGATGTACTAGTGGAATGCAGTTGACTTGAAGTGTCTTTCTGTATCTTGCAAGGCTTCCTTTTGTTATAACTACAGCAAATTGTTTCTTCCACAGTGAATGGCACTGCCAGTTCCACTTGACTCTTCCAGAACAGGGTTCTTAATAAGAAAATTCTCTCCAAATCTCTACAAGTGGTATCCAAATCATAACATAGAAGGCAAGAAACATGACTCCTTCCAAAGACCATGATTTTTCAACTTCCAGAGATATGGAAACAAGGAAATTTCCAAATTAAAAATTTTTTAGTTTTTCTGACCAAAAAAAATGATTAATGACCTGAAATAGAATACACACAAGCAAAAAAAATTCATTCCAGATCCTAAAGAAAAAAGGCAGAAACTTAGAAGAAAATGTCAAAAATATTAGATGATTGGTTGTGGGTTTCTGTAATGGTCTCCATCTGTTACAAAGAGAAGTTTCCTTGATGAGTGTAAAGAGTACACTTGCCTCTGGATATAAGAACAAATATTTAGAGTGAAGTTATAGATGGTGCTGGTTTAGTAAAGGGACAGTTTTAAATTGTCCTCCAAGATACATGGCTTCACTAGCCCTGGGTTTCCCATACCAGGCATGATTTCCTTCCAGTTGAGTGGGTCTTAAGTTCAATTAGAGAGTTTTTGGCTACTATAAAGATATGTGTGACATGGGTTATCCTGTGATGCTGGTTGTTTGTGTGGTTCATAGGCATCACTGATGGCTAGGACTGCTGATTGCTTCCCTCTTTTGGAAGCTTATCTTTTGCCTTCTGGGAGGAAGGTTATGGATATATCAAGGTATTTGGAGGAAGGAAATGGAGGTGAGAAATGTAGGCAGCTTTTAGCTACTCCTATGCACTATGCATTGTCCATAGTGCACTACAGGAATACACCCAAAACACTCAAGAAAGATTCACTTGTGCTCACTAACAACAGTAACTGGCTTGTCAAAAACTGGCTTGTCTTTGACAAATAATAATGACCTATGCTAGGGGAAGCAAAGTTCTCAGTGATAATAAATGGTCACTGAGAGGGAGGCTAAAACTTCCATACAACATTATGACAACTACACTAAGAAGTAGGAAGCAAAGCTACCTACTCATACTTCAATAGGGAATGAAGGCTTTTGAGGGATGGGGGTATGGAATAGTCATGCTAAAAGCTCTAAAAGACTGGCAATCATTTCAGTAGGACAGGAAAACAATTGTCAAGGGGTGAACCAACTTCTCTATTTCCCTAAGCATAAGCCCTGTGCTACCTAAAATATATGCCCATACAGGACAGACACACAGGCACTCCACTTGTGCTGTTTTTCCAATGAATTCTATCCTATTCATCCTAAATAGGGTAATTACAGACCAAATGAATTATACCAACCAAGTCCAGTTCTGTAAAACGAGAAATTATTGGGGGTAATTTCAAAAGCATGGGTTTGAGGTTTCCTATAGGAGAATGGAAACATTATAGGGACCTACATAATTAATCTTCCCTCTTAGCTGCAAGCTAACCACGTATGTATCACCAGATAGTGAAGGGACCTTATGAGCCTTTACCTCACTCCACCTGATAATACTAACAGGCCCGATCCCATGTGATCCAAACTCTGGTAAGCACAGCTGTTCTGATGATGATAATGATATCTCACCTGGAGGATTTCCCATATAGCACCACTGCATCAGAACATTTATTTGGGGGCAATGAATATTCTCAACAATATATGAGTTATTTGGAAGGAAAGAAATCTTTCTGAACATTATCATAACCTCTTATTGTAGATCTAAACATGCTGACAAAGAGCAAAGTAATCAATAGCTCCCCAGATGTGAAAACTATGATCCATAGCAATGACCATCCAGGCAAAATATCCCCAATAGTGAAATAGTAGCTCTTATAGCTTGGAGGTAACCAATCAATCTATCTAATTAAACTTAAGGCCTGCTCAAAAGGAAGGAATTCATGCCTAGTATTGGCACATTAGCCAACAACCTATAGCCAGTGAAGCCATAGATCCTGTAGAAGAATCCCTTATAGCTACATTCCCAAATCAATGTAATTTCTAATAATATTCTTAATATTTACACATATACCAAGAGTTAAGTTTACCTATCACTCTTTAACAAAGAAAGAGGGAAACAATTAAACCACCAGAACTTAGAGAGCAACTAAGATTGGAAGGTTTCCAACCCCAAGTAATGCATATACAATGCAACTCCTATAACTAAATCCAGAGATCATCATAGAAAAGGGAACAACAATATTGTAAGTTCTAGAGCCAAGGACATCTGATGCAAGACTGTGGCTTCCATATATGACAAAGAAATGGATGCTGCATCCATAAAATCTCAACAACATGGTTGCCTAAACAAGTCCTGCACAATTACAGCACCAATTTACATGCCAATGTCAATGGGGAAAGCTCACAAAGCCCCCATCCCTATACAGGCACAAGCAATTAAACACTGTTGAGAGAGGGAAAAGTCAATATTCTCCAAGGACCATACCCTGATAGCTGTTAACCCTAAACATATAGATATGAGCAACACAAATTATACTCAGCAGGTTGTAGACACACACACACACACACACACACACACACACACACATATATATATATGTGCAAACATATATCTACACACATAATAATAACTGAAGAAGAAAGAAGTATCACAATTTCACAATTTTGAGAGCAAGTGAGACAGGAGACATGGCAGGAGATGGTGGAAGGGGTGAATATTATATAAATACAGTATTCTTGTATGAAATTATCAATAAGTACTAAAATAAGTAATATTGAAAAGTCTCCCACCATGATACCTACAACAAAGTAAAGGGCAGTGGGTGAGGCCTGGCCACCTTTTATCTAGCTGCCTAAAGATGGGTCTTTGATGGATCCAGAATCACTGTGTTGTAACACTACGCAAATTCTCACAAAAGTAAAACTTTTAATTTATAGGCTTTTTTTCTATCCAGTATAGACATAGATCAAAATTTTCCCTTCCATCTGTTGTGGTTTGGATAACTGTCCCCCATTTCCTCATGAATGAGGAATTATCCTGGAGGATTACAGAAAATGGGTGAAGGGTCTATTGACAGGAAGTAGATCATCTCATTGGGGCATGCTCTTGGGTGTATCTTGTCTCAGAACAATTTAGACCTCTTTTTAGTTCTATTCTTACATAATGTGAAAAGCCTCTGCCTGTTGTCATGGTTTTCTACCATGGACCACGAACTGGAACTGCTGAACCTATGCACCTCATCAAGTTCAACTATGCTTTATCAGGAAATTTGTCACAGTAGCAAATTTCTGAGACAACATCTTTTGATTTTTTAAGTGTTCATTCATTCTCAAGCCATGTGTTTTACAGCACAAGATGACATCCAATAGGAAAAGAACCATTGCCCAAATATTTCCACTTCAGGTCATTACATTCAGGGATATAGGATCAACATAGTAAGAATATCCTAGAAACAATCACTAGTAAACAGAATTTAAAGTTCCTGTTGAAATATTCTAAGTGAGATTTGTATATGAGTACCTCACCAGATATATTTGTTACAGTATACAAGTATAGAAGTTGAAAGTGTTTGGAAGCTTTGCTATAATTTGACAGCATAATTAAATCTAATATATAATATATAATATTATATAATATATAATATTAGAGCTTCTAGTTTCAGTCTCTGTGTTATTTTTTCCTATGACTTCTTTTTGTTCTCCTTTAGCTGTGTATCAGTCCAATATTTCTCATGTGCCAGACTTGTGATTAAGATTAGCATTTGAATTGCTGATCACAGGAAAGCCTAAGTTCCTCTCAATATAGGTGAGTAGCATCCACTCCTTTGATATCATGTACAAAACAAAAGTGTGAATTAAATAAAACTCACCCCTTTTATTAACTGCACACAAGAACAGGATCATGTCAAAAGGATTACTCCATGGGCTTGTCTAGCTCTCAGAGCATAGGAATCTAAATGACAGTGGGTTTCGGGTTCTCTGGAAAATAATGGGACTTTCTCATACTCATGGCTACATGAGTCAATTATTTTCTTTAGTTTTGTTTTTTGCCTTTGAATCAATGTTTCCCTATATATCTCAGGCTGCTCCCGAACACAAGGTCCTCCTGCCTTATATTTTTGCTAGGATTACAGGCATCCTCCATATATAACTTGAAGTCTTCAAGATATATATGCATTTGTGTATATCCTGTTGATTGTTTTTTAGGGAAATCTGTCAGCTGACTCATTATCCTAGCCCACAGAAGATTGTTATGGAGAAAATTCTTTTACATCATGAGAAGGGGCAAAATCAAATGTCCACTAGAGTCATATGGCCAGACATAAAGAAGCTATAAACTCTCTGAGATGGACTTTTAGGTTCTTTCTTCCTCTACTGGTCCTTATTCAGAATTCCCTGAAAGAATTTACTCTGTGAGGTCTGGAGAGATGGTTCAGTGGTTAAGAGCTGAGTTTCCTTCCCAATACCCATTGGGCAGCTCACAGCCACTTATAACTCCTGGTATAGGGGACCCATATCTCCTTCTGGCCTCCATCAGCACCTAGAAATATGTGCTATGAAACACACACACACCATATTCACACACACACACACACACACACACACACACACACACACTCTAAAAAGTAATTTCCAGCTGGGTATGTTGCCTTGAATCCCAACACTTGAGAGACAAAAGCAGGTGGATCTGTGAGTTGGAGGCCATCCTGGTCTGCAGAGTGAGTTGCAGCACAGCCAGGGCTGTATACAGAAATCCTTTCTCAAAAAACTAAGAAAAAAAAAAGAATTTCCTCTACAAAGAGCTCTAGATTTAGCCCCTTTAATGGGCTAAACATTACATAGCCATTTACCTACTTTTCACATTAGAAGTTATATCATGAGAATTGAAATACTCAGATGGCTTTCTTAAGCTATAGGAATAAATCAAACTTGAGCTTCACAAATAGCTATAATAACTGAGCTGAATTTCTTGTCACTAAAGTGTGGAAACATTGGAGTACTGTGAGAAGTCTGAAGGAAAAAATATTCAAAACACAGCTAAAATTCAAAGCTTTTCATTGAAAACTACTTTTTGAGAAAGTGCTTAACATTGGTTGTCAGTTAAGGAGATCAGAAACACCTAAGAGGCATTCCTCCAGGTGGGTCTGTGAGGGGATTTCTTGAAAGGATTGACTAAGGGAGGAAGATCTTCCCCAGAATAGAGTGGCAGATAGAAGTTCTGAGGGAAAGGAATTAATCCTCCCACCTTTACTCCTTGATAGTAAAAGAATCTATTCTGATGTTGCATCTTTGCTATCATCCTTTACTGGCATTGGAACCCAGCTTCTGGTTTCTAATATGTTTGCCAGTGGATTTTCTGGAACTCTCCAGGCCCTGAATGCAAGATTTGGAATGCTGATTCCTCTACCCTCATGGACTAGGCAGCTACTGGGTTCTCAACCACTCCACTGTAAAGCCCATATCATGTAAATAAATCAAATAAATCCAACTATGATAAATATTTATACTATCAATTGTTTCATTAGAGAATGCTATTAAAATGAAATATTTATACAAATTTGGCTTTTTACTTCTTTTTTTAAAACAAAATAGCAAAAAATACAATAAAAATAAAATTTGAAAAATAATCTGAAAGAGCACTTTGGCATTGTGTGTGTGAAGGGGAGAGAGAGAGAGAGAGTAATTAAAGTTCTGTAGGTAGCACTTGGCCACAGAAATCCCGGTTATTTCTTTGCCATAAAGCTACAGCACTGGCAGCTGGCACAGAGGTGTCAGCTCCACTCCATCTGGGTGATCTCGTGGAAAATACAAAAATCTAGGTTGGCATTGTCATTTCAAACCGTGGAAACTAGGAATCAGACTAGTTTATTTTCTCAATCATTTGGATTGTGCCTCTCTCCCCACAGGTACGTTGGCACTTTCATATCTGCACATGTTTAACATAAATTAGACAAACAATGTGAGATTTCCTCTGTAATACACTAAATCACCTTTCAGTGATTGGGCAAGGGTTCAGCAAGTGCCAGGTTTCATCCAATGCTACTCTGAAAAGTGGAACTTTTGTCTAAGTAAACTTCACAAACAATTGAGAAACCACTGCTCTTTTTAGAGAAAGTATAACTAAGATAGATGGCTCCAGTAATTCCAAACATACCCCACAAAATGAGTGATTAAATGCCCCCCCCATGATTTCCACAGGAAAGTAAAACCCTGTCCAGTGCTCCCTGAGGAGTCAAGTTAATCTCACATACAACTGTGTTGCCTTAGAAGAGTGGGTACAAGTAGCCAGAGCCATAGAGAGAATGAGTGCATATTCCAGTACTGGCCCATGAAGTTGCCATTATTGAAAAACATAATTATCAATGGTAGCCTATAGTTCCCTTCTTCATCATTTAAAATTAGTGATTGTTTATCAAAGACTGTCCTTATTTGACCTGGGACAAAACTGCCTTCAGCAAGTCACAGGATTTCAATAACAATTAAAGTACTTTAGATAACTATCCCCCCAGGTAGAAATGTATGGAAGATGTGGACTGGAATAAATATTGAGTTAAGGTTGTACTTAATATCTGCCATCAATTCACCCCCTTCATTTCCTAACCATCCTGTGAAGATATAAATCTTTTTCCATTTTCAGAAATATTTTTTAAAACTTACCATATAGCTAAAGATAGGAATCTTTAACTCCTCTTTCCCAGAAAGGAATTAGAAATGCTCCCATAGGCTCATATGTTTAAATACAAATATGGAACTGGACAGGTAGATTAGCAGGTAAAACCACAGACAACTCTTCTAAAGATCCTTGATTTGAGTTGCAGCATCTACATGCTGGTCACAACCATCTGTAACATCACTTCTAGGGAATACAATACCCTCTTCTGGACTCTGTGGGCACTAGGCAGGCTTATTATGCACATACACATGAAGGCAAAATATCTACATGCAAAAAAATTGTGATGATAATGTTAATAATGATGAATTTTATTCAAAGAGTGAAAGACCCCCGAAGAGGTACTTTCGTAGAAGGAGACCCGTACCCAAGAATCAGCGAGACCCCGAACTTGGTTGCAAATAGCAAGAGGCTTTATTGGATACACGGGTACCCGGGGCGACTTAGCTTCTGTGAGGCCAAGCGCGCCGAGCCAAGGGAGAGGGGTCCTTATATAGCAAAAAGCGCAAGCGAGAAGCAGAGATTCTATTGGATAATTCAAATGAGGCGCAGTACAGAGCTATTCCCATTGGTCAATGTAAATGAGGCGCTACACAGGGTTATTCAAATGAGGCTAAGTATAGAGTCATTCAAATGAGGTGAAATACAGAGTCATTTCTATTGGATGGTTCAAATGAGGCACAGAGGCACAGAGCCATTCCAGATCAGCATATTCTCAAGGTCTGGTGTCTGGTACAACAGACTCAATTCCCCCCTTTGCGTCCAGATGGCTGACCTTGGGGGCGAGGGCCATGGGACGGAGTGTTCCCCATCAGGCGGGGGCACGGGGGCGGGGCCCCAGGCCGGCCCACCTGGTGCTCGCCCTCGGGCCTCCTCGCGGGCTCCTTGCTCGGCCCCAGCCCCAGGGCGCGGTGCCAGGCGGGCAGGCGGGGGGGGGGGGGGGGGGCGCGGGGGCCCCACCAGGGTGGACCAGCTTTGGAGGGAACCAGCGGCCGGACGTGCGGTGGCGGGGGAAGTGGAGGCCGGCGGGGGTGGAGATCCGGGAGGCGCAGGAGTGAGGCATCCGCCGCGAGCCCCATCAGCTGCCGACCGGAGGAGGAGGCAAACTTAAGAGCTAATGGGCAGGGGTCTTTCAAGAGAATTAATAGAATTTATTTATATGAGAATTATTGGACAATGCATTCCAATAAACCAATCAAATTTATCCAGCTGTGGACCCTTAAAGCTACCCTAATGATTGCCCTGGTAATATATGCCTACTGGTACAAAGTAGTATCATTAAAACTAATAACTTTCTGATTGGATTTTAATACTCATACCTGGTATCATTACTTGGAAAAACAATCTACAGCTAGACAGGTAATAGGCCCTAGGGAAGAATCTACAACTATTATGCTGCTAGTGTGGTATAGTATTAAACTGACTCTTAGCAACTTATCATTATACCCAAAGATTAGTGCATCTCCTAACTCTTAGCAAAGAAGCTCCTTTTTGCAGTAGATGATTAATACAGAGACAACTGTTCAAGGTACAAAGAACAAGAAGACAGTGGAATCTATATTATACCCCTTTTCCCAAGGCCAGAAATTGCTGCACCCATCACAGCAAATGCTAAAATTTGGAGTTACTGAAAGAAAAGCAATTAGTGAGTGGCATACAGTTTGACATGGACTCTCTAGGCTCCTTCTACATAGAAAAGAAAACAAACATATTTTACAGTCTTGTATATTTCAAGGGCAGAGTGAGGATACTATAAGAGTCATGTCTTCTCTAGAAATTTAGAGGTCATAAGGTTTCAGAGATACCTCATGAACATACTTCCTCAAAAAGCACACCTAACAGCATTTTTCTTGTGGCCATCATGTTGTCTGATAGTATTCTGAAGAGACATGTGTACACCAAGAGAAGGATTAGTTCAATCACACCTTATCCTTGAATTTAAGTTTTCCCTTGATGAAAGCTTTACAGGCTTTCTGTATGGCAACAAGGAATAAAATTGTAGACGATGGGCTGAAGAGACCATAAGAGTCAAAGTTGCTGGTTGACTATAAGTAAAGAGCATCATTTTGTTGCAACAGGGAAGTTGCAGGTATGGATTCACAGTGTTTGTGACAGCATGTATAAGACCTGTACAAGCTCAAGTAAGACAAAATTCAATCACAGAGTGGGGAGGTATGCAGTAGTTTCCACCCCTAGCTGAGGAGATAATTGTATTTGATAGCCAGTGGATAGCCACAATCTTAAAAGTATGTGGTGAGGGGATGGAGATGTCTTAGCAATTAAAAGCATGTACTGATTTTATAGTAGAACTAAGTTTGGGTCTGAGAATCTATGTAGGGATGTAACTCAATCTCCAAGCAATCCAATGCAGCTGACCTGTGAGAACACCTGTACTCATGTACATATAAATACTTCTGCACCAAAACACACAAAAAGTCACAAATAAAATTTAAAATATTTACCTTTTAAAAATATGGGTGCCCCAACATTGCTAAAGACCCTTAGGTGACTTTCCAGGCAGCCAGATGTTTGTCATTTCACATATTTCTGTTGAAATCATCTCTCCTATCCATGCATCATCATCATGGTTATAAGCTTCACTATTAATTGTATCTCAGATTCAATCCTCCAAAGTTTCTGACCATGCCTCTAAAGGCATAATTAACCTTTTGCATTAAGAATTGGCATTTTAAAAAGCCGTTGTTTGAATTGTTATTTTTCTAGCTTCTGTGTCTTATATCATTTTAATTACTGCTGAAGTCAGTCTTTGTAAAAAAAAAAATCCAGGAAATCTTCTTTGGGGTCCTATATAACTTCTGTAAATGATTCAATTTTCTTTCCCACTTTGCCAATTCTGTCACAAGTATACAAAGATGCTGTATGTCATAAAGCCAAGAGATAGTTATGATACAGACATTGCCTTTCTCAAGTAGCATAATCTTCTTCTCCAATAAGTTGATCTTAAAACATATCCATACTTTTGACTTTAGCTCATTGCTCAATAGCCTTAGCTTCTTCTCTGAACCAGGAAGTCCATTGTAATTGTGGTCCCAGACTACAACACCTTTAATCAAGTCTATCCAGTCTATAGGGATAACTCTATTACAAACTGACCACATGTTTAACATCTGCTTCACAAAGGGTGGATGCATGCCACATGAGACTACCACTTTCTTGAATTTCCCTAGATCTAACATTGGCACAAGCATCCAATTAGCTTTTACAGTGCCTCTATCATTTGGCACATGCTGTAAGGTTACTGGATATATTAATGTTGGTTTTCTTAAGACTGTAGATTGTCCCTTTTTAACTTTATAATTCAATGTTGAACTTGGTTCTCCATTAAACTCCACAGACTGGGTTTGAATATCTTTATGATATCCTTTAATAAATTTTACTAAAGCCTGGATCTTGACACTCATATTGACCAGCTTTTTTAGAGACAAAAAGAATTATCAAAAAGTGATCTTAAGTTTGTATAAATATATGAAAATCCATTACAGTGTAAAATGTTTGAGAATAATAGTTACTTTTTAGCTAAAAGTCAATTCAATAATGTACCATTTTATTTTATCCTTTCCATATCTTCCATCTCTTTTTGAAAAAGAGATCCTTACATCAAAACGCCATTGCTTAGTTTGCTCCCTTACCATGACCAGTAGTAATTTTCAAACAACCCCTGTAAATAATGACAAGCATTCAAACCCCACTGAAAGACCAAAAAACACTACCTCACTTATTGAGAATATATTCTTAAAATTACTTCTTGTTATCTGGGGTGACAACATCTTTAGGGAACTCTGAAAAACACTGAGGTAATGGTAAAGTACTAGGAAAACTATCTGTAACATTGGTTTTCCAGTCTGTATGTAAAGGGAAAGTACAGGGCTTATCTGAAGTCCTGGCAGGGGAAAGATGAAATACTACCTTGAATTCATCCTTAGAAGTTTGTAATTCTAACAGGATTTGGGTGGGGTTTGTCAGTTTAGTGGTATTATCACACTCCCGGTAGAATCCTCAATATGGGGCACCATCAGCCTTTTGGAGAATTCAAAGGTAACTGTTAGGAACTGTGAGGGTTCACTGAAGAAAACTTAAATATTTTCTATCTCATATGCAGAACTCTGAGAGATTAAAGGACTATGATCTATTAAGTATGTCTAGGGTGCACACTTAACTCCTAGTTAGCTGCTTTAGACTTAAGTTAAAATCACATACCAGAGGCTAGATGAAACCTATTTCTAGAATTAGCCAGTACCCCATATGACCATAAATACCAAGAGAGAACGTTTAAACATATATGTTACAATAAATCTTTCCACCAAAAGCCACCCGAGCCCTACCGCCTCATGGGCAGTCTCCACCAGCCACCCGAGTTCTGCCCATCACGTGGATGGACAAAATAATACAGAGACTTATATTAGGTTCAAATGCTGCTTGGCCAATGACTAGGATTTCTCATCTGTTACCTCAGTCTTAACTATCATAAATCTATGTATGTTATAAGACGTATAGAGGATGCCTTCTGCAGGCACCCTCTCTTGCCAGTGGATCGCATGCCGCTAGAGGAAGTGAAGGAGAAACGGGGTACTTCCTGGTTGTCCTTCCTTAAATATGAGTCTCCCTGCTATGTCACTTCCTGCCTGGATCGCCACTTCTCTACTACATTTCCCAGAATCCTCTGCGACTCCTCATCCTGCCTAACTTGAAGCCTCATTGGAAAAGCAATACTTTATTTATTATACAGTAAGACAAACACATACACAGAAGCATTTCCCCATCACATATATACTTTAATCTTATAAATTTAGAGATAATATTTTTACCTTAAGAAAAGTCAAAATAAAACCAAATGATTGAGAGATTAGTGACAATAGAATAGTACCTTAGTTTCAGTTTACTTCCATTCAATATAACCTGGATCATCTGTCATCAGACAGATATTTTGAATTTTCATTTAATAAGCATGCTTAGATTTAGAAAAGGAGAGAACCACATTCTAACTCCAAAGCCAGCTTTAATTTTTAATTGAATTAGGACAATGAAAAGGCTTTTCTGTTTGTAGAGAGCAGCAGAAACAAATATTTGGGAAGACATGAAATTTTGTCCTATTAGAAATATGCTGTGTCCGCCGACTCATCACAGACCAGGTGATCGGCCCCCTGCTTTTACCCAATTCCTGTCCTAAGCGCCATTCACCCAGATCCCTCCAGGCTTGTCCCTGCTTGAAACAGACATGCCCAGGCAGGGAGGAGCTCCCTGAATCTGGGTACAGGCCACTCTTCCTTCCCTTTCCACCGCCGACTCATCACAGACCAGGTGAGCGACCCCCTGCTTTTACCCAACTTCTGTCCTAAGCGCTATTCACCCAGATCCCTCCAGGCTTGTCCCTTCTTGAAACAGACACACCCAGGCAGGGAGGAGCTCCCTGAATCTGGGTACAGGCCAGTCTTCCTTCTGTTCCCGCCGACTGATCTGCCAGGAGAGTGAGGAGACTACGAGGAGAGGGAAGACAATCCAGAGCTTCGGACATTGAATTCCTGGCCACAAACACTACAGAGTAACAAGAGGAGATAGAGAGATCCTACCTGCACTAACTGGAAAAAGACATGGGAAGAAGACAGAATAAGAACTTGCTCAACAACAGAAAGACCAATATGACACCACCAGAATCTAGGGACTCCACTCCAGCAAGACCTGAAAAGCCCAACATAGTGCATGAAGAAGAGATGGACCTCAAAAATTATCTCAGCAAGATGATAGAGAC
This sequence comes from Cricetulus griseus, assembly GCF_003668045.3. NCBI lineage: Eukaryota > Metazoa > Chordata > Mammalia > Rodentia > Cricetidae > Cricetulus > Cricetulus griseus. The sequence continues at coordinate 74,089,421 of NC_048595.1, forward strand.
CTTCAAAGAGGAAACAAGAAAATCCCTTAAAGAAATAGAAGAAAAAGCAAGCAAAAAATTACATGAAATGGAGGAAAAGACAAACCAAAAAATTCAAGAAATAAACAAATCTCTTAAAGAAGCTAAAGAAACCCAAGATAAAACAATCAAACAAGTGAAGGAAGCTCTTGAAACAGTTCAAAGCTTGAAAGCAGAATTAGACACAATAAAGAAAACACAGAATGAGGTGATGCTGGAAATGGAAAGACTGGATAAATGATCAGGATCTAAAGAAGTGAGTATAACTAATAGAATCCAAGAGACAGAAGAGAGAATCTCAGCTATTGAAGACTCGCTAGAGGATACACATTCATCAACCAAAGAAAACCTCAAGTCCAACAAATCCCTAACACAAAATATCCAGGAAATATGGGACACCGCAAAAAGACCAAACCTAAGAATAATAGGTGTAGAAGAAGGTGAAGAAACACTGCTCAAAGGTACAGAAAACATATTCAACAAAATCATACAAGAAAACTTCCCTAACCTACAGAAAGATATGCCTGTGAAAGTACAAGAAGCTTATAGGACACCAAACAGACTAGACCACAAAAAGAAGTCCCACCGACACATAATAATCAAAATTCCAAATCTACAGAATGAAGAGAAAATATTAAGAGCTGCAAAGGAAAAAGGCCAAGTAACATATAAAGGCAAACCAATTAGAATCACACCTGACTTCTCAATGGAAACTCTAAAAGCCAGAAAGTCTTGGATAGATACCCTACAAGCACTAAGGGAACATGGATGTCAACCCAGACTACTATACCCAGCAAAACTTTCAGTCATTATAGATGGAGAAAACAAGATATTCCATGACAAAAACAGATTTAAATAATACATATCCACAAATCCAGCACTACAGAAGGTTCTGGAAGGAAAACTCCAACCCAAGGAACATAACTACATGCACAAAAACACAGGCATTAGATAATCTAGTTTTGCCAAACACAAAAAGAAACAGGAGGGCAAAATCCACACACAATGACACCACCAACAATAAATCCAAAACAAACAAGAACCAACGAACAATGGACATTAATATCCCTAAATGTCAATGGTCTTAACTTACCCATAAAAAGATATAGGCTAACAGAATGGATACGAAGACAGAATCCATCCTTCTGCTGTTTACAAGAAACACACCTCAACTTCAAAGACAGGCGATACCTCAGAGTAAAAGGATGGGAAAAGATTTTCCAATCAAATGGCCTCAAGAAACAAGCTGGTGTAGCAATCCTAATATCTAACAAATTGGACTTTAAACTAAAATCAATCAAAAGAGATGAAGAAGGGCATTTCATACTCATCACAGGAAAAGTCCATCAAGATGAAATCTCAATCCTGAACATCTATGCTCCAAATATGAAAGCAACCACATTTGTAAAAGAAACATTACTAAAGGTCAAACCACACATAAAACCACACACACTTATAGTAGGAGACTTCAACACCCCCCTTACGCCACTAGACAGGACCACCAGACAGAAACTTAACAAAGAAACAAAGGACCTGAAACAAGTTATGACCCAACTGGGGTTAACGGATATCTATAGAGCATTCCATCCAAACTCAAAAGAATATACCTTCTTCTCAGCACCACATGGCACCTTCTCTAAAATTGACCACATAGTAGGCAACAAAGCAAACCTCCATAGTTACAAAAGAATTGAAATAACCCCCTGTATCTTATCAGACCACCATGCATTAAAGCTAGAATTCAGCAACAATACAAATGGCAGAAAACCTGCAAACTTTTGGAAAATGAATAACACCCAATTGCACCATTCCTGGGTTGAGGAAGAAATAAAAAAACAAATTAAAGACTTCCTAGAATTTAATGAGAATGCAGACACAACATACCCAAACTTATGGGACACTCTGAAAGCAGTGCTAAGAGGGAAGTTCATAGCACTAAGTGCCCACATGAAGAAACTAGAGAAAAGTCACATTAGAGAACTGACAGAACAACTGAAAGCACTAGAGCAAAAAGAAGCAAACTCACCAAGGAGGAGTAGACGCCAGGAAATAATCAACCTGAGAGCTGAAATCAATAAAGTAGAAACTAGGAAAACATTACAAAGAATCAATGAAACAAAGAGTTGGTTCTTTGAGAAGATCAACAAGATAGACAAACCTCTAGCCAAACTAACCAAAAGGCAGAGAGAGAGAGCACACTAATTAACAAAATCAGAAACAAAAAGGGGGATATAACAATGGACACTGTGGAAATCCAGAGAATCTTTAGGTCATACTTTGAAAATCTGTATTCCACAAATTTTGAAAATCTAATGGAAATGGACAGTTTCCTGGATAAATATCACTTACCAAAATTAAATCAAGATCAGATAAACAGTTTAAATCGACCTATAACCTCTAATGAAATAGAAGCAGTCATCAAAAGCCTCCCAACCACAAAAAGCCCAGGACCAGATGGCTTCACTGCAGAATTCTACCAGAAATTCAAACAAGAGCTGATACCAGTACTCCTCAAACTGTTCTGCACAATAGAAGCAGATGGGATATTGCCAAACTCTTTCTACGAGGCTACAATCACTTTGATACCCAAGCCACACAAAGGTAAGACTAAGAAAGAGAACTAGAGACCGATATCCCTCATGAACATTGATGCTAAAATACTCAATAAAATATTGGCTAATCGAATCCAAGAACATATCAGAAAAATCATCCACCACGATCAAGTAGGCTTCATCCCAGGGATGCAAGGATGGTTCAACATACGAAAAACCATTAATGTAATCCACCATATAAACAAACTGAAAAAGAAAAACCACATGATCATCTCACTAGATGCTGAAAAAGCCTTTGACAAAATCCAACATCCCTTCATGATAAAGATCTTGGAGAGAACAGGAATAACAGGAACATATCTAAACATGATCAACACAAAATACACCAAACCAATAGCCAACATCAAAGTAAATGGAGAGAAACTCGAAGCGTTTCCTCTAAAATCAGGAACAAGACAAGGCTGTACACCCTCTCCATACCTCTTCAATATCAAACTTGAAGTTCTAGCTAGAGCAATAAGACAAGAACAGGGGATCAAAGGAATACAAATTGGAAAGGACGAAGTCAAACTTTCACTATTTGCAGATGACATGATAGTCTACATAAGTGACCCGAAAAACTCCACCAGGAAACTCCTACAGCTGATAAACACCTTCAGCAAGGTAGCAGGATACAAAATTAACTCAAAAAAAATCTGTAGCCTTAATAATCACAGAAACATCACCTTTCACAATATCCACAAGCAACATAAAATATCTGTGGGTAACACTAACCAAAAAAGTGAAAGACCTGTACAATAAGAACTTTGAGACTTTAAAGAAAGAAATTAAAGAAGATACCAGAAAGTGGAAAGATCTCCCATGCTCTTGGATAGGCAGAATTAACATAGTAAAAATGGCAATCCTACCAAAAGCAATCTACAGATTCAACGCAATCCCCATCAAAATCCCAACACAGTTTTTCACAGACATTGAAAGAACAATACTCAACTTTATATGGAAAAATAAAAAACCCAGGATAGCCAAAACAACTCTTTACAATAAAAGATCTTCTGGAGGCATCACCATCCCTGACTTCAAGCTCTACTATAGAGCCATAGTTCTGAAAACAGCTTGGTATTGGCACAAGAATAGACAGATAGACCAATGGAATAGAATTGAAGACCCAGATATTAACCCACGCACCTACAAACACCTTATATTTGACAAAGGTACTAAATCCATACAATGGAAACAAGATAGCATCTTCAACAAATGGTGCTGGCACAATTGGATTCAGACATGCAGAAAATTGCAGATTGATCCATAACTGTCACCATGCACGAAACATAAGTGCAAATGGATCAAAGATCTCTCCATAAACCCAGCCACACTGAATCTTCTAGAAGAGAAAGTGGGAATAACCCTTGAACAAATTGGCACAGGAGAACGATTCCTGAACATCACGCCAGAAGCACAGACACTGAAGTCTGCAATCAATAAATGGGACATCCTGAAACTGAGAAGCTTCTGTAAGGCAAAGGGCACAGTCAGTAAGACAAAACGACCACCCACAGAATGGGAAAAGATCTTCACCAGCCCCACATCTGACAGAGGACTGATTTCCAAAATATACAAGGAGCTCAAGAAGCTAGCCACCAAAACACCAAACAATGAAATTAAAAAGTGGGGTGCAGAACTAAACAGAGATTTTTCAACAGAGGAATCTGAAATGGCTGAAAGACACTTAAGAAAGTGCTCAAAATCCTTGGCCATCAGAGAAATGCAACTCAAAACAACTCTGAGATACCACCTCACACCTGTCAGAATGGCTAAAATCAAAAATACCAATGACAACCTATGCTGGAGAGGTTGCAGAGAAGAAGGAACACTCCTCCATTGCTGGTGGGAGTGTGAACTTGTAAGACCACTTTGGAAATCAGTATGGCGTTTGCTCAGAAAAATGGGAATCAATCTACCTCAAGATCTAGCTATTCCTCTCTTGGGTATATACCCAAATATTGCATGTCCATACAACAAGGACATATGTTCAACCATGTTCATAGCAGCATTGTTTGTAATAGCCAGAACCTGGAAGCAACCTAGATGCCCCTCAACTGAAGAATGGAAAGAGAAAATGTGGTACATTTATACAATGGAGTACTACTCAGCAGAAAAATGCAATGGAATCTTGAAATTCGCAGGCAAATGGATGGAACTAGAAGAAACCATCCTGAGTGAGGTAACCCAATCACAAAAAGACAAACATGGTATGTACTCACTCATATATGATTTTTAGACATAGAGCAAAGGTTTACCAGCCTATAATCCTCTTCCCCAAAGAAACTAGAAATCATGAATGACTCTAAGGGATAAATGGACCCCAGGAATGGGAAGTGGCATGAACTCCCGAGCTAATTGAGAGCATGAGGGTAGGGGAGTGGGTGCTGCCACAATAAGAGCACAAGAAGAAGAGTAGAGGAGAAGAAATGGAGGAGCAGATATATTGAGTTGGGGGAAGAATAGAGGAGAGAGAGCAGGATGAGAGATACCATATCAGAGGGAGCCACTATAGGTCTGAGAAGAGATTTGGAACTAGGAAGATCTCCAGAGACCTACAAGGATGACACGATCTGACAGTCCAGGCAGGGGAGGAGAGGATGACCTAGAAACCCTTCCCCTAGAATGAGATTGATGACTACTCTCTATGCTATCCTAGAGTCCTCATCCAGTGGCTGATGGAAGCAGAGACAGACATCCACAGAAATACACTGAGCTGAAATCTGGAACCTAGTTGAAGAGAGGGAGGAATGAAGAATGAAGAGGTCTGTATCAGATTGGAGAAACCCACAGAAACTGTTGGCCTGAAAAAGGGAAAGCATATCGACCCCAGATGCTCTTTGGGAGGCCAGTATGGGACTAATCCACCCCCCTGATCATGGATGCCAATGGGGAGGCCCCTGCACTCCTGGGAGCCTCCGGAGGTGGACTGGCATTTTGTCCTGGTGTGTTTGGGGGACTTCGAGAGCCCATCCTACTTGAAGGGATGTGCTCTGTCTCTGAACACATGGGGAGGGGCCTAAGCCCAGCACAGGAAGATTTGGTGGACTTGGTGGAGCCCCGGTTGGGGGCCCTACCCTGCCTGGGGAGTGGTGGGTGGATGGGGTGGTGGGTAGGTTGGAGGTGGGGGAGAAGGAATGGGGGTGAGGGGAGGGAGAGGGAGAGGGGAATTACATGTGAAACAAGCCTGTTCCCTAACTTGAATTAATAATAATAATAAAAAGAGAAAAAAAAAGAAATATGCTGTATACTATTAGGCCAATTAAACTCTTTTTCTTGGGACATTTGTCTTTGCATGAGTTATTTATTTTCTTCAGATGACTCATTCATCTAGTGGCCTTCTGATTCATGAGTTGAATGCTTTTATTCTCCTGAAAAGAAAAACAAAATTATGTCCCAACTGTAACTTTGAGGAGCTCCTTATTTGTCAAGTTACATCTTTGTTAAATGTGGAGAAAGGGGAACACTTCTCCACTACTGGTGGGAGTGCCAACTTGTACAGCCACTTTGGAAATCAGTATGGTGACTCATCAAAAAAATAGGAATCAGTCAACCACAAGATCCAGCAATTCCACTCTTAGGCATATACCCAAAAGAAGCACATTCATACAACAAGGGCATATGTTCAATGATGTTTATAGCAGCACTATTTGTAATAGCCAGAAACTGGAAGCAGCCTAGATGCCTCTCAACCAAAGAATGGATAGAGAAAATGTAGTACATTTTGCACGATGGAGTACTACTCAACGGAAAAAAAACAATGGACACTTGAAATTTGCAGGAAAATGGATGGATCTAGAAGAAACCATTCTGAGCGAGGTAACCCAATCGCAAAAAGACAAACATGATATTATTCACTCATGTGGATTTTAGACACTGCCAAAGAAGCTAATAAACAAGGAGGTCCCTAAGAGAGACATACATGGTCCCTGGTGAACAGGAGAGGTTCAAGATCTGCTTAGCAAATTGGGAGCATGGGAAGAGGGGGGAGGGAGCTAGGAGAATGAGAAAGGGAGAAGGAGAGGGATGCCAAGGACATGAGGGAGCAGAAAGTATGAGTTGGGGGAAGAATACACGATAACAAGAATGGAGATATCATAATAGAGGGAGACATTTTTGGTTTACAGAGAAATCAGGCACTAGGGAAATGTCTGGAGATCTGCAAAGATGACACCACCTAACTATCTCAGCAAAGGAGGAGAGGCTACCTTAAATGCCTTCCCCTGATTATGAGATTGATGACTGACTTATATGCCTTCATCCAGCAGCTGGTGGAAGTAGAAGCAGACACCCATAACTAATCACTGATCTGAACTGGAATCCAGATGCAGTGAAGAGCACAGAGGTCCAGACCAGGCTGGTGAAACACACAGAAACAGCTGACCTGAACACCGGGGAACTCTTGCTCCCCAGTCTGATAGCTGGAATACCAGCATGGGACTGATCCAGACCCAAGGAACATGGGTTTCTGTGAGAAAACCTCAGAATCTGTGGGACCTCCTGGTGAAACCCAGTATTTATCCCTATCATAGGTGTGGACTTTGGGAGCCCATTCCATAGAGAGGAATACTCCCTGAGCCAAGACACACGGGGTTGGGCCTAGGCCCTATCCCAAAGGATACAAAAGACTCTGATGACACCCTATAGAAGGCCTCACCATCTTGGGGGAGCAGAAAAGATATGTGACAGATAAGGTTTTAGTTGGGGTGGGTAGGGGAGGATGGGTGGGTGAAAGGAACTAGGATTGTCATGTAAAACAATTCTGTTTCTAATTCAAATAAAAAACGTTGGAAAAAATAATTTTTAGAAACAGGAAAAGTATTATCTTCTAATAATAATAAAAATCACTGTTTTCTCACCTGACCAAATGAAAGTCATTTGTTAGTCTTATATGTTAGTTTGGATTGAATGACCAAGCTGTTCAATTAACTACCACCTCTTCTAATCAAATGGTCTCCTCTGTTTGAAACTAATCTTTATCAATCTTCATAGTATTCGCAGTTTTTCTTCTCATGTGGAAACAAAAGCAAAACTCCTTTCTCAGTGAAACACATATCCTGGTTTCCATTCTGAAGTCAATAATCTTCAACTTATATGGGTTGATTTAATTCAGCACCTTTTTCTGTTATTCAATGTCTCTCCACAACCATTGATACATTTACAGTAACATTTAAAATTATTTAAAGTCAATAAAGCACTGTGTAATCTGTCTCTTGGAGTCTTTATTACCTTTTTCTGTATATTAAGCATATCTTTTAAAATGCGATTAGATCTTTCTATAGCTGATTGTCCTTTAGGACTATTGATATACCTATAATATTCCTCATGCTGCAATTTGTAAAAAAAAAAAAAAAATGCTTAATTTTACTAGGGACATATGCTAGAGCATTGGCAGTCTTAATTTGAGGAAGTATCCCCATAATGGCCATAACTTCTAAAAAATGTGGAAGTAATTACAGAATCAAATTTCTCAGGACTTAAAGCAGTTGCACATTGAAATCCTGAATATGTATCTATGATATGGTGAACATATTTTAATTTTCCAAGCTCTGCAAAATGAAACACATCCATTTGTCAAATTCCATTTATTTGATTACCTTTTGGATTACCTCCTGCAGGTAGCAGAGTTTGGTACAAAAAAATAAGTAGGATATTTCCTTACTGCCATGTGATAGAAAACTCTTTCTTTAAACCCTGGCTATTAACATGGTGTTTCAGATGAAGTTCTGAGTCTTCTATGACATTGACTACCAATAGCTGACCAATTTCATCATTACTTTGTGCTAGAGTGTGTGATAGACCAGTATTGGATCTGATATGTACTACATATAAAGTGTGATTTTTATTTCTGTTTACTTGTTGTAGTTGAGTAAATAACAGAGGTAATTCTGAATCATCTGGAATAAGTTCAGCAGTTCCAATATGTAAAACATATTGAGAATAACTATATCAAAAGTTCTGGAAAATCTAATGATACAATAAAAATGACATATAATTCTTATTTCTGAACTGAATCATAAGGTCTTTGAGCTATTTTACATAATTGACATGACTTACAATCTGATTTCATGATTTATTTGCAAAATATAGAATGTAGGGGCTACAAAAATTTGGATTCCCTTTATTATATGAGGGAGAATCAAATTATTTCTTTTTACAAACTGAAGTGTCTTGCTTTTGGGATATTTGATGCTAATCACTCCTGAGAAGTCACTGCAAACTCTTTGCCAAGGTTCATCTTCTGCCCATAATGAAGCAACTTCATCATTGGTAAAAAGGTACCCTAATTTCTCATGGGTATATTCCTGCTAATTTGATGAGGTCCTAATTTTCCTTTCCGAATGAATTCAGAAAACTTTTCTACATAGGTCTTTAATATTTTAGTTTGTTTATGAGATCAAAAGAGAATCCATTGTAAGTTATTCTTTCTGCATAAGAATTCCTGTAGGAGAACAAGTAGAAAATAAAATAATCAGAATACAATGAAACTCTATATCTAAGTGATCGACATGTGCATCCTGTAATTTCTTCTCTGTGTTTTCCATCCCTGCAACATCTTCCAGTCACTAGAAGTTGAACATTTACCTCTTAAAGATGCCACTCCAGATATCACTATTTTGATGAAATTAATTGTTACATCTGTACCTTTGTCTACCTAACCCTCAATTTCAAGGCCATATACATGTAATTTTAGCTTTTGTATTTGATTGTTTATAAAAGTTGCCAACTAACTTGTTCTATGTTTTCTCTTGAAAATTTTGTATTATCTATTGGAGCTATTCTGTCACCAACAGCAATATGGTTTTTAACAACAGGCACTAAATTTTTAAATTGTTCTCTTGATGGTTCTCCCTAATACTGACAGGGAATGGTTGAACCAAATTTGAGATTGGGGCCTACAATGACCTTTAATGTGGTTCTCAATGACAAAGTATTACTTTGACTTTCCCATGTTGATCTGCATTCAATAGTCCAATGTTTTTCCAAACCTTCTGCATATTCCAAAAGGCAATAGTCTTCTTTTGAGATTATCTCTAGGAAAAAAATATATTTCTAAGAATGCCTTGCCTACAATGCATTTTTAGATGGCCTTGTTAACAACACTTAAACATCTGACCTTTTGATTTTTCCTAAAAAAGATGGAAATCATATCTCTTATCCAAGTACCATCATACATGTGACAGCCAATATCAACTACATTTCAGATCCTTTAATCTATGGTTCTCTTGCCTTTAAAGGCCTAATCACTCTCTGCATTCTGAATTAGAATTTTCAAACTCCATAGATTCAATTAATATTTGTCTAACTTCTGGATCTGATATCATTCTATATTTACTGCTGAGATCAATCTTTCTTAAAAAATCAATGAAGGTTTCTTATACAAAATTTTTGTATAATTTTACTAAATGACTCAGTCTTCTTTCCAGATTCTCCAACCCTTTCCCTATATATATATAAAGTTGCTATATCACATAGAACTAAGATGTTATCATCCTATATAGACTGTCTTTGCAAATCAGCATACTGGCCTTCACCTAGATGCTGCTCTTGGGAAATCTCATTACTTATAACCCTACATTGTTGTTCAAGGTCCCTAGTTTCATCTCTCTACCTTGGTTTCCATTGTAAGTGAGGACCAGCTTCCAATATTGCAGTAACTAAATCTTTCCAGTCTTGTGAAAAAAAAACACCTGAATGCTGTAGAACAAAAAGAAGCAAACTCACCCAGGAACAGTAGGTGCCATCAAATAATCAAATTGAGGGCTGAAATAAATAAAATAGAAACAAAGAGGGCAATAGAAAGAATCAATTAAACAAAGAATTGTTTCTTTGAAAAAATCAACAAGATAGACAAACTCTTATCCAATCTAAACAAAAGGCAAAGAGACAATATCCAAATTAACAAAATCAGAAATGAACAGGGGGCCATAAAAACAAACACTAAGGAAATCCAGAGAATCATCAGATCATACTGTAAAAATCTATACTACAAAATTGGAAAATTTATAAGAAATGGACAGTTTTCTGGATAGGAATTAAATACCAAAATTGTATCAAGATCAGATAATTTAAATGGACAAATAATCCTTAAGAAAAATAGAAGCAGTCATTAAAAGTATCACAACCAAAAAAAGTCCAGGACCAGATGGCTTTAGCACAAAACTCTACCGGAATTTTAAAGAATAGCTAATTCAAATACTCCTCAAATTGTTCTGCACAATAGAAACTGAAGAAACATTCCCAAACTCCTTTTACCAGGCTACAGTTACCCTGATACTCAAATTACACAAAGATGCAATAAAGAAAAAGAACTACAAACTAATCTCCATCATGAACATTGATTCAAAAATACTCAATAAAATAATGGCATCCTGAATCCAAGAAATCATTCACTATCACCAAGTAGGTTTCATTCCAAAGATGCAGGGATGGTTCAACATACAAAAATCTGTCAATGTAATCCATCATATATATAAAAAAAGACTAAAAGAAAAAAAACATGATCATCTCATTAGATGATGAAAAACCTTCAAAAAAATCTAATACCCCTTCATGATGAAAGTCTGAGAGAGATCAGGAATACAAGAAACATACCTAAACATAATGAAAGCAATTTACAGCAAGTCAAAAGCCAACAACAAAATAAATGAAGAGAAATACATTGTGATTCCACTAAAATCAGAAACAATACAAGACTGCCCATTCTCTCTGTATCTATTCAATATTGTACTCAAAGTTCTAGCTAGAGCAGTAAGACAACAAAAAGAGACCAAGAGGATACAAATTGCAAAGGAAGAAGTCAAACTATTACTATATGCACATGAAATGTTCAACTATGTTCATAACAGCATTGTCTGTAATAGCCAGAACCTGGAAGCAACCTAGATGCTCCTCAACCAAAGAATGGATACAGAAAATGTGGTTCATTTGCACAATTGAGTACTACTCAGCATCAAAAAACAATGGAATCTTGAAATTTGCAGGTAAATGGATGGAACTAGAAGAAACCATTCTAAGTGAGTTAACTCAGTAACAAAAAGACAAACATGGTATGTACTCACTCATATTTGGATTCTAGACATAGTGAAAAGGATTACCAGCCTACAATCCACACCTCCAGAAAAATAGGAAAAACAAGGAGTGCCATAAGAGAGACATACACGGTCCCCCAGTGAAACAGAAAGGGACAAGAGCCCCTGAACAAATGGGGAGAATGGGGGGAGGTGTGTGGGAGGGAGTACAAAGAGGAAGGGTGAAGAGGAAGGGGGAGAAGAACATGAGGGATCAGGAAGATTGAGTGGGGAGAGGAATAGAGGAGAGCAAGAAAAGAGACAAATCAATAGAGGGTACTAGTATAGGTTTAAAGAGAAGTCTTGCACTAGGGAATTATACAGAGATTCAAAAGGATGACCACAACTAGAACCCTAAGCAATAGTGGAGAGGCTACCTTAAATGCCCTTCCCCTATAATGAGAATGATGACCACCTTAAATGCCATCATAAAGCCTTCATCTAGTAGCTGATGGAAGCAGAAGCAGAGATCCACAGCCAAGCACTGCCCCCAACTCCTGGAATCCAGTTTCAGAGAGGGAGCAGTGACTAACAAAGGGGTCAAGACCATGCTGGGAAAACCCACGAAACACCTGATCTGAGCAAGTGGGAACTCATGGAAACCAGTCTGACAGCTGCGGAACCAACAAGGGAACAAACCAGGTCCCCTGAATGTGGGTGACAGTTAGGAGCACTGGGCAGTCTACAGGGCCTCTAGCAGTGCAACCAGGATGTATCCCTAGTGCTTGAAAGGATTTCAGGAGCCCATTTCCCATGAAGTGATACTCTCTTAGCCTAGATACACAGGGGAGAGCCTAGGCCCTGCCCCAAATGACTTGACAGATATTAATGATCCCTCATGGACGGCCTCACCCTCCCTGGGGCCTAGGTTGGGTATGGCATGGAGTGGTTGTTGGGGGTATGGGATGATGGGAGGGAGAGGGAACTGGGATTGATATGTAAAGTAAGATTGTTTCTAATTTTAATTTATATATATATATATATATATATATATATATATATATATATAGTTATAGTAATAAAAACAGCTTGGCAGCCAGGTATTGGTGGAACATGCCTTTAATCCCAGCTCTCAGGAGGCAGAGGCAAGCAGATCTCTGAGTTGGAGGCCATCCTGGTCTACAGAGAGAGTGACAAGATAAGGCTCCAAAGCCACACAGAGAACCCTGTCTTGAAAAGAAAAAGAACAGCTTGGTATTGACATGAAAACAGACCTGTGCATGAATGGAATTGAATCAAAAACACTGACATTAATCCACCATTAATCCACACCTATGAACACCTGATTTTTTTCCAAAAAAAAAAAAATATATCCAAGTGGTACAATGGAAAACAAAAAGCATATTCAACAAATGGTGCCAGTATAACTGGGTGTCAACATGTAGAAGACTGTAAATAGACCCGTAACTATCACCATGCCCAAAACACAAGTCCTAAGGGATCAAAGACCTCAACATAAATCTATCCACATTGAACTTTATAAACAAGAAAGTGGGAAATATATTTGAATATATAGGCACAGGAGACTGCTTGCTAAATTTACAACACCAGTAGCACAGACACTGGGAACAACAATTAACAAATGGAGCCTCCTAAAACTTAGAAGCTTCCATAAGGAAAAAGGCATGGCCAATAAGACAAAACAGTAGCCTATAGAGTGGGAAAAGAACTTCACCAACTCCATGTCTGGCAGAGGGCTGATCTCCAAAATATACAAAAACTCAAGAAACTATACACCAAAACACCAAACAATCCAATTTAAAAATGGGGTACAAATCTAAATTCAGAATTCTTAACACAGAAATCTCAAATGGCTGAAAGGCACTTAAAGAATTTGCTCAACATCCTTAGCCAACGGAGAAATGTACAATGACTCTGAGATACCATCACAGAATGTCAGAATGGATAAGATCAAAAACACTAATGAAAGTTTATGCAGGAGAGGATGTAGATTAAGGGCAATACTACTCCATTGTGGATGGGAGAGCAAACTTGTACAGATACTTTGGAAATCAGTAATGTAGTTTCTCAGAAAACTGGGATTCTTTCTACCTCAAGACCCAGCAATAGCACTCTTGGGCATATACCCAAAGAATGCTACTCATACCACAAGAACATGTGTTCAACTATGCTCACAGCAGCATTATTTGTAATAGCTAAAACCTGGAAGCAACCTAGATGACCCTCAACTGAAGAATGGATAATGAAAATGTGATACATGTACACAATGGAGTATTACTTAGCAGTAGAAAACAATGACATCTTGGAATTCATAGGCAAATGGATGGAATTGGAAGAAACCATCCTGAGTGAGATAACTGAGACACAGAAACACAAACACAATATGTACTCACACATAAGTGGATATCAGACATAAAACAAAGGATAGCCAGTCTACTCTCCACAACCCAAGAGGAGCCAGGAAACAAGGAGAACTCTAAGAGAGACATACATAGGCCCAACCCTCAGAAGGGGAAATGGAAAAGGTCTCATGAGTAAATTAGGAGCATGGCAGGAGGAGGAGGTAGGGGAAAGAAAAGAGGAAAAGCAGAGTGAGGAAGAGAACATAAGGGAAGGAAGATTGAGTTGGGGAAGGACAGAGAGAGCAAGGAAAGAGATGCCTTGACAGAGAGAGCCATTTTGGGGTTAACCAGAAACCTGGCACTATGGAAATTCCCAGCAATCCACAAGGATGACCACAACTAAAAATCTAAGCAATAGTAGAGAGGCTGCCTTAAATGCCCTTCCTCTATAATGAGATTGATGGCTACCTTAAATGCCATCAATTCATAACTAAGCACTGAACCAAACTCCTAGAGTCCAGTTGTAGAGAGGGAGACTCCAGACTGACAATTGAGGAACCTGCATAAGATCAAACTAGGTGCCCTGAATGTGGGTGTCAGTTGGGGAGCTTGAGCAGTCTATGGGTCTGATGGCAATGGAACCAGTATTTATCTCCAGTGCATGAACTTGATTTTTGGAGCCCATTCCCTATGGAGGGATACTCTCTCAGCCTAGATACAGGAGGGAGGGTCTAGGTCCTGCCCCAAATGATGTGGGAGACACTGATAATTCCCCATGGGAGTCCTCAACCTCTCTGAGGAGTGGCTGTGGGGTGGGATGTAGAGATGGTGGGGTAGTGGGAGGATGGGAGGGAGAGGGAACTGGGATTGGTATGTAAAATAAGATATTTTTAAAAATAAGAAAGAATATCAAGCTAAAAAAGGAAAGCACAAAAGAAAGGACAGAAGGAAGGAAGGAAGGAAGGAAGGAAGGAAGGAAGGAAGGAAGGAAGGAAGGAAGGAAGGAAGGAAGGGAAGGAAGGAAGGAAGACTAGCTTGAACTTTCTCCATAAAGAAACCAGCTAGTGCACGCAGCCCCACCCTGCTACTCAGGTTGAAACAGAGTCCCACCAGGGAAGTGTTCAAGGACTCTAAACACTGGAAATAAGAACCAAAAAACAGAGTGTGAGAAAGATGATGAAGAGTTGAAGGCCTCTGAAATTGGCATTTTCATAACCTATCAACCCATGCTTCCAACATGATATAAGGGAGTGGATTTTGCTAAAGTATCATGACAGACCACAAAAAAATATAGTAGCATTGTTGTGCCCAGACTCTGAACCCTACAAACCACCAAGAGACCATATCTGATGCAAAAGCAGAGTCTTTTTTAATTTATGAGTTAACTTGGGTCCTATGTTAGTCTGACACAGAGAGTAGAGTAGGAGGGATCTTGAGCAGCAGCATGGCAGGACGTATTTTGGGGGTAGAGCAAGGGGCTGTCTGGGGGTCTACTCATTGAATAGTAACAATCTCAGTATTGGTGCATGTAGGGGACAGTAAGCCACGCCTGCTAGAAGCTGGCTAGAGGTGTGCCTGACCACACCTGTCAGGGTGTGGTCAAGGTGATGTCAGGATGACATGTGATAGGTTTTTAAGGAGCTGCAAGGCACATGGGAGCCCCTTCTCTCTGGCCTGTCTGCCTTGCTGCCCCTGTCACACTCTGGCTTGTGTTTGGCTGGTGTTTATCTGAATAAAGATATCTTAACCTTAGGGTCTCATTATAGGTGAAACTCTGAGATGGGGACCTGTCCTGAGTTGATTGGTCAGCTGCAGCTGCAGAAAGGTTGTTATACGTGGAGGCCATCCAAGGGCCATTGCTACCTACTGCACTCCACTATTTTCAGTAAGGCATATCCAAAGACTGCCAGCTAACTTCTGATTGGTTCCTTACCAAATGGAGGTTATCTGGCAGTTTCTTCCTAGTAATTAGGGCAAGGTCAGGGGGCTCAGCACATCCTGCTGAGTCAGGGGCCTACAACTCTCAGGGTCTTTTCTGCAGCTTGTCATGGCTGCCAAGGCAAGGGTGAGAGTCTGGGCCCTTCTGCCTAAGTTCCCTTCACACATTTTCAAAGCCTCATACCAAAAGCCATTGTACAGATTGATTGATTGCTCAAAGCCCCAGATATTAGAATGTGAAACTCCAAGGAAATCAGATAAAGTTCTGGAATAAAGAGGTCTTTATTCAAAGAATTCCTTCTTTCTGAAAGGACACGTTTATTTACCTTTGTTGGATTGCTGGTACTGGAACCCCCCCCCCGCCCCACCTCCTTCCTGTGGAAGAGAAAGAAGGGGAGAAAGGAGAGTGGAGTGGAAACATCAATATAAGATGAAAAGGAGGAGAAGGAAAAAAAATAATGCATGGAAAATTGGGCCAGCCCAACTTGGAAAAAGTGTGGACTGATGGAATATCATCTTCTGCTTCCTATTATTTCTCATTTTTATTTTTGTTACCGTAATCTATAGCTTTTTATTTGAATTTTATTTTTTAGTATTTATACTTGTCTAATTGTTCAATTGTGTTATAACTTCCAACTCACTGCACAGGGCTTTTATGTCCGACTTTGCTGGGTTTTTGTTTTGTTTTGTTTTGTTTTGTTTTTGTTTTTTGAGACAGGGTTTTTATGTATAGCTTTGGAGCCTATCCTGGCACTCACGCTGGAGATCAGGCTGGCCTCAAACTCACCAGAGATCCACTTGCCTCTGCTTCCTGAGTGCGGGGATTAAAGGTGCACCACCAACGCCCGACCAACTTTGCTGTTTTTAAGCTTAATTATACAGTATTTTCTGTTTTTCATACCTGTAAACTATGTTCTTTCCTTTCCACTTTTATATGACTACATCTTTCCTCCTTTCCCATTCCCTCCTAACTTCACTACTTAAAAATTAAAAAAATACGAAATACATTTTCCCCAGCCAGAACAGTAGTGCCAATGTCTCTGAAGCCTATGTAATATATAAGGGATGTGCAGTGTTTCTCCTGAAGTCAGCACTGGGACTGAAGTCAGAAGCATCCTTGCTGAAAATTAACTACAAGTTAACTATAACTACAACTCATCAAGAAGACTAGCATAAAATGCAAGCAAACAACAATAGTTGTAAGAGAATGAGGAGTGTGAAAAACTGCAGAATACACACACACACACACACACACACACACACACACAACCACACACACATACACACACACACACACACACACACACACACACACACCACAGAAGATGCACAAAACAACAAAGAATTAACAAAAGGAGAGCCATGAAACAATGGCTCACTGTGACAGGTGATGACTTCTCAGTACTGGAAACTATGATGAGATGCTTGAGAAGCCAGGGTTATACTTTGGACTCTTCTTTTTTAAAGGTATCCATGACATAAAGAAGCTCATAAAGAAAGGTGCAAAATCAATTAGGACCTAGAGGAGACAGTCACCAATATGGGGGAAAATGACAAAAAAAAAAAAAGGCTTGGACATATTTTAAAACTTGGAGGAAAACTTCAGCAAAGAAAGAAAAGAAAGAAAATCAGCCAATCAAATAAAAGCCAAGGTAGAAGGCATCAGCAACAGACATGATCAAGCAGACCAATGGACTGTAGGGAAGGAAGACAAGGTAGAGACTATACACCTACCGATGATATAAAAGCAGCACTGACGGAAATGACCAGTGTAGCACAACACAGAGAGAGAAGAGCTAAGCACAGCAGTATGTCTAAAGAAATGACAGAATGAAACCCATTATCTTATGCGATATATATATATATATATATATATATATATATATTATATGTGTGTGTGTGTGTGTGTGTGTGTGTGTTGTGTAAAGTATTAGTGTGAAAAATAACTAATGCTATAACAATTCAATAAAAAGGAAAATAGTAACCCCAAAATGAATACAAAAACTGGATTGCAGCGTCAAAAGATTAATCAAGACTTGGAAGAAGACATGGTAAAGGAGTTTTTCTGATTTCTCATAGTAATAAGATCAAAACCAAATGATTATAAAGAGAAAGTACAGATCTAGGTCAGGGCTCTTCTTTCAGGAAAAATATTAAAACTGAAAGCACTCGGAAAAATTCAGGTAACAATTTGATAACTCCTACTGAGTTCAGCAGAAAAAACATTTTAAAAAGTTAGAAAACCTATATATTCCAAAGACTCCAAGGACCAGAGAAGCAACAGGCCACTTCCTGGGCATTGGATTATTGGGTTCTGGACCATTTTGGTGGTCTGTCGGCTATACTTTGCATCTGGAATATTTCCTCAATGATCTATGTGGATTCCAGCCCCTTACACTACTGGGAGGTAGTGAAACTTTGTGTATGCATTAGGGGGAGGGGTGTATTTTGAAGCAGTCTCAGTATGAGGTTCAAGCTCACCTAGAACTTCCTGTGTGTCCCAGGCTAAGAATAAATCAGAATCCCCCTGCCATGCTCCCAACCCCTGGGTGCTTGTGTTCTGAACTTGTGCCAACATACTTATTGCTAGTGTAAATTTTATAAATGGGATCCAGTGGGGGAGGTCTCAAAATGGTTAGGGGCATGCTCTCCTTCCTTTTCCATCACAGGGAGGGGTGTTCTGGAGGGTTTGGGGTGGCAGTGGCAGCTAGTAGTTGCTTAGTCCACAAACCTGGGTGCTTTATCAATGCAATCTGTCACTGGAAGCAAGGAAGTGCCCAGAGAACCATGGTCCTGAGTTCATGATGAAAATGCTTCCTTTAATATCATTATAGTAATTAGCAACAGTAACAGGCAAAATAACTCAGAGGCAAGAGGGAAGACCAAGGAAGCAAAAGGTGGGATGATGTTCCTTCCGCCATGCCCTTTTTTATCTCACTATTACCAAACAGTGGTACCCAATCAGGGCTGGTCTTCCCACACCAATCAATATAATCAGTACACTTCTTCAGGTGGGATTCCCTACTCAGGTGATTCTAATTTGTGGTAAGTTGACAATAAAACCAGTCACAGCAAAGATCTTAAGCAGAAAATAGAGGCATTCATAATACAAATTTCCCAGCACTCTCAGAAAAATGGAGGTCCACAACAGAGGAGAGTAAGATAGCATTTTCCTAGGCCACTGCATGTTTCTGAAGGAAAGAGCAGATGTAATCCCCATATCTAAAAATGACAAAATCTTTGGGGTGGCTCTGCCTCCTTAAAAAAGTATGAACCAAATTAAGAATCCTGTCCCCAAGACTAACATTAAGGAACTAACTAAATCTGTGCCTAAAACCATTCAGTTCTCATTTCTTAACAAGAAAGATAGGAAGCTAGGATTCTAATTACAGCAGAAGAGTGAGAACAGACTCTCCTTGGACACTCTGGGGAAAAAAAGGAAATAACAGGAAAAAGAAAAAAGTCAGTAAGAACTTCATGCTACAGAAACTTAGTGTTCCAAATCTGTTTATAAAACAATGGCCTACTTTGTACAACCATCCTACCCATTAGGGGTACTTCGAGAACACCTGCCTTGAAGGCTCACCAGTAAATGCAGAAACTCTTAACCCTCTAGCATGGGGTATAGATGCCAGGGTAGGATACTAGAGGCTTGGGTTTAGGGGAAAAAGTAAAAGACTTAGGTAAGGAGAGAATCAAACAAGGCATTCCATGAAGTTACGAGGTACCCAAGAAGCACAGACAGCTGTGCTCTGCCTACTATCTAATGAGTCTGAGTCTCTTGGCCCTGCCTCATTCGAGTGTGCTCAACAGAAATGTGAACACACACACACACACACACACACACACACACACACATGAAGTGCACACAACTATCTGACTCCATATTGTGAGGATGGGTCTATCTTTAAGTGAGATCAATTCTCCATATTTTCTTAAATACATTATTGAACACAGTCAGGCTTGCAAATTCTATTTCCAGCTGCAAAGCTTACAGTTTAATCCTTCCTAATCTTTTGAAAAAAAGAGAAGACTGTAGGGTGACTCTAGTAATCAGGTGGCCTTGAGTATCTCAGTAGACGTAACTTAAGCCATTTAAAAGGATAACTGCAAATTAAATTAGTTCATTCTAATTATACAAAAATGATAAATTCAAATAAGCAAGGTAATTCACTTCTAAATTAAATTTTTTTAATCATTTGGCATCTCAAATCAAAGCAAATGGGTAATGTTACCAATTATATCAATTTGACTCTTAAATTTAAATACATAAACATGTGATGATCTGAATTAAAATTCTTATTTGATATGCACCTAACTTACTAACATTTGCACTAGGGAAGGGGACAGAATTCAATAAGTAAGCCATGGTCATGACCTTGAAAACTGAAAGAGTTGGTCACAGGAGAGCTTTTTTGAGAGTCTAACACCAACCAGAATGAGTCCCTGAAAAGGAATGGAGGTAGATCATAGCAAAAAAGGGAATACCATGGATGACCAAACAGCTCTCAAGGGAAATATTTGAAACATAATTAAAATATTCAGCTTTAGAAAGCTGTGTGATTTGTTGAGCTTTACTATGGTTGCACTTTATTATTATAGGATTCATAGGAAGGAACAAAATTAGCACTTTGAATGTTCCAATGATAGCATCAGGTCATGCATGCAAATGTTGTGGTACTGAAACTAGAATTTAAGCCTCTTTTGCTTACACATCAGTTGTTTAGTTACATCTGTATCACTTTTGCCTAATCAGTACTTATAGGTCTTACAGATTCTAAAATATTTGCTTAAATCTTTCCCAAGATTTCTGGTCAATGGAGATTTTAGTTTCAACACTAATAAGCAAGACAGTAATTTCTTTTCAGTGAAGATCACACTATGTTGCACCAGCTGTTCAGACTAAAACTCCTGGGCTAAAACGCTCATGCCTTAGCCTCCCAAGCCACTGGGACTACAGGTGCATGCCGCAAAAGCTAATTCAGTAAAATGACTTATAAAAGAAGAAAAGCACACATCATTTAAAAATGTATTTTAGTTGCTCTATTAGTTAGGGTTTCTATTGCTGTGAAAAGACACTATGACCACAGCAACTCTTATAAAGAAAATATTTAGTTGAGGTGATGGCTTACAGTTCAGAGGTTTAGTCCGTTATCACCATGGTCAGGGAGCATGGCAGCATGCAGACAGACATGATGTTGGCAAGTTTAAAAGCCTATTCAAGATACTTAAAAGATTCATTCTTATATTTCTGTTTCTCTAGAACCACTCTGATACCAAAATCTGCATTAGTCAGGGTTCTCAAGTCACAGAACTTATAGAATATGTATATTCTATATACATATACATGTATGTATATGAACTTCTTGGAATGACTTACAGGCTGAGTCCAACAATGACTACTGTGATTGGAAACTCCAAGAACCCAGTAGTTCCTCAGTCCTATGAGTCGTAGGTGTCTCAGCTGGTATCCTGTATATGCTGGAATTCTGAAGAAATAGACTCCAATGCTAGTGAAGGAATGGATGTGCTGACAAGGAAAAGGCCAACCGGCAAAGAAGGAACACACCCATTCCTTCTTTCATTGTCGTTCCAGCAGGAGGCATGGTCCAGATTAACAGTCTGGATCAAAGACATGTGTTGTCCAGCCTCAAGATCCACATCAAAGGCATGCTGTCTTCTTGCATTAAGGACCAGATCACAAGTGTGGCCTCCATTTCTGGATTATAGCTCATTCCAGTTATAGTCAAGTTGACAACCAAGAATATCCATCATAGATAGTATAATAAATCTTTCAAATATTTCATAAAGTATATGTATTCTTTATGATTTATATAAAGATAAAAGACATTCTATTATGGTTGCCTTTTACTAGGTAACAAATCTCACCATTGCATAGATCTTTAAAACAGTACTTGATTATTCTTTTTCACTTGAGGGCTGACTGGGATTGGATTGACCAGATATTGATTGACATCTTTCTGTAAGTATAGTCAAATGCAACATAGACATTCAATGTCACAAAGACTCAACTATCAATCAGAATAACTTTGATATATTTGCACTTTCTTAGATCTATGATCTTTTTTACTTTGTATCTTTAAGCATTTGTACATGAATATGTTGTATGTTATTAGTCACTTTTCTGTTGCTTTGATAAAATACCACGGCCAAGGCAACTAAGAAGAACTTATTTTGACTTATGTTTCAAGAGGGAAGAAGGCTATGATAGAGTGGAGACATAGCAATGAAAATCAGCCATGTTGGCAGGAACAGAAAGCTGAGAACTCACCACTTAAAACTCAAAAACACATAGCAGAGTGATTGAACCAGAAGTAAGGCAAGGCCCTAAGCCTTGAAGACTGCCCCCAGTGGCATACTTCTAACAAGTCATACCTCCTGAACCTCCCCCCAAAAATACCACCAACTGGGAACCAAGTATTTAAATGTCTGAGCTTATGAAGGGCATTACCGTTAAAACTGCTATGTGTACATTAAATGTATTTTCCCATGTAACATCCTACCCTCCCTAAACTTGGCCCTCCTTACTCCTATTAATCCTTTCTGCTCCTCCTCTAAGCATTTGTACTTCTAAGTTTCTATAATATATGTATGTGGCATACACACCATACACACACAGAGGGAGAGAGAGAGGCAGAGAGAGAGAGGGAGAGAGAGAGAGAGAGGAAAATTAGTAAATGAATAAATATGAATCTTTGAAGAACCAGATACAATGATACAGAACTACATTTAAGAATTTCTATTCATTTATTCTTCCATTTTTCAATAAATATATATTGTTTTTCCTACTAACTGACTCTCAAACAAATCAGAATATTTTCCCAACTGAAATTTCCCAGATGCTGTAAAGGCACTAGCAACTCAGCAGTGTCTCCACACTATCCAACTGCCTATTGATGGATGTCATTCACTCTCACATCTTCCAAAGACCTATGAGATGAGGACAGACTATTAAAGAGGCTATAAGAAAGTATGAGAGAGACAGAGATAAAAACATAATGAAATAAACAAGGAATGAAGGAACAGAGGCTGCACAACAAAACAGCCTCAGTTCTGCATATCTTAGGTCGAGACGCATTATCTTCCTGTTTCCTTGTCTTATCCTTTCTTTCATCCTCACCCAATCATGGGACATTGGTTTGATCCCCCATGGCCATGGCAAACAAAACTGTACAAGGGTCTTGTGATTAAATCTTCCCTGAGCAGGATCAAAACTCTATGGAGGCTTACCATAAGTAGATCCCATTTTGAAAGGAGTGTAAAACATGAAAAAGTAGACAATGTAAAATTAATCATTTAGACCACAGGACGAAGCAACATAGCCAGGAACTCTGGAGATAAAGTTAAGAAGGAAAGTCAAGTGTCAGAGATGAGAGGAAAGAAAAGAAAATACAAGACCTCCATAAAATAAAAGGTTCAAAGCAATAACAAGGGAGCCTTCTTTCTGTTTTGATATGGTGTTTTGTTGGTCTGGGTTATCTTCAATAAAAGTACATAATTTGAGCAAGTAACTTCCTTATTAGGCTTCTTTCCACCTATTGATAGTTCACTAAAATCACCAACCAGTACTGAAGCTGTGTATGCCTGCAAACAAATCAGCCTAATGCAAGCTGAATTGTCATTAAGACAAGTGTACTTTGTGGATGGAGAAAACCTGAACAAATGGTACACCTGAACAACAGCACAAGTACAAGTACGAACAGCCCTGACACCAGAAACTACCAGCAGGAAGTTTACTGAAGACTTCCCATGTCTCATGGAGCATGTGCCTAAAGAACATTAACAGACCAGCAGCATAAGCATTTTAAACTTGTTCCATTTAGAAAAATCTCAGTTATGTTTTTGATACTCTTTACGTTCTCTCATTCCATTTAAACCATAATTTCCTAAAAATTAGGATTATCATGACATTCTTTTTAAACTACTTCCCTTAAGAGCCTTAATGACTTGGAAATAAGTACCTCCACATTACCTGTCTTCCACAGACAAGCTTGTTCAGTCAACCAGAAGTCAAGTAATGAGTATCAGTACCCAAATACTGATTTGATTTATTCAGTAATTCCCTGCTTGCATTTTAGAGACAATGGAACAATAAATGTTTCTGCTATATAACCCATACTCTACAGGGTCTTTGTAAATGATATTTCTATGTTTGTATATGTACTTGGTGTGACATATGTGTGTGTGTGGTATGGTATGAATATGTGTGTGTGTTGTGTATATGTATGTGGTGGGATATGTATATGAACATGATGTATGTGTGCGTGGAGTGTATGAGTGGCATCTATGTCCATATGACCAAACAATATGATTGACAAAATGGAGTGAAAATGGAAAGATTGTTTGTGCAGATGAACATTAATATCAATAGATACATGACCTCATGAAATTTGCAAATGGATGGAAGTAGAAAAAAACATTCTGAGTGAGGTAACCCAGACTCAGAAAGACAAATATGTTATGTATTCTCTCATTAGTGGATATCAGATGTAAAGCAAATGATAGCCAGACTACAATCCAGAGAAGATGAGTAACAAGGAGGACCCTAAGAGGGACCCATGAATTGCCATGTGAAGGGAAATTAGATCAGACCTACTGGAAAAACTGGGGGTGGGTGGTAGTAAGTGGGGGGAGGGAGGGGTGGGAACATGAGGGATCAGGGGGGTCGAGGGTGGAGGGATGCAGTGGAAAAGCAATGAAAGGAATATCTTAATAGAAAGAGCCACTATGGTGTGAGGGAGAAACCTCATACTAGGGTAATTCCCAAGAATCCACAAGAATAACTCCAGCTAAGACACCCAGCATTACTGGAAAGGATGCCCAAACTGGCCTACCCCTGTAATCAGATTGGTGAATACCCCCAACTGTCATCATAGAGCCTTCACTTAGTAATTGATGGAACCAGTTGCAGACATCCACAACCAAGCACCACCATGTCAGGCTCCAGGAGTTCAGTCAAAGAGAGGGAGGAGGGAATATATGAGCAAAGAGGGTCAAGATCATGATGGAGAAATCTACAGAGACAGATGAACCAAGCTAATGGAAACTCATGAACTCTAGACCAACAACTGTGGAGATTTCAAGGAACTAAACTAGGCCCTCTATATGTGGGGGACAGTGTTGAAGCTTGGGCTATCTGAGGGGACCTGATAGTAGGACCACAATACAAACCTGGCACATGAGCTAGCTTGTTGGAGCCCATTCCCTATGGTGGAATGCCATGATCAGCCTTAATGCATGGGAGAAGGTCTTAGCCCTGTTCCAATGTATTGTGCCAAACTTTGTTGACTCCTCATGGTAGAGGTTACCCATCAGGAGGAGTGGACTGGGGTTGGGCTTGGGGGATGGTGAGGGGAGCAGGAAGAGGGTGGAAGGGTGAACTGTGTTTGGAATATAAAATGAAATTTCAAAGAATAAATTTAAAAAATATCAATGGGATAATAGAACCCATAAAACATAAGTGTAATTTGGGTGATATAATATCCTGGGGAAATCTTGAAGGGAGTAAAGAAGTACAAACAGAGAAAGAGTCATCCACCTAAGGGTGAAGGGAGGCTCAGGTATGAAGCTTCCCAAATGTAGGCCACAGAACTGTTCATTCTAGTAAGAAGTATAGTACTCTTCACCCTCTTTTACCCTCTGTGGGAGACCGAATATCGGGTCCTAGGTTTTGGCTGTCAGCAGCGGTGGTGGCACCAGGAAACTCCGGCCGCTATTGTATTGTTAATGTCAGCAAGGGTGCTTTTGTTTACCTGGCCAGAGGGTAACATGCCTTTTATTTGCATCTGTATGTGCCTAAGCATCTGAATAGGCCCTCACCTGGGCGGAGGGCGAGAGGTATGTGAGTTAGGAGAGAAGGTTAGAAGCGAAGCGGCGAGCAGAGAGAGAGAACAAAGAAAAATGGTTGCCTCGTAGTATTAGCAGGATGGTTAAGAGACACCAGAAAAGATGGCTAATAAAAAAATGGCTCTAGTTCCACAACATGGAACTCAGAGTTCTCTAAAGATGACAAGATGCCTGTGTTTGGTCTTTACTGTCGTTGGGTTCCTCGAAGTTTCCAGACCCACACACTCCCACTCAGGTAGAACCTCATGGCTGCCATGGGTTAAAGCTGAGACAAGCCAGGCCACGACAACCTTCCCCACTTCCCACCTACCCTTCCAAGGAGAGGTCTCTTGTACTGGCGTCTTAGTCTTCCCCCAGAGGAGACCAACCAAGGCCAAGAGAGCCAGATGGGGCTGCCAGCAAAGATGTTGCTGATTTACCTTTTTGGGTCCCACTCTCTGTCGATGCTTTGGGTGGTAGGAGGGCCTGGTCCTGATGAGAGCACGGTCGCCACCCTGAAGCAAGCAGCATGTGCACCAGAAAGGAGCTGCAGTCCTGTGCTTGCCTGGTGCTGTGATGTGCTGGTAGTTGCTGCTTCCATTTCACACTTCACACACCAGCTTCCTCTCAAGACAGTTATTTGATCACTAACCACTTTGAATATCATGATCATCGGCTCATTTATTTTTTCTATTTTAAAGGATGGTGTGGGCAGGACGCTGTGGTATTGATTTCCACATTTGCTAGGGCATCCAAGTGTGAGCTGCCTATCACAGTGCAAACCTGAAAAAAATGGGTTATTACCGTGTTCATTATTTAGCATTTATATAGCTCTTCACCACACTTACTTACCTAATATTTCTCAGAGCACCCCTGTCAAGTATTAGCAATACCCATATATAGGCAATAAATTAGGAGTCTCAGAAATATTTCTGGGTTGTCAAAAAGACACAAAATGAATTACCAGAGACCTGACACATCTGGCAGCCCTGAGCAGCTCATTCACCCCCACAGTTCTAATGCACAGAGCTTTTTAAGGGACTCTTCTTCTTAAGGGGACTCTTCCCCTTAAGGTATGTTTCAGCCCAATAACCCCTCTGTGGGGGACACCTTTTCTGTCTTCACAATCTAAAATATCATTTCCTACTAGAGCATTCAGTATTCCATCCCAGTGTCTTGTGAACTTAATGGAGCATGGTACTACCTGGAATTACCCCATTTGTGTTTTTGTTTTCTTTCTTATTTTTGTTTTAAGAAGGCAAAAACATCTCAATGACAACAGAGACCTTGTCTGAGTTGTTGACTGAGTTTCCTGTGGTAATGAGTACTGGTTACCCTGAATTTACCACAGAATATATGACTGGCTGGAGGGCACCAGCCCTATGGTAGTATGCAAAGTAGAGCTGCTTATATTGCCACCTGCAAATGTGGAAAGGTTCACAAACAGAAAAAAGACAGAAGAGAAAGGTGAGGAAGGAGAAGAGACATAGAGGGAATAAGATTTACAGCAGGAAAAAATTGAAATGATGTCTAAAATCCTGGACTATAGATAAGGGAGGAGATGTCCACCTGCCAGGATTCGAGTCTAGGCTCAACCATTGGCTGGCTATTTGCTCTCTTAAATCTCAGGGTTTGGGTCTTTCCAGTTATGATTAAAGTTGTGCCTAGGTAATACTTTAAAAAAAAAATGAAGAATCTCAGCCAGGTATGGTATCCCATACCTATAATTCCAGTACACAGGAGGCTGAGGCAGCAGGGTCACAAGTTCCAAGCCACCTTAAGCTACATAGAAAGAACCTATTTCAAGAAGAAAATAAGAAAATCTCACCTCTGTTAATGTATGAGCACCAGAGTAGCTAGTAAATGTTCAATTGATATCACACCTGACAGCATAAGTCTGAAGTTCTGGCTGCATTGAGAAAGTAAGAGTGAATAAGGAATTACCAGGAGGAATGATCCATTGGGCCCTTGTAGAGGGAGTGATCACTTTGAAGACTGACATCAATGCCATCTTTCAGGGATGCATTCTAGGCTTCTTGTGTGATTCATTTTCTTTCCTATTAGTTTTTATCCCCATCCTTTTTTTCATTCAGTCACTTTGCTGCTTTGCAGTATTTCAGATCCTTTGAAGCCTGTACACTTTTCCTCATTTAAGGATCCTGTGGAACAGACTAAATATACCTGTTTCCTCTGAGTCTTAAATGCTCTTGGCCAAAGGGGAATATGTTTCCTTTGGTTGAGTGCCAAGCAATTTGGGGAGTTGGAAGAGAATTTTTAATGACACAGTAATTGCACTTTTAAGCTCTTTACTTTTTGGTAGATGAAAAGTCAGCATATTAGAACATATGAGAATAAAAACACATTGCTCTGGCTTCACACAGAGAAGTGGGAGAGGAAATGAGGTGAAGGGAAGTCTGGGAAGGTATATTAAGGGAAGAATTTCACCCCAAAACTCCAGCTCAGAGGTGATACCTTCACCACCTCCTTCCTCTACTGAGGGGAGGACCTGTTGTAATAGCCCATAAAACTGGCACAAAATGAACAAGTTCATTGTGCTAAATATTTTTCTATTGGTTGGGTCTACCACAGTGCCTTAGGGAATAAGTTTATAGGGTGTCATACCCCAATTAAACCTGGAAAAATGTGCACTATGGGAGGATATCAGTAACTGTAGCCGTAGCTTTGCTGTGACTGTTTATTAAGTACTTATTTTGTGCAAGGAACTGTGCTGCTTTAGAAATGACCTCATTTAAATATCCCAGTTTAAAGTAAAGATATCAAACTGTTTACTTTGATCACTACTGATGAATGGTGGATTAGTCCCAGCAACAGTGTGCAAAGGGACACCATCTCAGGATTTATGACAATGAGGAACTCTCTCTCTCTCTCTCTATCTATCTATCTATCTATCTATCTATCTATCTATCTATCTCTCTCTGTGTGTGTGTGTGTGTGTGTGTGTCTGTCTGTCTGTCTGTCTGTCTGTCTCTTGTGTGCATGTCTCTGTATTTAATTAAGTAATATATCATTATTTTGTTATATGATTCATAGTAAAAGTAAGATATGAATATCCAATTATTCCCCTATTATCAGCATAAAGATTATGTTTCTGAATAGGTTTTCCCAGGCAGTGGTGACACACATCTTTAATACCAGAATTTGGGAGGCACAGGCAGGTAGATCACTGAGGCTGTAGGCCAGCCAGGTCTATAGAATGAGTTCCAGGACAGCCAGGGAGACCCAGAGAAACCATGTCTCAGGAGAAAAAAAGAAAAGATAAGCTGCATAGGTTTTCCTTTCCCTGTGTCACACAGCTTTTCCAAAAATTATTTTTGGTTGACAACTATAGTGATTTAATTGAGAAATGTCCCCCATAGACTCAGGTATTTGAAGACTTTGTCCCAAACTGGTGGCACTATTTTGGGAATGTTATGGAACCTTCAGAAGGTGTGACCTTTCTAGAAGTACATCAAGAGGGGTGGGCTTTGAGGGTTTAATAACCTTACTCCACATCAAGTTCACGCTCTCTACTTTGTATTTAAGGTTGAAGATATGTTCTCTCAGATCATTGCTCTTACTTAAGTTCCCTTTGGCCAATATTTTATCACAGCAACAGAAAAGTAATGAATCCAAATATATTCCTCTTGCACCATCTGTTTAAGAGATACCAGACTCGGAGCATTTTCAAATAAAGTTATACTTATATACTTAAAATGCTTTGAGAAGCCAAACTGGTGAGACACATTTGGCATTCCATCTCTTGGGAGGTAGAGACAGAAAGATCAGTGTTTCAAACCCATCTCTACCTATGTATCAAGCTCAAGGTCATCTGGGTTACATAAGTATCACAAAATGACATCTGGAAGAGTGGCTGGCAGATTATTTGTGCTCAGGAAATCCACATTTGCATCAGGACATTTGCTTGAACAAAGTTTCATCTCCACATAAAAAAAAAAACCTTTATTGCTTGTTGATACATTTGCTTTAAAAAAACAGACAGACATTCTCTTGATACTGCCAAGGAGCCATTGCTTCTCTCTAGTACATTCTGTGAGATGCTCTGACAGAACTGTCTTAGTAAACTTCCCATGAAAGATTCCTCTGTCAACAGTGTGGGTAGCTCCTTGGTGTCCAAAAAAGCATGTTCTATATTCTTTGAGGCCCTTTTTGAAGAAGATATTTTCAAGACTTTTGGTAACAGGATCAAAATCCCATCTTCAGTACACACTGCAAGTGGATTTACTTTTTCCTAAAGAGTACTGTATGACTGGGACAAGTCCTCTTGTGAATGTTCACTAACCCTAAATTTAAATGGACCTCGGAGCAACTGTGAGGTTGATGACCGCCATATCCATGCATTCTATGCAGTTTGAAGCACCTAAATTCATGGGTACACAATGCCCAGTTCCATACTAGCACCGTATAGCATTGTCCCAAAAAACAAACTTAATTTTATATATTTCAACTTAACATCTAAAACTCAAATATAGTCCATTGTTAGATCATCATGGTAAGTTCTGTTTCTGTCTCTTTTTCTTGATATATAGTATACCTCAAAGAAAGTATATTAATGTCAAAATATTCACTGTGCAAATAGAAGTAAAGCATGTAGATATGGAGCAAAGGCCCCTTCCTAACCTCTCATCTTTCAGTTACCACATCACATGGATGACATCACTTTGGGGGCCCTTCTATTATCCTGCACCATACACAGTGTAAAATGACAGAGAGAGAAACCAAATTACTGATGAAATTCTTACCTGATTGTAAATTAACAGACCAACAGAAAGTTACATTTGTAGCCATTGAGGTTAGGTAGTTTGCCTGGGGATGACATTGACAGCAATGACCCAAGGGACTTCTGACCACTGGTGCTATAGTGATTGAAGAGCCACAAGGTTATGATGTTAGCATGTTAGTGACAGCATATTTGCCAACCTGAACAGCATTAGAAGACAGGTTATACTTATTTTATAAAGAGAAGTCTTTCATGACAAAAATCCATCAATTGTGTGGGCAGAAAATGAGAAGCCCCAGCCTATGGGGAGGACCTGTGCTATTTGGTAAACCAAGGTGCCTTGAATTAATGATCCTTCTTCCTCATCCTGAGTAACATGATTAAGGCCAGCTGAAAATTAAACTGTAAAATGTGTGAAGAAATCAATAGCTCAGTAGGACTTTCCCAGCAGGGCTACATGTCCACCTGAAAGAGGAAGGACCATGCTGACAGCAATACAAACTGCATGTCTACCTGGAAAAGGAGGGGTGATGTTGCCAAGGTCCAGGCTCAGGTCCTTCTATTTTGTGCCATTTGGCACTTCTTGGGCACTGAATGCCAACAGTACTCAATTTCTTCATGCGAAATGAGTGACAACAAGGACTGGTGTACACTACAGTAGTAAAGTGCTTGCCTAGCATGATAGACAGAATGAGGCTGATCCTCAGACTTATAAAGTTTAAAAAAAGTGGGAGAGAGGGTTCAAGTAAAACATTTTTGCCATGGTGCTCAAAATTCCTAATACTGCAGCCCTTTAATAGAGTTGTTCATGATATGGTGACCCACAACCATAAAACTATTTCATTGCTATTTCCTAAGTGTAATTTTGCTACTGTTATGAATGATAAAGTAAATATCTGATATGTGATTCCAAGCAAAGGTCATTCAACCCCCAAAGGGGTCCTGGTTCACAAGTTGAGAACTATTACTTTTGAGAACTAGTAAGCCACACTCTCCTATAAAACTTATGAAACAGTTCTGAGCACACAGTGGAAGTCAGAATACAAGACAAAGACAAATCAACAATTATTTTGTTTGCTATGTTATAAGCACTATTTTTGCTAACTTTACATGTATTATGTATTTTCTCAATAATAACAAGGCAATAATATATAACAACACATAATAATAATAATATATGCATTTTTATGAATGAGTAAAATGAAGCAAACAATGGGCTCTCACAGGTACCAAAAACAAGAGTTGGGACTCAAACTCAGGATTGTATGACCCCATTTGCCCCATCGAAGACAAGCTAACATCAATCAACTCACTGTGATCTCTGCTCTAACTCCCTTTCACCCACAGTACTGGCTCTTCATACCCTCTGAAGGGTACCTTGGGATTTTAGCAGACCCCAGGTCCTCAGGGTTTTCTGAGGCCCAGCTAAACTTCTCTCAGCCAGTGGGCTATCCATCAAGAGAATGCTTATCCTAACTTCTGCTTTGTAGTTACTCATTATACCCTAGACCTCAGTCTTACCTAATCTTCTGTGAGAATTAGGTATGTCCAGGAAATAAAGCTATCATGTATATTTTCATCAAACCATCTATGGATATCTTGACCAGACATTTCCCCTATAGGTTCAAACGCCTATGCAGAAAAGGAAGCAGAAAACTTGTAATAGCCAGAAGAAATGAATGACTCCATGGAAACACTGTCTTCCAGAACCAACAGGAATGACACTTATGAACTCATAGAGACTGTGGCAGCATGCACAAAGTATGCACAAGTTAAAGCCAATTAAGATCCCAGCACTGAAAGGCACAAGTAGCACTGATTCCCATCCTTAACCAGCAATTGACCTGCAGTTGATGTCTGCTTGCAAAAGGAAATTTAGTTTTCCTCAATGAAGTACCATTGAGAATATTAACTACATTTAAGGGTAGGCCCCATGCCCAACAACAGAGCTGCTGGAGGACTGCTGGAGGGGGTTGGCTAAAGAAGAACAAAAAGACATAAAGAGGTTGCAGCCTCCTTATTGCACAGCAGCTTATCTCAATAAGTTCTACAAAATGGAGCTCCCTCCCTCCAGAAGAACTTCATGCCTCTACCTGCCCTTATCTAGAGAATGTCCTTGGCCTGGGGGACTGACCTTCTCTAAAATCTGACTCTAAAACCAGATGCCTGATTCAATTTTAGCTTGACACTTGGGAAGACCCCTGCTGGGAAGACTTGTTCTCAAGGCTCTGCTATAGGACTCTACTGTCACATACTAAGCTTTGTGATAGAAGCATGCCACTTAATACAAATTAGGGTTTGTCCCTAGGCTCCCCAATCCTCTAAATTCCTTATACTCTGATTCACCAAAATGGCCTCAAGTTATTAGAATACCAACCTTAATTTATCCAGTTACCATACAAGTATGACCACTTGATGATAGGCTCCCCCAAGGCTATGCAGAAGTTGATTGGAATCCTGTAGACATTTTACATTTGAAGTGATTTGAGGACACAGTCACATTGTATGATATGCATTTATCCTTTGTGAAGCAGATGTTAAATTCAGGGGCAGCTCAGAACATGATTATTCCCCAAGACTAAGAAGATTTCGTTTCAGCAATATTGGAATCTGGTCCTCAATTACAATGGAAAACATGGTGAAGAGAGGAACCAAGGGTCATAGACTAATGAGTATGGCTAGAGGTCATAAGATTTCCCAAGACTGTAGGGGACAGTAAGCCATGCCTGTTAGAGGCTGGCTACATGTGTGCCTGACCACTCTGTCAAGGCGTGGTCAAGGTGAGGTCAGTATGATGCAGCATGGGCTCTTAGGGGCCACAGAGCAGATGGAAACCCCTTCTCCTGCCCTTTCTCCCTGGCCTCACTGCTCGGCTGCCCTGGGCATGCTCTGGCTTGCGTTTGGCTGGTCTTTATCTCAATAAAGATATCTCGACCTTACGAATTACAGATTATTTCTTGAGTCACATAATACAAGACCACCTTCACAATGAGGGTCAGTATGCTGATGTGCAAAGACAGTCTATATTGAATGATAACATCTTGGTTCTATGCCATATAGAAGCTTTAAATGCTTAGGATAAAGTTGAAGAAGAAGGAAATAGGACTAACTCATTTACTAAAATTATATACAAGACCCAAAAGAAGACTTCATTCATTTTTAACAAAGGTTGACTTCAGCTGTAAATAGAATCATATCAGGCCCAGAGGTAAGACAAATATTCATTAAATCTTTGGTTTTTAAAAATTCTAATTAACAATAGAAAATGGTGATTATGCCTTTAAAGGCAAAGGCAGCACCCATTGATGAATGGATATGATTTTTAGATGATATTTTATCATCTAAATGATGATAAAATTTAAGATTTTATCTCATTTAAGATGATACTCGGATAGAAGTGATTTCTAAACATTTTAAGAAAAATCAAAGGTCAGAGGTTTTAAGTGTGGTAAACAAGGTCATCTGAAAAGGGATTGCAGGCAGTATGTTCCAAGAAACAATGTTTTTTTCCTAGAGATAATGCAAACAGAAGGGCCCAGCCTTCTAAAATATGCAGAAGATAGGGAAAAAGCTGAAAATGAACTAATGAACAACATGGGAAAGAAAATGCAATCTTTTGCCATTGGGAAATACCTTAAGGGGCATCTTGCAATCCCCAGTGTCAATTTTGGTTCAATCATTTCCTGTCACCATGGAGGAAACTCCTCCAAACAGCAATTAAAAGAATTAATATTTGTTGTTCAAAATGACACTGCTTTATATGTGACCAAAGACAGAACAATTTCTATGATACAACAAAAAGTTCAGGAGAGACCAGAAAACAGTTAGTTTGGCAAACTGCTATAAATGATCAGCGACAAAGCTAAAAATACATATAAATGCCATTAAAATTGAGGCTTTGATACATACTGGTACAGATGTAACAATCATTTCACCAATATCTTGCCATCCAGATTGACCTCTTCAGGAGGTAAATGTTCAATTTCTTGGGATTGGAACTATGTCAGGTTACAAAATGCAAAATACAAAATGCAAGATGGGTAGAATACATAGTACTAGAAGGACAAACAGGAAAATTAAAACCGCATGTGGCTAACATAGCAATGAATTTATGGGGATGTGATTTGTTGCAGCAATGAAAAACAGATTAATGTTCTTCTAATCTCAAAAGCAAACCATAAAATAAAGAATTCTTCTGAGAGATATAATAAAATGCATTATCAAGAAAGGTCACAGACTATTCAGTTTGTACAGAAGCAGTGCACAAAAGCTGGTAATCTTTCAAAAGTATCAACAGCCCTACCTTTAAAATGGTCAATTGACAAACCTGTCTTGGTAGAACAATGGCCTTTGACATAAGAAAAGTTATAGGCATTAGAACAGCTGGTACAGGAGTAGCTAAATGCTCAATATATTGAAGAATCACCCAATCCTTAGAATTCCCCTATATTTGTCATTAAAAAGAAATCTAGAAAATGGAGAATGTTGACAGATTGGAATTTCCTGGCCTTCTCTATTAGCTAAAGGATGATCTATGAAAGTGATTAGTTTAAAAGATTACTTTCTTTCTATACCTTTACAAAAGGATAGAGAAAAATTTGCCTTCACCATGCCTACTTATAATTCACAGCCAATTAAAAGGTATCAGTGGAAAATTCTTCCACAAAGGATGTAAATCAGTTTCACTTTGTGTCAATATTTTGTACAACAGCCACTAGAAATAATTCATAAGCAGTTTTATCAATCTATAATTTATCATTATATGGATGATATCTTACTAGGTGATTCAGATGCATCACAAGAATTTTGCCTTGTTGGAGATTATAAATAGCTCCTAAAAAATACAAAGAGAAGATTCATTAATTACCTAGGATGTAATGTAGGTTTATAACAAATTCAACCAAATAAAATACAAATTAGCACAGATCAATTACAAACTCTTAGTGATTTTCAAAAATTGGTGGGAGATATTAACTTGCTATAGACCACAATTGGATTAACAACTCAAGAACTAAGTAATTTATTTCAAACTTTACAAGACTATAAGGAATTAAATAATCCAAGAAAATTATCACCAGAGACCAAGAGAGAATTGGCTTTGATAGAAAAAATATTTATAGGATGCACATGTGGATTCCTTGTATCCAGAACTTGATTTTATCCTGAACATACTATTTTCTATGCATTTTCCTATAGAAATTCCTATGCAGAGAGAAAATAGTATCTTAAAATGTATATTTATCGCCACATAAATAAAGTAAAAAATTAAAGACCTATGTAGAAAATGTTTCTGAATTTATTCTGAATAGATAGAACCAGCAGACATTTTGGTACCTTTAACTAATGGTGTAATTGCCTCATTATGGGCAGAAAATAAACATTGGCAAAGAGCTTGCATTAATTTCTTGCAAGAAAATATCAACAAATATACCAAAAGCAAGAGACTTCAATGTATTAAAAAATAATAAATTGGATTCACCTTCACATTGGACAAGGAACCCCAGTTTCTGGAGCATGTACAATCTATACTGATGCAAATAAATCCTGAAAGGTAGGTTATAAGTCAGGAAATTTAAGTAAAGTGACTCAAAGCTCTTATGATTCTGTTCAAAAGTCAGATTTGAATGCAATTATCATAGTATTAATTACTTTTTCTAGAACCCCATTATATAGAACCTCTTTTCTAGAACCTTTATATAGAACTTCATTTCTAAGAAATTTTTATATAACCTCTTTCTTTAATATGCAGAAATAGTTGTTTTAAATATTGAAAGCACTGAAATCAGACATTATATATATATATTATATATATATATATATATATATTCTGTCATGATATCAGTGGTCATGTACAGTGCTAACATTTTAGAGATAGACTTCATCCAGCTTCCTGTACATGAGTTCAGGCTTGAGTCTGAAGTGAGTAGTTAGGAAATAAGTTTCTGTACTTCAGATGTATTTAATAGATTGCTTTAATAGTCCTTTAACCTCTCAGTGATCTGCTGCCTATGACATTTAAAATGTTTAAGTTTTCTTCAATGAACAATCATCATTCCTAACAGTGACCTTTGAAGTCTCCATATGGGTGTTGAAGCCCCACAACAATGGATGTTTGTAATTGTTTAAGGGGTTTGTAGCAAGTTCTTATTGGTCATGGTCAGGGAGAAAACTAAGCAAAGGAATTAAGTTCAAGGATCTCGTTTTGAAAATAAAAAGGGAAGATATAGAAATGATAGGATAAAAGGGTAGATTACTGAATTTACTTTCAAATTTAAAAATGAACTGCTAGTCTCAAATATTATACATTGGTATGGATTTTTGTATATTGAAACAAATCTAAGTTTATTTTTGTTATACTATATATGTTTCTACTCTTAAAGTATTTTTGTATATTAATAGAAATTTAAGATTCTTTGTTATAATATATGATTCTATTTCTCATTTAAGGTATTATACCTATTTTATAATGTAATGTGCTAGTCATTTAAAGTTATTTAGGATAATAAAGAAATACAACTTAGTAGTTAGTCATATCAGGTATGTATTCAAGGTCTATCAGAAACATTTTAAATAGATGTGTCTTCAAACACTTCAGAGATGTAAAGAATATGGTATTTTAAAGTTTTAGTAACATAAAGCTTTTCATGACAGTGAAACTTGTCTGCTCCTGGAAGCAGCAATTTACTTCAAAGGAGGATGACAGGCACAGGCATCAAAGAACCTCCATATGGAGTTTGCTTTCCTTTTTGGCAAAGTTAGCCACTGGGCAAAGAAACTGCCTTGCCTCGACTACTGACAGTATGCTCTCCAAACTGGACAAAGGGGACACAAAGGAAGGCAACTGCCCAACTTTGCCAATACAAAGTAGGGAATCCCTTTAAAATTCCTGATTCACAGAAAGTCTGTTAAATATTTTAGGCCCATAGACTGAAGATGGATGCCTATCATTACAGAAGAAACTTGGAGTGACTTTCCAGGCATTCAGATGTCACTGTCATTTCTTAGTTTTGGATGTTGCTTGCTGTGCTC
Organism: Cricetulus griseus; assembly: GCF_003668045.3. Taxonomy (NCBI): domain Eukaryota; kingdom Metazoa; phylum Chordata; class Mammalia; order Rodentia; family Cricetidae; genus Cricetulus; species Cricetulus griseus. The sequence continues at coordinate 74,126,955 of NC_048595.1, forward strand.
TTCCTGTTTATTCAGGTAATATTATATCCTTCTCAGGTTTCGGATAGGGTTGATGATTAGATAGTTATAGCTACAGTTTTTCTTAGTTATGATAGAAAGTAAATTAAGTACAAAAGTTTGGGCACATCAAGATAGGATAGATAATAGAGTATTTTCTCTGAATTTGCCAACCACTAACAGAGTGGACATTATGACTGTCTTTCTTACTTAATAATTGCTCTTATTCTATAGTTTTACTACATTTGAGTTAAAACCTTTCCATTTTCTTTAGACATAAAGGGGATATGATTTGGGAAAATTGTTCATAGTACCATAGCACTGTGCCAACAAGCCACCTTAAATCAAAGGATGGATTCAGTGATTGGCTGGTCAGGATCAGGAGGACTGAGGAGGTCTGATAGAGAGAGACAGGAAAAGAGAAAAGGGATTCAGCAGGATGGAGGGTGTTTCTGGGGCTGGTGGATCAAGAAAAACATGGAGAGAAGGTCAGCCAATCAACTCTCTGCTATTACTTGGATTTATCGAGTCTTTATCTCACTTTCTGGTACCTTAGTTTTTATTATTCTGGAACAACTGAGGCATTCAGACTTAAGTGGATTTCTTTCACCATTAGATAATATTATTGATCTAAAATAAACAAGTAAACTCCTACATTACAACTGTATTCTTATATAATGAATATTAAAATACATTTTTTAAAACTATATAGCCCATACTGTTTTCAAACTCACTATGTACAACAGGTGGGCTTCAAACTTAAAGTGATACTCTAGAAAACTATTGGGCCACATGTCTGATATGAAATTTATAAACATCATTTAATATATGGGTTTTGGGTGAGTGGGAAACTGAAGAATGGCTCATCTGTTAAGCACTGGCTGCTCTTCCAGAGGACAAAGATTCCATTCCTGGCACTAGCATGGTAGCTCACAGTTATCTTCAATTCCAGTCCCACAAAATATAATCCCTCTTCTGGCCTCCTCGGGTACTGCACACACAATACGCAAACATACATGCAGGCAAAACACCCATACAGATAAATTTAATTAATTAATTTATTTAAATGCTTGGGCTAGAAGAGAAGCTCAAGAGTGAAGCTTGTGCCTAGTACACTCAGAAGCTTAGGTCTGATCCCCAGCACTACCCAATATATAACCTCAACTATTTTGAGAGCAACTAAAATGATGGTGTAAGAAAGGACTAGTGCCGCCATGTCTACTGGAAAACAGATCCTGCAGGAAGGCTGTTTTGTTTACCTTTTATTTTTGTAAGTTTTGATTAGCATGTACTAATTAAACACAGCACTGAGTTTCATTATGACAAGTTCATATATGTGTAAAACATATTTTGATCACACTCACCCTCATCATCCTCTATTGCTCCAATCCTGCTCTTCCTGAACTTTTCTTCTTTTCAGCTAATCAAAATCTACTTTCATGTTTTTTTTCTTTTTCCTTAGTAGCTAAATGCATCTAATTAGGGCTTCTTATAAAACATGCATACAGGCTTTTATACAGAATCATGAGCAACTCACCATTGGTTGTATCACTGTAGGAAATATGTAGACTTCTATGTTGCATATACATACATAAATTTATGAACCTACATAAAATCTATGTATCTATGTAAAAAATCCTATATTTCTGAGAGTGGCCTAATTCACAATTCTTTCCATAGAAACCACTAACCACCAGAAACCGGCCCTCCAGAAGGGATAAGGCCTCCTAAGCACAATTCCCTTCTGTGCTGGTTCATTTTTTTTGTCAACTGGACACAAACAGGAGTCATTTGAGAAGAACCTAATTTAAAAACAATGCCAGTAGGCAAGTCTGTGGGGCATATTTTTTTAATAATTATCGATTTAAGGGAGACTGCCCCACTATGGATAGATAGTCCTAGGAAGTATCAGAAAGGTAGCTGAACATGAGCCAGGAGAGCAAGTCAATAAGCAGCATTCCTCTGTGGCCTCTGTTTCACTTCCTGCCTCTTGAATCCTTTTTGAGTTCCTGCCCTAATGAGTTTATTTTATTTTTGGTTTCATTCATGATGGACAGTAACCTGTAAGACAAATAAACCTTTTCCACCCCAGTTGCTCCGGTTAGAGTGTTATATCACAGCAATAGGAAGCAAATGAGGACACCTTACCTAAATGCTGATAGCCCAAGCTTCTGTGCAGGTTTCATCCAGATAATCACAGCTCCTAAGAGTTCCAGAAGGCAACAGCATGTCAAACCCAGAGGACAAAATTCCAAAACACTTTACCCCATCCTCCTGATCAATCTTGCTTCCCACTCTAATGTGATGATATTCCCTGATTCTTGGAGGTATGATATAAATGTCCCACTTGTGCTGAACATTCAACTGTCACTTTTCTTAGAACTTTGACAAATTCTAAGTCTGTGGAACAACTGCCATCCATCCATTACAGAAAAACAGAAGTTTTTCTGACCAAAGATGACAGCAGCACTAATCTATAGACAGGAACATAAAGAATATACATATTTATAAAACTGACAGACATAACATGTTCATTTAGCAAAACAACCATAGTAGCTTCCCGACTAAGCCCTGGGGACTCACCAGCCACACATTTTCTTTAACCAGGCTTATATTACCAGATGAGAGTTCCTTCCTGGGATATGAGACTCAAACCAGCTAGGAAGCAGTTAGTTGTCCCCATAATAGTCATGCAAGCAACCCAGTGAGAAGGAAGCTTCTCAGCATTATTTGTAATAGCCGGAACCTGGAAGCAACCTAGATGCCTCTCAACTGAAGAATGGATGGAAAAAATGTGGTACATTAAAAAAAAAAACAAAAAACAAAAACGGAATCTTGAAAATTCACAAGCAAATGGATGGAACTAGAAGAAACCATTCTGAGTGAGGTAACCTAGTCACAAAAAGACAAACATTGTATGCACGCATTCATATATGGATTTTAGACAGAGCAAAGGATTGCCAGCCTACAATCCACACTGCTAGAAAAGCTAGGAAACACGGAGGACCCTACATGGTCCTCCAGACAAGGGGAAAGAGACAAGATCTCCTGAACAAATTGGGAGCATGGGGGAGAGGAGAGGGAGTTGGGAGAAATAGAAGGGGAGAAGAGGAGGGGAGGACATGAAAGAGCAGGAAGATCGAGTCATGGGAAGAATAGAGGAGAGCAAGGAAAGACATAACATAATAGATGGAGCTATTATAGGTTTAAAGAGAATTCTGACACTAGAGAAATGTCCAGAGATCTACAAGTTTGACCCTAACTAACAATCTAAGCTATAGTTGAAAGGCTACCTAAAATGTCCTTCTCTGGTAATGAGATTGATGACTACCTTATATGCTATCCTAGAGCCTTCATCTAGTAGCTGATGGAAGCAGAAACAGACACCCACAGCTAAACACTGAGCTGAACTCTGGAATCCAGTTGCAGAGAGGGAGGAGTGAAGAGCAAAGAGGTTAAGACCAGGCTAGAGAAACACACAGAAACAACTGACCTGAACAAGCGGTTGCTCATGGCCCTCCAGACTGATAGCTGGGAAACCAGCATAGGACTGATCCAGATTCCCAGAACAAGGATGTCAGTTTGGAGGTCTGGTATTTATGATGGGCCTCTGGTATTTATCAGTATTTATCCCTAGTACATGAATGGACTTTGGGAGCCAACTCCACATAGAGGGATATTTTCTCATCCTAGACACATTTTGAAGATTCCCCCATGGAAGGCCTCTCCCTCCCTGGGGAGCAGAAAGGGGATGGGATAGAGAGTCAGTGAGGGGCAAGGGAGGAGGGGAAGGAGAGGGAACTGGGATTGATATGTAAAACAAGCTCGTTTCTAATTTAAATTTTAAAAAGAAAGGAAAAGAGAAGGAAGCTTTCAGCTCAGTTCCAGCTTTATTTCTGTATGTTCTACAACCAAAGCATGTGGGATCTTCAGCAGTAGGAATTTTACCATGTGGTTCTGATGGACAGTACAACAATGGAAATAGGCTATATTGTTTTGAATGCATCATATACCTTTCTAGACATCAGCTCATGTAGCAGTAACCTACTTCTGGCACAGGGATTTCATTTAATAACTTTAATATCCTAGGAGCAGGATAATCCACCCATGCAGGCTATCTCCACTCGACCTTTTGGATATTAATTGTTTAAGCTGTTATGCATGTATATATAATATATTGAGCATGTTCCCCAATATCCCACCCTACCCTCCCTATTTTCTTCCCTTCATTCGTCTCCTTTGTATTCCTAGACAGTTTTACTCCTATTTCCATGTCATACATAATACATACATAACACATACATACATACATGATTTTATGTATCTTTATGAAACCTATGCATTGATCTAAAAGCACACTACATTGGTCTTTCTGAGACTGGCGTAATTCATTGAATATGGTTATCTCTTGTTTTATCTACTTTCCTCTAAATAATACATTGCTACACACCAAAGTGCCTTGAAACTTAGTAAGTAAAGCAAAAAACATCTACAATACTAAAGTAAGATTGTTGCAAGTTTTAAGCCACCCTGTACTAAACACTGAAAACTTGTCTCAAAAAAAAAAAAAACAAACTAAAGATATATACACATTTATAACTTCTTTGCAACTTAAGAAAACAAAAGCAAATTAGATGGGTGGTTATAGCTCAGAGTTACAAGACTGTCAACATCAAGGTGTCACTAGAGGTATCATTTCAAAACTTCAGTGCAGAAAGAGTCCATAGAGAAGCTTAATTACATGCACATTCCTCTCAGACACTAGGTCCTCTCCCGCAGGGTACCTTGGACTGGTTTTCCTGGTAGCTGAGATGGAAGTAACAGACACAAAGAGGAGAAAGGAGGGAGGAAAGAAAGACAAGAGAATACATATCAGAGACACAAAAGCAGTTGGACCAATATTGGATTCAGTCTCTATGTCATCTTGAAACTGAATCTCATGATTTCTGGCATGGATTCACTAAGACCAACACAGGCTCCCAGGCAGAGAAACATACAGGGCTGGATTTTGACAGATGAGAATTGTTGCAAGCCATGTTAGAGGCTACCACACCATGCATGTCAATCAGGTTTTTGTTCCTGCCATAGTTAGCTTCAATTATCAATTTGATACACCTAGGAAGAGGGCACCTCAAATGAATTTCCCCATTGGATTGGTCTGCAGAACTGTCTGTGGGACATTTTCTTAATTGCCAATTGATATAGGAGGCCTCAGTGCACTGTGTGCTGTCTATTCCTGAGGATGGGCCTGGGATGTGTGAGAAAAGTAGGTGAGAAAGCCAGGGAGAGCAAGCCAATGATAGCATTCATCCATGGGCTTCAGTTTTTTGACCCCAAGTTCCTGTCTTGATTTCCTGCCTTTACTTTCCTAATGATGGGCTATAAGCAATAAAAGAGACAACAAAAAAACCTACCTTTTTCTTTCCCAAAGTTGGTTTGGGAACAATAACCGTGGCAGATGCTTTAGAAGAATAAGTTAAAGGAGGGACTTGTTTATTTTGGCTTACCATTCCAGAGGATTTAGTCCATAGAAAGCTGGTTCTGCTGCTATAAGCATCTGACAAAACAGGGATGTGTTGTAAAGCAAAATTGCTCCACCTCACAGTGGCCAAGAAACAGGTGGCAAAGAAGGAAGGAGAAAGGGCAGAGAAGATGGAGAAAGCCTGGAACAAGATACCTTTCAAGGATATACTCCAGTCAGCTATTTCTTTAAGCCTGGTTCAACTCCCTAAAGTTTCATATAGAGACAACTCAAAGAAGGAAAATGTGCCTACCTCAGGGGACCAAGCTCTATATGTTAAGTCTGTGGAGGACATTTCCCACCCATCTAAACTAGTAAAGCTAGAAGGTCCTACCTCTTAGACAAAAAGTGACACATAGATGCAACAGGAAGTAACAACCTACTCTTCCACAGTGGTATGAGTGAGAGCCCCTCAGACTGCAGGAAAAGGAGAAAGGTTATTCATGCATACTGTAGAAAAAGCAAAGCAGCACTTCTGCCCTTCTGCACCTTTGTCCTATTTTATACAATGCTTCATGTGACAAATTTAGCTTCCCAAACTTGTATGCAACATTTGGATCTGGGGTAATATTCCTTTTTTAAGTCCAAATGAGTGGTACAATTAAGTCTAAGTGCAAACTCACTTGACTCGAACTGAGCCTGGCTTGACTATAGAAATAGATTTTCTTCAGAAAATGGTGGTAAAGCCCTGTAGTCTACCCCTCGCAGCATGGGCACAGAGCTAGCCCAGCACTTTTGTTCTGTCACAATGAGGGTTGTTCTTTAGGAAATACTCATCTTGTTTCCACATTCAGGCACAAGCATTTTGTTACATTTTGTTTTGTTTCCTGTGACAAGGTCTCACAGTTTCTCTCTGTAGCCGAGCTGTTCTGAAATTCACAGCAATCCTCCTGCCCCAGACTCTCAAATACTAAGATTACAAGCGTGAGCAATCAAGCCTGAACCGAGTACACATGTTTTTAACATTATTCCCATAACCCTGACTTTGTTCACCCTCACTCTTAGAATTTTCTATCCTCTGCCCTGCTCTGACATGCATTGTTGTTCTAATAAATACAGATTGTTATACAGAGGCAAAATTCCAAAGGAAATTGTAATGTCCTTTATACATAAACTTAATTAAGCCTAGGCAACTCTTTAATAGTGCCATTCTGACAGTTCTAGCCTTTGTTGTCTGTACAGTCCTCTGCAGGGTGGAGCACACTTAGAGCTGTAACCTGAGTAAGAGTGAAGTAGCCAAACCCCCCTTCAGCTTCTGGTATTCTATGCCACTTTCTGAGTTTTATGTATATTAACTTGCAGGAAAGGAAGTGGCCTAGTTAACATCTTCCATGAAAAAGCTGACCCTTAAGAAAGGCAAACTGTAAACTCATGCCATCTTATTCTTGCCTTTACCGATTAAATCACAAACTGTTTTCTCTTCTCTGCCTCAGCACCATTTAGTAAGCTTACTGAATGTACATCAGGTGTCCACAGATGGGACAGTCATGGAAGCTGGTACTCATGTAGAACAAACACTGCTTCCCTTCTCCCAGGCCTTTGGAGTTTGGTTAAGTAACACCTGCTCTCAGCTTCCTCATTGGGGCCATCATTTCCTACAAAGGAGTGGCTCTGTCAGGGTTGGACATCTCCAGCTCTCAGCTTTCTCACTTGGGCCTTCATTCCCTAATCTCTCTCATCTGGCACTATCCCTGGCTGACAGCAAGTGCTCAATAAATGTAAGATGTGATGACTGAAAAAATAAAAGACTTTTTTTCCCCCGAAGAATCTCACAGTCTTCATCTATGTTCCTAGCAGCTTAATTTTGCTTCTGGTTGGCTCATAACCACTTTTGTTTAACCTTCTATTAATCTGGCCAAAGTAAAGAAATCCCAAATGGCCCAAGTCTAGGGTCAGTCTCTGACTAGAGCCTGTGAAGTGCCCCTGTTTTTCCCAACTGAGACAAAGTTGTTAACCAGGGTTTATTTTCCAAATCATTAAATAGGGAGCTGGCAGAAAGGGATCGGTCCTTGCAATTTTCTGGGATTTGGTAGAAAGAAACAAAAAAGAATTTTAAAAAGCTGGTGACTGAAGTAGCAACTGACGTATATTCATCTTGAAACAAAGGTACTTTTTAAAAGCAAGAGACTGTGGTGAACAAACGGGGAAAGGACACTTTGGCTGCAAGTTCCTCTGTCTCCTCTGGGGAGGGTTATGCCTCTGCCTGCTGTTCATCAGCCTTGATTTTGATGGGGAGATTTTTAGTCAGCTGCCTCCATCATTCTGGCACAGACAGAAATCCTTAAAAAAAAAAATGTTACACTTCATCAAAGTGTATCGAGAGACTTCACGGTCATTATCTCAATGGCTGCTCTGATGTGTTACAATTGGCAGAGACACAAACAGTAGGGGGTGTATGAGAAGAAAGCCAGCATTTCATGGGGAAAGCTGTTGGCCCTAGCCAAGCTTCTGTCAACAACTCCGTGGTCTGATCCGAAGCACTGGGCCCGCTGATGATGCTCTTGTTTCTGGAGGAAGTAAACAAGAAAATGAATTCCATCGCGCAACACAGCCTCTTTGTATCTTCAAAATGGTGTGACTGGCCCCGGGCCAGCCACGTTCAAAGTTTGGCTATTTGTGTGATCTGGGCCCCAGTACTGATGGAGGCTTTGATTACAGCTTGGACCCCGTAAGACCCTGCAGGGGCAGCCACTCAGCAAATAAAGGCATTGATTGGTTGTTGGGTCAATTTAGCCATAAGGGTACAGGGCATGGCTCTTTTGAAAAGCCTAATGGATTAGCAACACAACCAGCCCCAGTGAAGGCCTTATTTTTCAAGTAACTTCATGATGGTGTCCCAGCTTGGCAGGGATCTCTTCTCCCAGAGCAGCTCTGGGCCTTTCTTCTTGTCAATACTGGGGCTCAAAGGATTAGACACAGCGGGTTTCACAATTTAATGAAAACAGTTGTTGAAACAACAATTAAGGCAAACAATAGTTTGCATGGAAAACTATTAATTATGTAAAGTTATGCAGAAAGTGGAATAATCTTTTCTTCAGAGCCCTCTAAGCTGATTGAGGACAACCTGGAGCCACCTTGCCTTCCATGGGTCTTAAGTAGCAGGAAGTGGGTGCTTCTAAGAAGGGCTAGTTGCTGCGTGTGGGCGGACGTGGAATGTTCGCAGAGTTTCAGGCTGAGCTGGGGATTAAATATTCAAAAGACTATCCGTTAAACTTAATTTACCTTGGGCACTGAGAGTTTTCAGATCAGCTTAGAATATTTTTCATAAGTGTCTGAGATTGGATTTGAAACTTAGTAATTGGGATGCCCAACTTGGGCATTTTTTGTTTTCTTGTTTTGTTTTGCTTTCTAAATAAACACATCTATAAGAAGCCCTCTGTCAGGCCTAATCTGGAGCAAACACCTCTTGGTAAATGGAACCCCTTGCTCTTGAGACAAAGTCAGTTTTAATTCTATGCTGATAGTCCAGTTTGGACTAGCACATTTGTTCCCTACTCCCTGCTAAATGCAGGATTCATCTCCCCTCTGCTTTCAGGGACTTTAAATTCATTTCTTCTTCCTTTAAAATTTCTACCCTTGGCTAACAGTGCTGGGAATTGACTTATGGCCCTTTGCCCACCCTGTGTTCCACATCTCACTTTCTTCCCTGTATGGGAATCACCAAGCCAAGAAGTCCCATTAAGAGAGTTATTAACTGCATGCATAGACATTGCCTCCTGATACAGTTAGATTGATTTCTTCTCACTATAACTGCTCTTACACTCTTCCAGAAAGTCCACCACTAGATTGTTTTAGAAAGGCCTTTGGGAATTTAGCTAATTTCATGCTGGAACTTATTGAGTGGTATTTGACACTCTGATAATTCCAATAAACCCTTAGTTTGGTCTTACTCCCTTTAGAGAAGGAATGAAATCTTTATTAGTCATAGGATCTCTGTTCTAAACATTGCCGCGTGAGTTTAGCAGCGCATCGATGGTAAGGCACAGCCGGCATGGTGGCTGAGTAGAACTTCCCTGGAACTTCCAGAAAGCTGTCCATGGCTATCAATAGTGAGACAGCACCTGATTTTTCATGAAAATTCCCATTAGGTTTACATTTGCCTTTTAGATAATAAACTTGTTTAATTTACTGATTTCTTAAAGTTAATCAAATGACACCCATAAGGATCGAAGCACGCATTCTAGAAGAAGCTGTCTCTGTCCTTTCTTCACCTAGAATACCAGAGTGCAGAAGAAGCCCAGTTTCTCATCTTCTAAGAATCAGGTAAAAATCTGGAGATTATATCTCTATAAGACCCCAGAATATAACCAAGCATACAAATAAAATTCATTTCTATGCCCCCCCAAAATAATCCAATTAAGATGTAATTGTGTAATGCCTTTAAAATCACTTTAAACTTAAAACCATGTTCTTCTTTGAAGTATCACACCAGCCCCTCACCATGTCCCAGCAGCCACCAGTTCACATTTTGCACAGGAGCTTACAAAGCTGTATCAGAATTGCAAAAGCAATTATTCCAGTTATCCAGATGTGGTTTTTCAATCATTCTAGGAATTTCTTTAACAGTTCTTATTCCATAGCCACTCGTCATTCTCACACTGGCATGGTGCTCACAGATCCTCGTTATTAATTCAGCTCATGGAGCTTAATTGGACAAGGCTAGAGTGAATTTGACAAACATCACAGCAGCAGAAAAAGCAATCACTCTTTCAAGATGAAAATTTGTTTGATGTCTTACTGTGTAACTCATTTACTCTCCTCGGGAGTCATGTGATCTGAATGTTAATCAGCTATTGATTGGTTTCTCTCCTTGGACAGTCAGGTGACTTGAATATTAATGGACCAGCCCTCGTAGCTGTACTGTTAGGCAACCTTGTGATTGGCTGCCGGGTTAAGATACGGAGATAAGTGGGTGCTTGATGAGCACTTGACAGAACTTCACAGAAAATTAAGGCCCTAAAATAGCATGAGAAAGTCTTGTCAAATCAAGCATGATTATCGCTGAATGCTTAAGGAATTCATCATCTGCATGAAATTGATACACTCCAGCAGCAGCAGGCCCTGCAGTCAGCAGGGACTCATCAGATCTTTATTTATATGTGTTCACCAAATCACATTAATTCTGAGAGCTAAAACATGCTAAGGATGAAGGTTATTTTCTGTTCAATCTAATTTATCTATGACAATAATCATCACTAATAATGTGTCAAATTGGATTGCAGTCATTTTCTGCATGCATGCTGATTTGGAAAATAGTGTTAAACCATCCTGCAGTAATTACAAATGGTAAAGGTATGCTGGCCCCGAGTCATCAGCACATCTAGATGGAAAATTAAGTTTTATAGAATGGATTTATATATACATGTCCTTATTTAATTCAGATTATAAATTATTCCTGGTAGAAGTGGACATCATTTTTATAGTACCATTAAGACCAATAACCATTGAGGCACTTGCTGTCTTCATTTGTACTGGTCTTCATTTCTCCTCATTTTCCACAGCTAACTTTCTAATGTGTGCCACTGGCACATGATTGGCAAGTCCATAGTAGGGCATAGTCAGGCTAAGAGATGAGTGAATATGCCTCAGTTTACCTGTTAGTCATGGGGAAGGAAGTACAGTGTGGGTGGATTGGAAGGCAGGCAGGGGAGTTTACAAATCTAGTAGGGAGGTGGGACCTTCCCCAATATTCTCGTCACAAGGGGAAGTACAAGAATTTTGCAAATTAACTCACACAGAATTAGTGTTTCTTGGCGAATCATTTAAGCCTAAATTGTTTTGGCTGAAATACCTTTTGTAGGGCAGAATTTTTTTTTCTGTTCTTAAAAAAAAAAAGTCTTGTTTATTAGAGTAATAAAATCTTAAAGAAATATGTATACCCTTTGGTGAGCTACAATGTTTGAGAAGAGAATTACACTCTATAAGAAGGGGCAAGATATACAATTAAATTGCTGTTTCTTTCCCACAACTTTCCACAACATGGGATCTTAATCCCTGGGCAGCCAGCACAGCCCAGATCCCTCCTCCCCCTCAGAAGGTCTCTTTATTGATTAAATGAATCTGCTCCAAAGGCTGGCTCCCAGGCTCTCTGATCTAATCCGATCTGATTTTAGCCTATCGCTTCAGCAGGACATCAGGGAATTAACAATAAGCAGCTTTACCACAAGTGTTTAATAACTCAACACAAGCTCCTTATGGCTCTGAGCTAGCTGCTCGGGTTCCCATCCAGTCTCCTGCAGACAGTGTGCCAGACTGGCAATGCTCTCCAACCTGAGGAATTTTCATGCACTACCAAACTAATCGCTTCAAGTTTCTTCATAAATCACACAAAGCAGATTTCAGCATCTTAACAAATTGAAAGGAAAAAAAAAAAGCAAAACAAGAGAGGGGATTGAAAAGAGAGGGTAATGGAATATGTGTCATGAAAGCAGCTGGAGAATCTACTCTGAGGAAGGAAGGGGACCAGTAAGAGGGAGAGAGCAGGATGAGAGCAGTGGTCGAGGGGCATGAGAATCACGTGTACTGATATACACGTATGCACATGTCACATTGAAACCCATATCTTAGTATACTAACCAAAAAATTAATTTTAAAAAAAGTAGCAAAAGAGAAAAAAAAACAAAACCAGCTGAAGGTGAGGAACTGGGCATGAGAGGCTTGGTCTTCTAGTTAGGAGAGAGGCAGGCATTTAATTATTGTAGAGGAGGAAAAGGTAATATCAATTAACTCCTTTCCTTTCTTTCATTATGACAGGCTCACACCTAAGTGCTCCAAGCCAGGAGAACCATCTCTTTTTCTTCCCACTGTGATGGAAACAATGAGGTTTCAACAACAGCCCTCTTCTTGTTCCCGGGACAGCCCTTGAAGTAGGTACCAAGCATGCAATTAAAGGAGGATTGTGTGTCCTACAAGATGCAGAAGGCCAAAATGCAGAGTTAAATTGCCATGCCCTCCCCGCCCCATGTCAGGCAAGTCTCCAGGGGTGCTTAATGTAGTTCCTTGGTTACAAAAGGCTGACTGGGAAGTTCCATGTTTTCCCAGGGCTGCCCTGAGTTCATGCATCCATGTTTCTCAGGGGCATCAGACCCACTTTTTCAAAGATATGTGAAATGTATACAGATGATTACTATTCAAATCAGAAATGCCCCATGCAATAGTACTGTACCAGTGTACTGTTATGCCAGGATCCAGCTGGTGGTCTGTGAGACACTGGGAGGGTAAATAGGCTTTTGAAAGCTGTTTGATAATTAGTATCGGAGGGGAATTATCACTCTAGCACAAATCTAAAGTAAAGCATCTTTTGGGTGTTCTGTTTAATACCTACTGTATGCCAGAATTGCCTATGAAAGCATCTTCCCTAACAAGCAAACAACCTCTCTCTCCCCATGCCAGACACTGCTCTCTCAACTGCCCTGGTGTTTCTATGATTTCTCAACATATCAGCAAAATAACTTAAGTCCCTGGTACTGAACATCTGGGGAAAAGGCAGCTTTACAAGCCAGGTTAGGCCTTTCTGTTTCCAGATGCCTGGGGGGAGTTTTAGAGCACTCACAAATGGACTCACTCAGATAAGATGGATCTGCGGCACAGTTCCCTAAGACAAAACATATTGTTAGTATTTATCTAGACTTTACCCACCACAATCCATGTGAGTCCCTGACAGAAACAGTCTCTGATTGTGTGATCTGGTAGACATTCTTGCAATGCTAATATAGACCATGTTATTATTTCCGCTCTGGAAATGCCCTTTGCCTTACTCTTTGCTTCTTTTGGTTCCCCAGATAAAGTATGCCATAACAATAAAATCTCTGTGAACTTCTCCAAAGCACTTAGCTGTTTCCAGACCAGAGGACAATAATTACACCTTGTGCAATTAGAGTAGAAAAGAGGTCCCAAGCTAACTGGGAGTAGCCCTGTTTACATCACAAAGAGATAGCACAGTGTTCTCAGGAAGGTTCTAGCCAATGTTGCTGAAACATCTCTGCTCTCTGAATTTTGTTCCTGAATTAGAGATAGCAAGAGAAAGGAGAATGAAGAGTCAGCCTGGACCCAGAGGACTGTTGACATTTCCACTCTGGCATAATGTCAGGAGTTTAGTGACCTAGGGGCTTGTGTTGGCTCAAGTCCCTTCTTCTGGTCCAGGGATCTGAAGCAAGGGTCTCCTGAGTGCTAGGCAAGTGTTCTACTGCAGAGCCACATCCTCAGTCCTTCTGTTAGGAAGCATCATCACCACCAATCCTGGTGGCCCCTAGAGGTCCCACAGTCCCATTCCTACATGCAAACAGTCAGCATCTGGCCAGAGGGTAAACACATTCTTGACTTCAAGCACTGCAAGGACAATTCTTCTTCATTGGGAAGTTCATTTCCTTCCAAGATTGTTTTTCCCTTGTGCTTTCTGTTTAGGCTGCTATAGCTAGAAGACTAAAAATAGACTGGCAAAAGAAAGAGGAAAGGAAAGGCACCAGGGAACAAAAAAGTACAAGAAACCAAACCACAGTAATAAAAACTCCCCATAAAGTAAAAGAACATTATGTATTTGTGTATTTTGAAAATGTAGCCAAGCTAAGCCATTAAATGAGGATTTTGTTTCACAAAGTCTGCAAACTAATTCAACCACTAGCCCACTGAAACTAGAAATTGGTGCCAAACAAAATATGTCAAGATAGCAGTACTCAATAAAATCGCAAAAACTAAACGACATGCACACTGTATTTTATAATTAAAGCATTTACTCTGTCAGGGAACATACCTATTAACTTATTTGAGCACAGTGCTGGGCTGGCAGTGAGTTTGTCGAAAGCAGAGGAAAATAACCTGCTGCTCACTGGCCCATTCAGAAGATAACTGCATGTTTCTCCCCTCCTGGAAGGGCACCATATGGTTAATCGACAGATAGAACTGTTGGATGAAGAGAAAGGGGGAGAGGCACAGAACATCTTCCCCAAGGCCACAAAGCATGTGCAAAGATGGGATGAGAATCAATAATGCTGACTTTCTGCTTCTAAGACTTCAAATCACTAGAATTATGAGGTGCAGGACCCTGTGTCATTGTGGTAAGACAAACCTTTTCAAAACCTAAGACTGGCCATTTGTGTAGTGCTTAAGCAGGCACAGAGGACTCTTCATGTGACAATAAAGAATGGGATCTGTCTCTGGGTGGAGACATGCCATTGTCTTCTCCTGTAGGAGTTAATCTAGATGATAGGTGACTAAGACTGAAAGAGACACCTATCAGAAAGGCACGACAAGCTTTGGAAAGGCAGCCTTACCTTAAGCCATACTAAAGAGACTATCGAATAATTATCTCTTTAATGTGACACTGTACTTTTCCTTCTCAGACTTTCTGTCCCACCCACCCACCCTCCATCACAGTCCCTAGGAGATACCATGAAGTTTGTCTGGTCTATCCATGCTTCTGAATAAGATACAATTGTTCTCTTTTCTCATGCTCTGGCCAGCATCTGGCCAGAGCCTATGAATGCTCTTTCTGGTACTTTGGGTTTCTTTATTCTCTGAAGCTCACATTCCTACTAGGTGGCTCACTGCCCAAGTATTTGATCTCCATGTCAGCCTCACTCAAACAATGTGGCCTTTTCCCTTCTTTCCCCTATTTCCTCCACTCATGAGCTCCCAACATTTACAGCTTGCCTACTCAGAGGTTTTCTTTTAAACTTTAATAACACTTTCTCTGAGCTTTGGTTTGAGTGTCTTAAATTCTTTTATTAATGATACCGAAAATTCCAATTTCCTTGGCATCGTCTGGTGACCATGAAGGCACTCCCCAAAATTTCAACGAAGAAGAATCTTCCCACTGTCCTAGTCACTTAAACATGATTATTTCCCCTTTATACAGGGGCAGCCCAAATCTCAGAGGAATGAAGTGACATTCCCATCTGGTTGTATCAGAAGCAGAAAGCAGAGAAGGACCTAGTTTTCAGCTTCTTGCCCAAATGGCCACTAAACTAGATGCTACCACATCCCCTTAAGCAGTCAAATGAGGCAATCTGATATTGAGACTGGTGATAGCATTCTCTATCAATAGCAGTGAGATGTTGTGTGCTTCCTTCCACCTGAGGGAGAACAGAGGAAGGCCATTCACTCATGCATAAAGCATGGGAGTAGCATGGGTAATTATGCTCAGAAATTGTGAGGGGACTTCTGGGTACAAAAGGAATGTGGAGCCTGCTCAGCTGGGATCCAGCAGCACACTGCCTGACAAGTCACCTGCTGATGCTGAAGGGACAAACATGGACTTATGGCTGCTTCTTCCTTCCAGTTTCCACCAGTCCTCACCTATGCACACCCCAGTTCACAATAGACTTACACAGTCACAATAGAGTGACTTACAGGCTGTGGTCTAACTTTTACTTAGTGGGGAATCACTGTCTCCCTTTTGCTACCACAGATACATGGGTATAAGTTAGAAAAGAATGATAATTCAACCCAGTGTCTTATTAAACAGGCTACAAAGTGGTTTCTTCCAGATTTTAGCTCACTATTAGAGTGGTCAGTGAATCCTAAGTGTGGAAATACACCTGAAAGCTAGACCTTTCTACGGTTATGTCTTCTAACATGTGCATGTTGCTTGGCCTTCTAGCTTACCCAAAAATACCCATGCATGTATATCTAAATCTAGCCAAACCTGAGAAATACTTCTGTTGTTTGTTCATCAAATTCATACACTGAACTGCTAACCTCTAGTACTGAAGAATGTGGCTGTAGTACCTCTGCTCTGCTCAAAGACACCTGAGGTCTTGGACTGGACACTGCTGATTGCATACCGGTGGGATATAGCCCACCAAGAGGCTGCAAGGGTTCTAGTCCTTTCCTCCACCAATGGAACTAGGTGAGTTTGGGCCTGTTTCCAGCCTACCTTCCTCTGTCCTGCTCAGAAACACCTGCAGCCTGGGGACTGTGCACTGTTGATCCCATCCCAGCAGGATCCAGCCCACCAAGAGACAGTCAAGGCCCTGGTACCAGTCCTGCCTCCATCCACGGGAAGAGGATAGCCTTCAGAGTATTGGACTTGTTTGTACCTACCTGAAGAGCACCTTGGTCTGTACCCACCAGGAGAGGAAAAGACCCCTTCTATACCCACTGGAAGAAGGGATGGGAAGAAGACAATATGAAAACACATTCAACAACAGAAAAACCAATATGACACCACTGCAGTCTAGGGACTGTACACCAGCAAAACCTGAACATCACAACACAGATGAAGCAGAAGAGAATGACCTTAAAAACAACTTCAAGAAAATGATAGAAACCCTCAAACAGGATATGAGAAAAATTCCTTAAAGAAATGGAAGAAAAAAAACAAAAAAATACAAGAAATCAGCAAATCTCTTAAGGAAAGAGTTCAAGACATAAAAACTGAAATAGAGACAATAAAGAAAAGACAATCCGAGGGAATGCTGGAAATAGAAAATCTGGGTAAATGTTCAAGAAATACAGATGCAAGCATAACCAACAGAATGCATGATATGGAAGAGAGAATCTCAAGCACTGAAGATACTCTAGGATAAATAGAATCATAAACCAATGAAAATCTTAAGCCCAAAAAAATCTCTTACACAAAATATCCAGGAAATGTGGGACACTGTGAAAAGACCAAATGTAAGATATAGAAGAAGGTGAAGAAACCCAACTCAAACATGAAGAAAACATATTCAACAAAATCATAGAAGAAAACCTTCCAACCTAAAGAAAGATATAGTAATGAAAGAACAAGAAGCCTGTAAAACAGCAAATACAGTGGGCCACAAAAGGTTGCCTCACCATATAATAATCAAAACCCCAAACATACAGAATTAAAAAAAGAATATTAAGAGCAGCTAAAGAAAAAGGTCAACTAGCATATAATGGAAAACCTATCAGAATGACACCTGACTTTTCCTTCTGTAAAGGCCAGAAGGTCCTGGATACATATTCTACCTACACTAAGAGACCACAGATTCCAGCAGAGATTACCATACCCAGCAAAGCTTTCAATCAATACAGATGGAGAAAACAAGATATTCCATGGCAAAAACAGATTTAAACAATACATACCCACTATTCCAGGCCTACAGAAAGTTCTGGAAGGAAAACCAACCCAAGTAAGTTAACTACAACCAGGAAAACATAGGCAATAGAAACTCCCACTTTACCAACAGCCAAAAGAAAAATGAGGTAGAAATCCACACACAATTTGACCACAAATCAAAAAAAAAAAAAAAAAGAATGAAAGAATGAATAATCAATGGTGATTAATACCCCTCAATATTAATGGTCTTAACTCGCCTATAAAAAGACACAGACTAGGAAAATGGATATGAAGACAGAATCCATCCTTCTGCTGCATACAAGAAACACACCTCAAAATCAAAGACAGACAGTACCTCAGAGTTAAGGGTTGGGAAAAGATTTTCTAATCAAATGGACCCAAAAAACAATATTAGGGTAGCAATCCTCATAAATAACCAATTAATATTTAAACTAAAATCATTCAAAAGAGATGAAGGAGGTCACTTCCTACTCATCATAGGAGAAATACATCAAGATGAAGTCTTAGTTCTGAACATCTATGCCCCAGATACAAAGATATCCACCTATGTAAAAGAAACATTACTGAAACTCAAATCACACCATAAAACCTCACACAGTTATAATAGGAGACTTCAACAACCCACTTGCACCACTAGATAGGATCATGAGAAAGAAACTTCAGAAAGAAACAAAGGAACTAACAGAAGTTATGACCCAATTGGGTTTAACAGATATCTATAGAATGTTCCATCCAATCACAAAAGAATATACCTTCTTCTCAACGCCACATGGAACCATCTCTAAAATCAACCATATACTTGGCAATATAGCAAACCTCCACAGATACAAAAAGAAATTGGAATAACCCCTGTATCTTATCAGAACACCATGCTTTTAAGGTAAAATTCAACAACAAGACAAATTGCAGAAGGCCTACAAACTCGTGGACATTGAATAATGCCCAATTGCACCATTCCTGGGTTGAGGAAGAAATTTTAAAAAAGATATTAAAAATTTCCTAGAATTCAATGAGAATGAGGACACAACATACCCAAACTTATGGGACACTTTAAAGCAGTGCTAAGAGGAAAGTTCATAGCACTAAGTACCCACATGAAGACACTGGAGAATACTCACACTAGAGAATTAACAGTACAACTGAAAGCTCTAGAACACAAAGAAGCCAACACACCTTGGAGGAGTAGATGCAAGGAAATAATCAAATTGAGGGCTGAAATCAATAAAATGGAAACTAGGAGAACAATACAAAGAATCAATATAATAAAAAGTTGGTTCTTCGAGAAAATCAACAAGATAGACAAACCTTTATCCAAACTTTCAAAACAACAAAGAGTAAACATGCAAATTAATAAAACCAGAAATGAAAAGGGAGACATAACAACAGACACAGAGGAAATCCAGAGAATCATCAGGTCATACTTTGAAAACCTGTACTCTGCAAAATTCAAAAATTCAATGTTCTGGATAGATAGCACTTACCAAAATTAAATCAAGAACAGATAAGCAATTTAAAAAGACCTATAACCCTTAATGAAGTAGAAGCAGTCATCAAAAATCTCCCAACCAAAAAAGCCCAGGAGCAGATGGCCTCAGTGCAGAATTCTACCAGAAATTCAAAAAACAGCTAGTATCAATCCTGCTCAAAGTATTCCACACAAAAGAAGCAGAAGGGTCATTGCCAAACTACTTTTACAAGGCCACAATAACATTGGTACCCAAGTCACACAAAGAGACAACTAAGAAAGAGAACTATAGACAAATATCCCTCATGAAGTTTGATATAAAAATACTCAATAAAATAGTGGCAAATTAAATCCAAGAACACATCAGAGAAATCATCCACCATGATCAAGTAGGCTTCATTCCAGGGATGCAAGAATGGTTCAACATACAAAAATACATCAATGTAATCCACCATGTAAATCGCCATGAGAAAGAGAAACCACATGACCATCTCACTAGATGCTGAAAAAGCTTTTGACAAAATCCAACACCCTTTCATGGTAAAGCTATTGGAGAGATCAGGGAAAACAGGAACATACCTCAACATAATAAAAGTAATATACAACAAGCCAACAGCCAAATTCAAACTAAATGGAGAGAAACTCAATGGTATTCCACTAAAATCAGGAACAAGACAAGGCTATCCACTCTCTCCATACCTCTTCAATGTTGTCCTTGAAGTTCTAGCTAGAGCATTAAGACAACAAAAGATCAAGGGGATACAAATTGGATAGGAAGAAGTCAAACTTTCATTATTTGCAGATGATATGATAGTCTACATAAGTGACCCGAAAAACTCTACCAGGGAACTCCTATATCTGATAAACACCTTCAGCAAAGTAGCAGGATACAAATTTAACTAAAAAAGAAAAAATCAGTAGCCATCCTATATACAGATGATAAACACAATGAGAAAGAAATCAGAGAAACATCGCCATTCACAATATCCACAAACAACATAAAATATCTAACCAAAAAAGTGAAAGACCTGTATCACTAGAACTTTGACTCTTTAAAGAAAGAAATTAAAGACAATACCAGAAAATGGAAGGATCTCCCATGCTCTTGGATAGGTAGAATCAACATAGTAAAAATGGCAATCTTGCCAAAAGCAATTACATATTCAATGCAATCCCCATCAAAATACCAGCACAACTCTTACCTAACCTTGAAAGAAAAATTCTCGACTTTATGTGGAAAAACAAAAGACCCAGGATAGCCAAAACAACCCGGTACTATAAAGGAACTTCTGGAGGTATCAACATCCCTGACTTCAAGCACTATTATAGAGCTATAGTCCTGAAAACGGCTTGGTATTGGCACAAAAATAGACCATGCACAAAACTTAAGTCCAAATGGTTCAAAGACCTCAACATAAATCTAACAACTCTGAACCCCTTAGAAGAGAAGATAGGTAGTACCCTAGAACAAATTGTTACAGGAGACTGTTTCCTGAACATAACACCAATAGCACAGACAATGAAATCAACAATTAATAAATGGGACCTCCTGAAACTAAGAAGCTTTGTACGACAAAGGACACAGTCAGCAAGACAAAATGGCAGCCCACATAATGGGAAAAAGATATTCACCAACCCCACATTTGACACAGGGCTGATTTCCAAAATATACAGAGAACTCAAGAAGCTAGTATCTAAAATACCAAATAATTCAATTAAAAAGTGGGGTACAGAACTAAATAGACAATTCTCAGTAAAGGAATCTAAAATGGTTGAAAGACCCTGAAGAAAGTGCTCAACATTGTTAGCCATCAGGGAAATGCAAATCAAAACAACTCTGATATACCATCTTACTCCTTTCAGAATGGCTAAAATCAAGAACACCAATGATGGTTTATGCTGGAGATGATGTGGAGAAAGCAGAACACTCCTTCACTGCTGGTGGGAATGCCAACTCATTCAGCTACTTTGTAAATCAGTATGGAGGTTCCTCAGGAAAATAGAAATCAGTCTACCACTAATTCTAATCTTAGGCATATCCCCCAAAATGCAGATTCATACAACAAGAACATCTGTTCAACCATGCTCATAGCAGCATTGTTTGTAATAGTCATAACCTGTAAGCAACCTAGATGCACCTCAACTGAAGAATGGATAGAAAAAAATGTGGTACATTTAAACAATGGAGTATTGCTCAGCAAAAACAAACAAACAAACAAACAAAAAACAATGGAATACTGAAATTCACAGGCAAATGGATGGAACTAGAAGAAACTATCCTGAGTGAGGTAACCCAGTTACAAAAACACAAAAATGGTATGTACTCACTCATATAAGGATTTTAGATCTAGGTCAATGAAGCCTACATTCCTCAATGCCAGAGAAGCTGGGAAATGAGGAGGACCCTAAGAGAGACATGCATGGTCCCCCAGAGAAGGGGGACAAGATCTCCTAAGCTAATTGGGAGCATGGAGGATGGAAGACAGAGTTAGAAGAAAGAGAAGGGCAATAGAGGAGGGGAGAGGAGAACATGAGAGAGCAGGAAAATTGAGACAGGGGAATAATAGAGGAGAGAAAGAAAAGTGATACCATAATAGAGGAAGCCATTATAGGTTTAAAGATAATTCTGACACTATGGAAAGGTCCATAAATCTACAAGGTTGACCGCCCTCCCATAACAATCTAAGCAATAATCAGCTACCTTAAATGCCCTTCTCCGACAATGAGATTGATGGCTACTTTATACGCCATTATAGAGCCTTCATCCAGTAGCTGATGAAAGCAGAAGCAGACACCCTCAGCTAAACACTGTGCTGAACTCCTAGAATCCATTTGCAGAGAGGGAGGTGTGATGCACAAAGGGGTCAAGACTAGACTGGAGAATCCCACAGAAACAGCTGACATTAACAAGGAGAAGCGTATGGACCCCAGACTGATAGCTGGGAAACTGATAGGAGTCTTCCAGACTCCCTGAATGAGGAGGTCTGCCTGTTTGGGTGTCTGGACAATCTATGGGGCCACAGGTAGAGGATCACTATTTACCCCTAGTACACAAAGGGACTTTGGTATCCCTCTCCACTTAGAGATACTCTCTTAGCCTAGACACTGGGGGGGAGGGAGCGCTAGCATAGGGGTAATGTTAGCCACGCCCCCTTGGGGGCTGGCACAGGTGATACAGACCACACATTAGGGTGTGGTCAGTGATGTAGCAAGACCTTAAATATAAGGCTGCACCGGCTGGACTCAGGTCAAATCCCGCCAAAAGCCACTGCTCATCCTCGGGTTCAGAATAAAAACCCTGTTCTGACACCAAAATATAGTGGGTCACAATTAATGTGTACGGTAAAGGAGTCAGAGCAAGTTTGATGAACAGATGTTTTAATAGGAGAGTGTTCATATGACAGAGTTAGTCCTCTATTACCAGGCAAACAATGGAACAGAGAGAGAGAGCCTCAGACTCCTAGCAGATGCCCAGATGCCTGCCCAGCCACTGCGTCATCACAACTGTTACTTTTGCCACCTGGTGGTCAAACACAATTACTCAGCTGTACTGTACAGGTAAACTTGCAGGGTGACTGAATATCTGAGCATGTAGAAAGTTGGGAATATTCACGATACTTATATGAATGCAATGTTAGAGGAGGCTTATGAATTTCTGGTGATGTACCTATATGCTGTGTTAGCAATCAGTTTTATAGTTCATTTGACATCTCTAACCAGAGGATTGAGACACAGGAAAACCAACAGTCTAGCAAATTGGATGCAGGATATAAAAGCCAGCCAGGAAAATTTGATTTCTAAAATAGAAGACATGGAGCATTTCTGAGAGGAAGTTGAGAATAGCCATACCACATTACTAACACATGAGTAGAAAAGACAAATACCCAAATAGAAACCAAACTTTGTTCAATGTCTGATGATTTGAATACAAAAATAGCCAGTAATCAAGACAGGATTGGTGACCTAGCACAGGCAGTTAGGTCCAAGTTGGAGGAATCTACCACCGCAGATGAAAAGCTGGAGTCTAGGATTGGATATTTGGAAGGCAGTTTACATGCCATTCAGATACTGTCTAAGAATGAGAACATTAAAGAATTAGAAGCACAGGTAGATATAAAAATACAGAAACTTACTGATTCTGTGAAACTTTTAGAATCTAACAAGTCTCATGAAATTCAATCTCTACATGAGACTATGGTTGCCAGGTTACAAGCTTTGGATGACACAGAATCAAATTGCTCCCAATCCAATGCACCTACTCCATTCAAAGTCCTTAAAACTTTCCTAAGGTTGTTATGCATACACCAATGGTGTTCCCAGCAATTATGACAGAAAAACTGCCATCTAAGAAGCATCCACATGATCAGACCACATATCAGTGGAAACCCATACAATTGAAAGACCATAAGGGAATTAAGGAGTTGGTTGTTTCGTATGATCTCCATAGTCCCTATGTGAAACAATTATTACATTCATGGGTGACCTTTAATAGGGTAATACCCGTGGATTGGGAACGTCTAGTAGCAGCTGTGCTTGAAAGCTCATCTCAGATACAGTGGAGGGCTCTTTTCAGGGAGGGAGATAAAGTCTTATAGCTTCAAGGCATAAAGAATGGTGAAGATCCTGGGTGAGGGCATTTATGCTAATCCACAGGTTCAGGCTAAATATGATGACCAAATATTATCTTTATGCAGGACAGCAGCATTGAATGCCTGGGACAAGGTTCGTGAGCCAGGAGAAAGGGTAGGACAGGGACTGACAGAACAGTTCTATGACTTTTTACAAAGGTTTACTAGGGTACTAGAATTACAGGTAACAGACCTGGAAACAAGAAAATCAATCATATATACAATAGCTTATGAAAGTGCAAACCCAATATACAAAAGAATATTTTTGCCTTTAAAGATCAGATCAGCTCCGCTGGAAGAATGGGTTTTGCATACAACTAACCTTGTCTATAATGTACAAGAGCTTGGGTAGAAGAGGCAATTTCAAAAGGTTTAAAGAGATCCCAAGAGGGTAAATGTTCTCAAGGTAATGATGCAGGACCTTGGGAAGAAGCACCTTACAGAAGACAACATAGGTACCAAGAGGCCAGAGGTTATCACTACTATGAACCAGGACTTTGGGTAGGAAGAACCTTCCCCAGGAGGCCCAGAGGCACTAGGAAACTAGATGTTTCAGATGTGGCAGAATGGGACATATTGAGAGAAATTGTAGGCAAAGGAATTCTAACAATGCCTCATACATACCACATGTAGAATATGTGGTAAGGGCAAACACTGGACCAATGAATGTAGATCAACTAGAGACATGCAAGGAAATCTGTTATAATCAGGAAATGCTTTTAGGGGACTCTATAAGGCCCCCACATCAAGAAAGGCCCGATCATTCCCAGTCACTATGGAGGACAATCTTTCACAGGATGAATAGATAGTACATTGCCTATTGAAAAAAGTGATACTACTCTAGATGGTAGTTTGGATAATAATGAGGAATCAAACGTGACTGGAGGAGATGATAAACGCATATTTTGGCAAACTTCTATTAATGATAAGAAGCTTCATTTGAAAGTAAGAATTAATAATAATGTTATTAATGGTTTGGTGGACACTGGGGCAGACATAACTATTATTACCCAAAAGTCCTGACCTCAGAGATGGCCTCTTAGAGAGGTGAAAGTACAATTTTTAGGGATTGGAACTCTATCTAGAATTCGACAGAGTGCTAATTGGGTGGTCTGCATTGGACCGGAAGGACAGAAAGGAAGGTTAAAACCATATGTTGAAGACATTGCAATAAATCTCTGGGGTCGTGATCTGTTACAGCAATGGAATACTCAGATCAATATATCTCCAGTATCAGATACAAATTACCTACAATCTTTAGATCATAGAAAAAATTTGGTAAGACACTATGGCACAGTTACCAACCATCCAGGCTGTATGGAAACAAAATACAAATGATAAAGCTTCAGAGGAGCCAAAGGCCCTACCCTTAAAGTGGCTTACAGATGAACCTCCCTGGGTAGGATAATGGCCTATGACCTCTGAGAAGCTAGAGGCTTTAGAAAAGTTAGTACAGGAACAGCTAGAGGCTGGGCATCTAGAAGAATCTACCAGCCCTTGGAATTCTCCTGTATTTGTTATCAAAAAAAAAAAAAAAAGTCAGGTAATTGGAGAATGCTGACAGACCTGAGAGCCATCAATAAGGTAATTCAGCCAATGGGCTGTCTGCAGCCTGGGATGTCTTTGCCTTCCTTGATTCCTAAGGGGTGGCCTATCACAGTCATAGATCTGAAAGATTGTTTTTTCACAATACCATTACAAGAAAATGTTAGAGAAAAATTTGCATTTACCAGTGCAGTCTGGAGATGCTGACAAAGGAGCAAGGAGCAGTCGCAGCTGCTTTGGAAGGAGCCACTGTTACTGAGATTGCCAAAAATGCTTTGGAGTTCTTAACTGCATCTAAGAAAGTCCAAAATAGATTTGAGACTGTAAAGATGGAAGCTGCAGTGAGGGGGATTCAGTGCCAATGCATCAACAAAAAAGACAACTAGAGTTAGTGGAAGGAAATTTTCCTGTTTCTGTGTTTCCCACAGAGCTGATATTTTACACAGATGATCAGTCGACACATAAGCAAGTGTTGATGCTGTACAACCCCTATCAGTTTGCCTTAATGTTCAAAGTTTTATGTCCGACTCCAAATAAGTATGTTGTTGTTGACACCGCAGGTACAGTGAAGCCTCGGTGCTATGTGGAAATTGTAATTCGTCATTGAGATGTTTGATCCTGTCACTATGGTGTAACAAACAAATTCTGCCTCCAAGTCTCAGAGCAAAGCCAGAGGAAGGCTTTAGGAATGAAAGAGGTTTTGCTACTCTTCTCCCATCCACAAAAGAACAGAAGGAAGAAGAGGAGAAAAGAATAAAGGAACATTTAACTGAAAGTGTATTTTTTGAGCAGTCATGTCAACCAGAAAGCAGAACTGTCTCTTCAGGACCTAGTTTGCTAATTGTCTTACTGGGAGTGATATGTATTGTGGCCCTGATGCTGCCTACTCTGGGGGATATGGAATCACTGGTGCCTCTCTACCTCCACTTAAGTGTGAATCAAAAATTAGTGGCTGCTTATATCTTAGGTCTTATCACAATGGCTACACTTAGAACATGAACAAGGATTAAAACTTACTTCTGAAAGAAATTTAGTTTAAATGTGAATGTGGACTGCCTTTTATCTTTATTTCACTCCATTAACACACTACAAAATACTGAATGATTTCAAGTAACTGCAAATGTGTAATATATGTTTTAAATTAGTCTATAGTTTTATTTGAAGGACTCTAGCACTTTATGTTACAGACAACAAAAAGATACTTTTGAGTTACAAATAGGGAATTATTTGAAGAAATTCTTTTAGAATCTATACCTATTATGCAAATAACTTTAAATGTTATTTTTTTTTGTCTTTTTTGGGGGGTCTAATTCACTTTGTTAAGGTTCATGGGCCATTCAAAGTTTAAGCCATAAATGAGCAACTGACCAGCTTGAAAAGACTAGAACGGAGCATCAACATTACTGTGTAAATCATAAATCTTCCTCTATCATTGCAAGGAGTTTTTAAAGCAAGTATGTTACAGTCAGCATGTGAGAGGGTTGAGAAAACAAGGTACTTACTGAGGGGTCACACTTACCCTAGAGGCTCACAGAACACAAGTTGTATTTAAATCATCTTATGAACCACAGATCAGGCTATGGTCTGGACACCAGGCACCTCATACAAGTTGGTGGGCTTCTCTGTTTGACCTGAGAGTTCTAAAGGAAGGTAGGCATTTTGTAAAGTTAATCTATTCATCCTGGCTTTACCTCTGGTTAACCCTTAATGTTATTAAGGGGGAAATCACCATTTGGTTTTCTCCCAAGTCCCTTGCTTGCCTGAGTGTAAGTGACTTGCCCTGATACAAATGTCAGATGATAGTTAGGGACATGATTTTTTTGACCTTCAAATTCTAAGACAAGTAGAGAAAGCCCTAGATATCTGTGTCTATTTTGTATCAGTCACTGAGACATTTTTTAAGTTTTTATTTACTAAAAAATTACCAAAAATGTCCCCTAAGCACAACTATTTCCATTTCTTTATAGCATTCTGTGCAGTTTTAACTGTTCTTGTCACAACAACTGATCTTTTTTGTCCTAGAATTTTTTTCTGAAAGCACAATGCATTGAGTCTCTTGAAAATAGATTTCTCTTTTAGCTCTTTTTAATAAATTTTATGCACTGCTAATGTAGCATTCTCAAGGAATATATGTAAACACAAATGTGTGCCTGAAGTTAATTTTTTGCAAGAAAAAGTACTCTACTTCTAGAAGCTTTTTGTCTAGTATTTTGTAGGAAATCATTGTTTAACCATTTGAGGAGCATAAATTATCCAGTGGATCATGTCTGTACATTGCATAATGACTGAAAAGCACATAAATGTAATCAACTTTGAACTCATAAAAATATGTTTGTAAGGTTCTAAAAAAAATTGCATTTACCATACCAACTCTTAATAATTCACAGCCAGTTAAGAGATTCCAGTGGAAGGTTTTGCCACAGGAATGCTAAATAGTCCTACTTTGTGTCAGCACTTTGTACAGCAACCTTTCGAAATAATTCATAAGAAATTTCCACAATCCCTTCTTTACCATTACATGGATGACATTGTTTTATCAGATTTGAATAAGGAAACATTGGAATGTGTGTTTGAAATGGTGAAGGAAGTTCAGCCTCATTGGGCATTACAGATTGACCCAGAAAAGATACAAAGATGTGATTCTATTAATTATTTAGATTACAAGAAAAACTTACAAATAATCAGACCTCGAAAGGTACAAATTAGAAGGGATCGTTATCAAACTCTTAATAGTCTTCAGAAGTTGCTAGGGGAAATTTCTCAATTATAGACGTTTATTGGTGTGGAAGGACATGACTTAAAACATTTAAAAATGGCCCTTAAAGGGGACAATGACTTAAACAGTCCATGAATATTATCCAATGACTCTGAAAAAGAATTACAATGAGTGGAAAGCAGAATATTGGATGCACATGTACATCATGTAAACCCTAATCTAGACTGTATTCTGGTCATAGTACCATCCAGAGAATACCCTTCTGGGATTCTGATGCAGAGAGAAGATATTATATTGGAGTGTATACTTCTGCCACATACACAAAATAAAAAGCTAAAGACATTCATAGAAAAGATTTCTGATTTGATTCTAAAGGGTAAATTAAGACTTCATTAACTGACTGGAAAAGATCCAGAAGAAATCATAGTACCTTTAACTAATGAAGAATTTCCTCCTTATGGAAAGACAATGAATACTGGCAGATAGCTTTTACTGACTTTTTGGGAACAATTACCAACAATTATTCCAAAACTGACAGAATTAAATTCATAAAAAAGACAATCTGGATCCTTCCATGTATTGTAAGGCAAACTCCTATTTCTGGAATTCTTACCTTCTACACTGATGCCAACAAATCAGGTAAGGCAGATTATAAATCAGGAGAGGTAAATAAAGTAGTTCAAAGTCTGTATACCTCAGTACAGAAGACAGAATTTTACACAATTCTTATGGTACTTATGGATTTTACAGAGCCTCTTAATATAGTTACTAATTTTCAATATGTAGAAAGAGTTGTTTTACACATTGAGAATTTGTTCCTGTAAATACAGTTATTTCACTGTTTATACAATTACAGGAAACTATCAGAAACATAATTAATCCTATATATATTACACATATCAGATCCCATATGGGTCTGCCAGGCCCACTAGGACAAGGCAATGATGAAATTGATCATTTATTAATAGGAAGCATGCTAGAAGCTTCAGAATTTCATAAGAAACATCATGTAAATAGCAAAGGTTTGAAAAAGGACTTCTCCATCACTTGGCAACAAGCCAAGGAGATAGTGAGAAACTGTCCTACTTGTTCCTTTTATAATCAAACTCCATTGCCAGCAGGTTGCAATCCTAAGGGCATTCAGAGAAATGAGGTTTGGCAAATGGATGTCTTTCACTTTGCAGAATTTGGAAATTTAAAATATGTGCATCATACTATAGATACATTTTCAGGGATTCAATGGGCTACTGCTCTTAGCTCTGAAAAGGCTGATTCTATTATTACACATCTGTTAGAAGTGATGGCCATTATGGGTATACCTGCACAATTAAAAACTGACAATGCTCCAGCAAATGTCTCCACTAAATTGGAATAGTTTTTCAAATATTATAACATAAAGCACATAACTGGTATACCACACAACCCTACAGGACAAGCAGTGGTAGAAAGATCTAATATAACACTAAAAGAAATGCTTCACAAATAAGCAGGGGGAACAAAACCCCCCAAACATAGGTTACATAATATTTTATTAACACTTACCCTTTTTAATGCTAATGAGAAAGGACAAAGAGCTGCAGAAAGACACTGGGGGGGGGGGACTTCTGAACTGAATCAGCTGGTATACTTCAAAGATGTACTGACCTCTATTGGAAACCAGGACGTGTGCTGTGTTGGGGAAGGGGTTTCAAATTTGTTTCCACAAGAGAAGGAAAAATTTGGATACCATCAAAGTTAATCAAGATTTGAGTCAAAAATGGAAAATCTCTCAATGAGGAAGAATGACAGGTAACATGCTAAGGTATATCTCATAAACTGTATAGAAACCTCCCAAAGGAAAGGGAAGTGTTTTGCATTTATTTTCACAGGACAAGTCATCTCCAGAAGTCAAAGGACACTGCATGAGTAGATACTAAAGAAGAAAAGGTAGCTATAACCATCAAACGAAAGGAATGAGCCATTTGATTAACTTTACAACTGTCTCTCAGAGAACTCTATCTCTCTTCATTTCCTAGTTCCTATTCAATTAAACCAATGCTGGCTTTAGAGATGGATTTGGCTTTCCTCCTCTAAATCAAAGCACAATGTTAAAATAAACTTCAGAGTTTCTGTATTGTATCAAGAAGCCAATTGATGTAATACAGAATAGGAGAAAGATTAGGGACAGTCATGTGTCTTTTCTTGGCTTTTTCTCTCAAGGTGTATACCCTTTCATAATTCTTATTTTACCGTGGTTGCCTTTCCGGGTATGCATTTCTCTGTTAACATTTTTGTTTGATTCTCACACAGTCAATGAAGACCAGCCTGACAGCAATCACTGGATGTTCCAGAAAGAAAATGAGCCACACCTCCTTGAATACACTAGATCCAAACTTGCTTTGCTTCAACTGACACTCCAGCCAGAACTTCTGGGTACTGACTTCAATCAACACAAGAACTTCAATCAAGATAAGGACTTCAACCTGGACCTTCAATCAAGCATCTCCCACCAGACACTGACTGGATATAACCCATTCAAGGCTTTCATCACACTAACATTTCTTCCCACAGTATCCCACGAGGCTGTCGTTATCCCAGTTCCCCAGGAAATAGCACAGAGAATACTATGCCCTTTTCCCCCACTGTTGACACCTAGTTAGGGCTAGTTTCCTATTGTTTAAGGTTGGATTTGGAAGGAGGTGATCAAGCTTGGACATCTCAGATGACTTTACGGTTTAGTTGGAATAGTTATAGTTAAGATGTGACATTAGTAGATTATTATAACTTCATGTAATTCACCCTTATGATTGCTAATGACAGATAATTTACACTGCTAAGTTTTTTGTTTCTTTTTTTCAGATTTTTTTATTTGAATTAGAAACAAAATTGTTTTACATGACAATCCCAGTTCCCTTCTCCCTCCAGTCCTCCCCTACCACCACCCCCCAACTAAAACCCTACTTATCACATATCCTCTCTGCTCCCCATGGATGGTGAGGCCTTCCATAGGGGGGTCATCAGAGTCTATCATATCCTTTGGGATAGGGCCTAGGCTCTACCGTGTGTCTTGGCTCAGGGAGTATTCCTCTATTGAGAATGGGCTCCCAAAGTCCACACCTATGCTAGGGATAAGTACTGATCTCCTATAAAAGGCCCCATAGATTTCAGAGGTCTCCTCAATGAAATCCACATTCCCGGCATTTAGATCAGTCCCATGATGGTTTCCCAGCTATCAGTCTGGGGAGCAAGAATTCCCTGATGTTCAGGTCAGTTGTTTCTGTGGGTTTCACCAGCCTGGTCTTGACCCCTTTGCTCTTCACTCATCCTTTTCACCATCTGGATTCCAGTTCAGTTCAGTGATAAGTTGTGGGTGTCAGCTTCTACTTCCACCAGCTGCTGGATGAGGGTTATCGGGTGACATATAAGTCAGCCATCAATCTCATTATCTGGGAAGGGCATTTACACTATTAAGTTTTAATCCTCTTTTAGACTAAATAGCAAATTGTAGGGGAAATGTTAGCCATGCCCTCTTGGGGCATGGCACAGGTGACGCAGACCACGCACACTAGGGCATGGTCAGTTACGTAGCAAGACCTTAAATATGAGGGTCACATGCAAGTGGCTCTCTCTCTCTCTCTCTCTCTCTCTCTGTTCCATGGTTCGCCTGGTTGTAGGTGACTGACTGTCCTATTAAAACATCTGTTCATCAGACTTGCTCTGACTCCTTTGCAGTATGCATTAATTGTGCCCCACTATAGGAGAGGGTCTAGGCCCTTCTCCTAGAATTTGAAGATCCCCCATGAAAGGCCTCCTCCTCCCTGGGGAGCACAAAGAGGTTGGTACAGAAGGTCAGTGTGGGGAAGGGGGAGAGGAGGAAGAGGGAACTGAGATTGACATGTAAAAGAAGCTTGTTTCTAATTTCTTTTTTTAAAAAAAATGAACACAGGATGAAAAAAATTGAAAAAAAAAGAAAGTTGTACTGTTTTTAGAGATAGCATATGGGGTAACTTGGGTAAAACTGTGGTCTTGCCCTAATTCAGTATTACTTGTACCCTCATAAAGAGACATTAAAACACCAGGAATATGTTTTGTGGAAAAAAGATCATATGAGGATATGTAAGAGAAGGCAACCACCACAAGTCAATAAATGGGGTCTCTAAATAAACCAAATTTGCTGATATCATTAGGATCTCTAAATTCCAAAACCTGAGGAAATAATTAAAGCTCTCCCATTTGTGGCATTATTTTATGAAAAATCAACATAACTTCTCATGCCCTTTCTTTTATGCTACTGATCTTTCTGCTGGGTATGCTTATTTCTTCATAGTTGGGATGTCTCTAGTGTACAAACCAATACCATTCCCCAATCTCTGGGAGCCCTTCCCTAATAACTGTGAGCACCAAACTGTTACAATAAATCTTTCCGCCACCCGCTTGAGTTCTGCCCGCATGTGGATGGACAAAATAATACAGAGACTTATATTAGGTACAAATTCTGCTTGGCCAATGACTAGGATTCTCATCTGTTAGCTCAGTCTTATTTATCATAAATCTATATATTTTATAAGACTTATCTTCTCAGACGCCTTCCATTGGCACCCTCCCTTGCAAGTGGATCACATCATGAATCTGGAGGAAGAGAGGAGGGGGAATAAAGGGGCCACTTCCTGCTTGTCCTTCCTTAAATATGAGACTCCCTACTATGTCATTTTCTGCCTGGATCATCACTTCTTTACTACATTTCCCAGAATCCTCTTTGACTCCTAGTCCTGTCTAACTTTCTGCCTCATTGGCCAAATAGTACTTTATTCAGCAAAAAAATAAGATGAACATACACAGAAGTACATTACCCATCACCAAACAGTTCATCTGTGATCATATAAAGAAGTGCACTTATCAGATGCCTTGCTTCTTTGTGGATCATGAGTAGTGAGTCTTACAACGTGGGTTATTCTTCTTCTTATCCTTGAAGCCTATCACAATGCCCTTCAAAGAGTAGACACCCAAGTATA
The DNA here is from genome assembly GCF_003668045.3 of Cricetulus griseus. Lineage (NCBI taxonomy): Eukaryota > Metazoa > Chordata > Mammalia > Rodentia > Cricetidae > Cricetulus > Cricetulus griseus. The sequence continues at coordinate 74,159,864 of NC_048595.1, forward strand.
TGGAAGAATGGAAGGCAGTGCCAATAACAATAGTGACCAAGATTCATCCTAAAAGTTTTCTTGTGCCAGAACTCATTTTATGCAATAAGACAGTTTACCAACTTTATTAGTCAGGGGTCTCTAGGGAAACAAAACTGAGAGAATGAATCTCTATATGTAAAAATGGGGTTTAGTAGAGTAACTTACAGGCTGTAACACAACTATTCCAAACATAGCTATCTCCCAAGGAAAATCTAAGAATCCAGTAGCTGTTCAGTCCTCAGGATGGATGTCTTGGCTCATCTTTAGTATACATCAAAATCCCAAAGAAGGCAGTTCTAACACCCATGAAGGAATAAACTTGCCAGTTATAGTGAATGCAAGCAGGCAAGAGCTTTCTTCTTCCATGTCTATTATATGGGTTGCTGCTTGAAGTTGTGGCCCAAGTTTAAGGTGGAATTTCCCAATTCAAATGATAGAATCAAGAAAAATTGCTCACAGGTATATCCAGAAGCTTAGGCTTTAGTTAATTCCAAATATAAGAAAGTGGACAACCAAGCGTAGCCATCGCATGAATTATCTTTCCCATATGACATTTGTAGTACAATAAATAAAAGACCCAGGGACAGATATTGGGGTTCAAGGTTCAAGTTGTAGATCAGAGAAGCAAAGCATCCAGACACTAGCTCTTACCCCTACCTCATCTCAGACCAAAGGGTCGATCCTCAAAATGCTCCAGACTTCACTGCTCCTCAGACTCACTCAGACTGCTATGCTCTCCTCAATGTGGCTAGAGACTAACTCTCAGACTGAATGCCTCTACCTGTTATGCCTCTCAAATCCTGGGGTTGAAGGTGTGAGTTCTGATTCACTCTCTGGTAGTCCAGGGTGGTCTTGGACTCAGAGAGATCCCTCTACCTCTTAATTCTGACTCCTGACATTAAAGGTGTACATCACCACTGCCCAATCTCTATAGCCCAAGACTGGTTTTGCTTTCTGAATCCTCAGGCAAGCTTTAATAAATCATAAACAATATATCATCACAGATAGATGACAGAGTTATCCATACTTTATCATTAAGGACCATGGAATACCAAGATATACTGATTTGCCCATGGTCATACAAAGCCAGAAACATAGCTTCAGAGACTACATTTTTTTAAAAGGGGGTAGAGGGTTGAGACAGAACTACTTTGTGTATTCTTGCCTGTCCTGGAACTCATTTTGTAGACTAGACTGGCCTCAAACTCAGAGAGATCTACCTACCTCTGCCTCCCAAGTGCTGGGACTAAAGGCATGCACCACCAAGCCTGGATCAGAGTCTACATTTAAAAGAAGAGGTGTTTTGAGGAGAAAGAAAAAAAGAAGGAAGGAAACAAGAAAGAAACAAAGAAAGAGAAAGTAAAAGAAAGGAAAGAACAATAGAAAGCAGGAAAAATCACTGATTGTGTAAAATTGGCCAAGACACTAAAATTCTTTGAAACTCAGTTTCAACTTTTCTTACGAAAGGGTCAAATGAGGCTATAAACACAAAGGCATGGTAGTACAGAGCACTCCAGAACCACTTGACTCTATTCTAGCAGCTAAAAAGTAACCAAGTAACCACAGGTCAGTACAAGGGTGGATCTGCAGATAGACTCATGTTCACAGTGAAGAACCCTGAAGAGATAAACTAAGAGAGACAAGACCAAGTCAGGCAAGGATAATGGGTAGAATTAAATGGCTCTGTGCCTCCTGACCCAGATAGAAATAGTGCTACTGCTCTTCTTGTATCCTATACACATGCTACCTTGACCAGGGGTGTCTCTTCAGGTACCCTAGAATGGAGTTGTCCTTGGCTAAAAATCCACAAAATGGTGACAGTCTTGATTGTTTCATAAATGAATGCCTTATTCAAATCTCAACTCGCCAAACAGGTTACCAAACCGAGCACTTGGAGCTGAGGTCACCATGGCACCTGTGGAGTTGAGAGATTTCATTCTCTGCTCTGTACTGGTGCCTTTCTCTTGTTTTCTGAGTTTGAGTTTTGCTTTAAAATCCCTTCAATGGACCACCATTATCTCTTTCCCTTTGACTCAGAAATGCATTGAGTATGAAACGGTGACTTAACAGGGCCTGGTAACGACACATGTCGGTCCTGCAACTGCAAAACTCTTCTCTAATGATTCTCAGATGACCTACTTACCTAGGCTGGGAGCAGTGTACTTAATGTACATGGAAAAAATCAACTGCAAACAGAAAGGCTGTGTTTAACATAACTCTCTCCAGAAGACTTCCCCCAGTCACTGTAATCAGGTACAGTTCTTAATTATCTCCCTGTGACATTCAGTCTCAGCATACAGATGATAATAAACCAATGGATTATCAAACAAGATTTCAGCAGCACTAACAAATAACATCATGTGTTGTATTAAGGGAGAAAATGCTTACTATCTCTATCTGGCTGACTAAATATTTACATACCACAAGCTTTCTAGGGGCCTGTTCCTTCATATGTGGTTGCAGAAGGGTGAGAGTGGGGTTAAATGCAAAAGGGAATCATCCTGTGCTTATGATGCACTCCACTAAATGGCTCTGGGAGAGGACAGATACTATTCAAAAGGAATCAGGCCTCTGGTGCTGAGAAGATCCATGGGTACTAGTGACAAAAGACCCAGCAGACTGTGGTAACAGCAAGTCAAATGAATGCTGTCAAAGAAACCATATATGAAAGGTGATGGAAATCCAAAGTTTAAGTACAGCTGTTGGTGGTGTTCAGAAAGGGGAGGAGCTGTGTAAAGCTTGTACCAGTATGTGACCTTACACTTTTCAAAGTCCTCAGCATTTTCCACTTTAAAACTGACAGACAGTGATCCCTCAAGGTTATGGCCAATGGTCCCGGAAGCCTCAAACTTAAACCTTTCTATGCCTCATTCGGCCACTGTATATGTTATCTCTGTCCTTCAACTCAAGAATGCACCCCTGAACTACTGAAGAGAAAGAGGAGTACAAAGTATTTTAATGTGTTGTTTGGTTTTGTTTGTAAAGGCATTGCATGCATGGTATTTAAATTGCCAGTACCTGTAGTTAAATAATTATAGACAGAAACAAATGTAACAGAAAATATGGAAGTGCTCCTATGAATGCTTGCTTTTAAGACAGAAAAATAATTGTGGAACTTGTTCGTTGGTCACCTCAAGCCTATTACTATCCCAGGCAAGGATGCAAATCATGACCTGATTCCTTGTGTTATAACTTTTTGTTACAGTCTGTGAAACACCCGTCCTGTTCCTGCTTTCTTCTCCCTCTTCCCCAACTCTGTCTCCTCATCCTCATGCTCATCCTTTCCCCTTCCCTTATGTCCCCCCTGTCTGTCTCCCCCTGTCTCCCTCTCCTTCCTCTTCCTTCTCCCCTTACCTTTCTTTTCTATTTCTTCTTCAGACTGTCTCCCTGGACACATGACCTGGTACTCACTCTGTAGTCCAAGCTAACCTCAGGACTCCAAGTGTTCTGGTTATAGACATGAGCCACTGCAGCCAGTTTTGGTGGGTTTTTAAAGTAACAATTCATCCCACCTTTTGAAATTATATTGCTAATTTATATTTTCCTTGAAAACTGTCCCTTTTCAAATAATTAAAAGTTAGTTATTTTAAGGTCAAAGACCTTATACTATTTTTTAAAGATTTTATTTATTTATCCTATATACAACATTCTACTTCCATGTATATCTGCACACCAGAAGAGGGCACCAGATCTCATGACAGATGGTTGTGAGCCACCATGTGGTTGCTGGGAACTGAACTCAGGACTTCTGGAAGAGCAGTCGGTACTCCTAACATCTGAGCCATCTCTCCAGTCCAACCTTATACTCTTTATTCAAAATTATTTCTTTTGAACTGTAATGAAATCCTCTCCCATATTTCTAAACTGCATTTGTAGCTTTTCTTTCCTCCCCAATCACAACTACTTCCTGCCTCACTTCAGAGAGGTCATTCGGGGTTCTGGAACAAAGTCCATTGCTTCATTCTCTCTCTGTCTCTGCCATTACCTCACTTTACCTTCTCATTGTTGTCCTTTCACTGATTCATAAGTTGACTAGTGAGCTATTTATCCCTCTCCTTTTCTTTTCTGATATTTTATAAATCTATACAATGAAATATTATCATATATACCCAAACCCCCCACTTCCCTCATGCCCTTCAACATGCCTACCCCTAAGTTCATGTCTTCTTTTTAATTTTTTATTTTGATAACTCACTGGTAAATTAGTGCTACCCATATGTGCATGGGTGTGGGACCACTAAAGGAAGCATAAAAATCCTAAAAGAGGCTACATACTCAAAGAAGGGCTGGTATCCCTACCCACAAATAAAGGGAGAGAAAGAGACACTTGGGTCACTATGAGCCTTTGGAACCCTCAAAGCTCAACCAAGTGACATGTGCCCTACAACAAGGCCACCCATCCAAATCTTTTCAAAAAAGTTCTACCAGCTGGGGACCAAGTATATGAGCCTATGCAGGCCATTTCATGGGAACAATCACATACAACCTAGTAAGAAAAAAAAACAATAAAATCTCCTCCATCCACTTAGTAGTATCCTAGGCTTCTGTGACAGAAATAAACCTGTAGAAGGAAAGCATTTCTTTCCCTCACTCTGCTCTTCTCACCTCCATTTCCTGCTGTTATGTTTCCTAGTCATTGGAAAGGACCCTTACTCAAACTAAGAAGAATCAATTATTGTTCAAAGTACAAGCCTCTTAGCTTGTGCCTCTTAGATCACCCACACTATTCTCAATGGGAAGGCCTTCAAAATGAATGGCAAGTGTTCAAAATAGCATAAGAAACCACAAGAAGTAAAATCGATTGTTCAGGTTAATCAAGGAATAGTACTTTAAGTACTTATCTCAGTCTTTGCAAGGGGGGATGGAAAAACCATAAAGTCTAGAGAACTTCATGCCTTTGTCAGAGTGTTTGTGTACTATTTAAAGATATAACCATGAGAGTATAAATCATTCTTTGATGGAATGATATTAAAGCAGCTTGTTAATGGTGAAAGGCCCACTAGAGATGATGATTTAATCTCTTAGTTATATACTACAGATGGAATATTTAAGTACTGCATCCTAATAGGTATGTTGAAACCTAATCACAGTGTAAAGGTGGGAAAATCTGTCCCATTCTCAATAAATAAATAAATAAATAAATAAATAACATAGTTCAGCAGAAAAAGTGCTTGCTGAACAAATTTGCACCCATGTAAAAGCCTGGCATGGCTGCCTGTGGCTGTGTGTTCCTGTAACTTCAATACAGACTAGCTGGCCAGTCTACCTAGGCAACTAGTAGGCTTTGGTTTCAGTGAAAGATTCTATCTCAAAAGTTAGGTAGTGATTGGCAAAGATACCCAATGTTGATTTCCAGCTTAAATATGTACCTATGTGGTTGTACACCCCACAGAAACATACATACACCCTGTTTCAAAAACTAAGGTGATGAATTAGAGAGAGAGAGAGGAAGAAACCTGATGTTGATGTTTAACCTAAACACACACACACACACACACACACACACTCACCTACACAAATTCTTACACACATCTACATAAACCCACCAAAAAATGAAAACTAAGAGAAGATGGAGAAAAATGGACAATGCAAAAGCTTTGTTTGAATGATGGAAAAAGTGAGGTAGTACATCAGGGTCAGCAGGAGAATTAAGAATCAAAGCAATACAAGCAAAGACAAGGGTACAAGGTATAGGACTGGATTTTTTACTTTTCTCCTGTGACAAAACCCCATGACAAAAAACATCTTTTAAAACTAAGGGCTTGAAGCTGGACAGATAACTCTGTAGTTAAAGCACTTCCAGAGAACCAAGTTTTGATTCCCAGCATCCACATACAGCTCACAGCTGTCTGTAACTCTAGTTCCAGGGGATTTTGATGTCCTTGTCTTGCTTCCAAGGGCACCAGGTATGTACATAGTACACAAACATACATGCAGTAGGAAAATATTAACACACACAAAAGTGAAAGAAAAAACTCAAAGGCTTATTTTGACTTTCGATTTAAGAGACATGGTCCATAATGATGATTGTGACTTTGGGAGTTTGTTTACATCTGGATAGATGCAGAAACAAAGAGAAGAATGCTCATGTTCAGTGTACCTCATTTCCCTTTTCTTTTGCAGCCCAGGTTCCTACCCTTTTGGGATGGTGTCACCCATGCTCAGGTGGGTCTTCTGTCTTTAGCTGAACCTCTTTGGAAATGTTTTCACAGACACCCAGATGTGCTCCTCTTTAATCAAGTGAACGATTAAAATTGACCACCACTACCGTACTAGAGAACTGGCTGCTACAAACACGCCATCTAATAATGTAAAATGTATTCAGTCAACTTCAAAAGTCTCTGTTGGTGAACCATCCCAGCACTTCAGAAGTACAAACTCTCTTCAGATACACCAGGGGATCTCTTAACTGTGAGCCCTATAAAATTAAAACTCAAATTACATGCATCCAGTATATAAGGATACAGAATGATCATATTGTTCTAAAAGTGAAGAATGGGAACAATGCAAGACAAGATCAGGCCAAAAGAAAAACAAAGACTCATAGAACAAGTACCAAATCATACAGCTTCATGCCTGGCATCTGGGGTCTTGCTAGAATCATCTGGACTTGGGTTGTCCTTTCTCTCCAGTTCCACCACCTACAGCACATACAGTCTCATGTCATATCTATAGTCTTCTTTGGTAGATGTTCCAATGCTCTTGCTTTTGCAGCATCCTAGAGTTTCCATTGCAACTTAAGCTTCCTATCACATATGCATGCAATGACCTCTTAGGACTTCCTTGTAGGAAATCTGACCCAACTACATGTTGCCTGAGATGAGTAGCTTAATGAAACTTTGCTGTAAGCCTCCATTTACCCCATAACTCTTACATTTTACACACCTACAAAACCATTTAGATAATACTACCAAGTCCTTCTATCAGAGGTGTAGTGTGCTTCCCTTCTATCAAGGCTTTAGTGGCCTCTGAGCATCTTGATAGATGAACCTGTTATTTCCTAAGCAGGTGCTTGCCAGAAGGAACTCTATTTTTGTTTGTTTTTTTGTTTGTTTGTTTGTTTTTTGTTTTTCAAGACAGGCTTTCTCTGTATTGCTTTGGAGCCAGTCCTGGAACTCTGTAAACAGGTTGGCCTCCAAATCACAGAGATCAACCTGTCTCTTCCTTCCTAGTGCTGTCTCAAATGCCAGCTCAAAAGGGAACTTTTTTACTGTCATTCTCAGTGAACACACTTTCATTTTAAATGAATCTATTTTTACAAGCTGGAGTTTTTCATGGGTGGGACCTTGTTCTTTCTATTGTCCCCATTGCAATGTGAGAGTGTTCTCCTTTATGGCACCCATTTCTTTAGCCATTGCAGTCTCTTGGCTGCCACTGCTCTGTCTTCTCTGATGTCCTGTCTGCAACATTAACCATTTTCATCCTCTTTTCCTTTCGAAACTGCTCATTTGTCATATCCCCCCTCCCTGAGTTCTCATTATAAACCTTAATAAATGCAGCAAGCAACAACTACATCACAGCCTGAATGTTATACTTCATCAAATTATTTAGTCTGTTATTCTATTATTTTGTGTGTGGGGAGGATCGAGTAGGTAGGTGTGTGTGTGTGTGTGTGTGTGTGTGTGTGTGTGTGTGTGTGTGTATAGGTCCACATGTTCAGGAAGCCAGAGGACAACCTCAGGTGTCATTCCTCCTCAGATCTGTCCACCTTGTTTTTTTTTTTGGGGGGGGTGCATCTGGGGCTGGGGCTGCCAATTGACACATAAGTTTCTCACTGGCCTTTCCAGTTAGACTAGGTTGCTTAGTAAGTCTCTGAAATTTGCTGTCCCTGCCTTCCTAGCATCTCTGTAATTAGAGGCACACTTAGTATTTTAAGTAAGTCCTGAGAACTGAATTTGGGTCCTTGTGTAGTAAGCACTCTTGAAACCTTGATATGTCCTCAGCTCCATAATTGATTATTTATCTTAAATTCAGCCTCACTAAAAAAATGCAGGATGGGGGAAAACACAGCAATACACCTTTACAGAATAAAATGTGAGTGGCCACCAGCCTGAGTCCTTATGTGCATACAAAACCTTGTGAGAACAAATCTTTACTGCCCACATTTCCATTGGCATTCTTGTCTCCCAAACTTCCAGCAGAAGGCCCTTCAAGCTCTGCTTACAGCTTTCTGGAGCTTCCCTAGAACTTCAAAGACCGTAAAACCATGTAGATTTATGCCATCAATCCTCTGTATCCATTTCTGTATTAATTATTTCCCCAACTGCTGTGACCAGATAGCTGACAGAAAACAACGACGTAAAGGGCTGGGATATGTCTCGATGATTAAAGTGTTTGCTGAAAAAAAAAAAAAAAAAAAAAAAAAAAAAAAAAAAAAAAAAAAAACAGGAGCACTGAAGTTTGGATCCTCAGAACCCATGTACATGCCAAGAAAATATGGCAACCTACCTGTAATTTCCCCTTCAGAGGGCAGAGAACAGGGATCTCCAAAGAAAGCTGACTAATGACCCTAGCTAAATCAACCAGTTATGTGTTTGACTGATAGACCCTGCTTCAAAGCATAAGATGGAAGAGCATTCAAGATTCTCAGCATCAACTTCAGGCCTCCACATGCATGAGCATCCACATACAACCATGAACCCATATTCATGTAAACAGTTGCACACACACACACATACACACACAGAAGAGGGAGACTTAAAAAGAAGAAGCATTTTGGTTTTGTTTCCAGGTTTAAGGGGACACAGTCTCCCATGGCAGAGAGACAGTAGAGACAGGTAGCATAGCAAATCTGAAAGGAGGGCTCAGTTCATGTCAGGACACTATCCAAGAATGGATAGTAGAGAAGTACTTCTAAGCATTTCAAGAAACCAAGGCAAGAGTCTTGTGACCTAAGTTTCTTCAAAAACATGAAATTGTTCTTGGACTATGCTTTCTTGTCTCTCCCAAGTGTAGCAGGTAGTAGGAGCTAGTTTACTTCAGATTATTCATCACAACTGGCTGGTGTTATTTGTTTACATGCCTCTATAGGAAAACATGTTTTTGTCACATGCAACTTGCCAGACATACATCGCTTGCCCTTGTGATTGTACACTTTACCCACATAAATTCTTTTAGCCCTCAGAGTACAAATTGTCTGATGCTCTGAATAAATTTTGCTATTTCATGAGACTTTAGTTCACCTCACTTATTTGCTCCACTGTCCCAGTTTCACAGCCTCTAGAGCAGTAAACAAGCTGGCTTCCTCCTCCTCCCCTTTTTATTCAGACTCCAGTTCATTTGATGGCACCACCAACTTTTAGGATAAATCTTCTCTCCTCATTTAAAACTCTGAGAAAGCATCCTCACAGATACTCCCAAAGATATGCAACATTAAGAATCATGGGTATGCCAGGCATTAATGGCATCCGCTGTTAATCCCAGCACTCAGAAGGCAGAGGCAGGTGGATCTCTATGAGTTCGAGGCCAACCTGGTCTCCAGAGGGAGTGCCAGGATAGGCTCCAAAGCTACACAGAGAAACCCTGTCTCTGGAAAAAAAATGGTTATTTCTCAATCTAACCAACCCAACAATTAAATTAACTATCACTAAGAGGTTGCAACAGGCAAATATTTCAGCATCAAAACTAAGTTCATAAGTAGTCTAATGATCTTTTCATACTCCACCATTGTACAAATACATACAGCTAGACTTCCTTATGAATCTGAGAGAGGCAAATCCAGAAATAAAAAGTGATGAATTACCAGGTAAGAGAAGCTGAAATCCTTTGAGTGCAACTCAGAGCAATAACTAAGGCTGTCTTTACATTCCTCTATCTTAGCAGTTTATTTTTATGTGACCAAAACTGAGTCTTCAGAAACTAGAGACCAGTATTCAGCAGACTTCAAAAGACACAAGGTCTTTGTGTTAAGATTCAAGGGCTTCATAACAAAAGGTTTTGGAGAACCAACATGACTTCTAGTCCTGTATTTCATTTCCTGAGATAAGGAAATAAAATGGTGTCTGATATGACAACAATATCATGAATTTACGAATACCAAAGTAAGCTAACACAGATTCAGTTCCATGTCTACTGAAATCAATCAATAAAACATAAATCAGCTACAGACATGCGCACATAAATTATAATAAAGAGTGTTGGTATGCAATTTGATTAAAGTGCTTTTTGGTAAGGTGCATAATGATGCATGCTGAGGAGATGCAGTCATGTCTAATTGGTTATAATTAAAATAATGATGTGTGTTTAAAATAATGATACATTTAAAAATGTTAAATGTAAGTGGCTGAAGAACCTGTAATAAAAAGTCAAAGCAGTAACTAGTTTTTGATTACCTGATTATTCACAGAGGCAACACTCTTCATTTAACATTTGATGCATGTAATGTCACCAGGGAGCTCCAGTGACAGCACTGTCTTTGCTTCGAGTCTTAAGATGTGATTGATTCACCCTTCAGATCTTTCTCCTCACATCATATATATATATATATATATATATATATATATATATATATGGGATACATATACATATCCCTCAAAGATAGAAAAGGTGCTGGCAATTATTGAGTCTATGCATGAGGGTCAATGTTTTTTTTTTACTTTCTATTTTGTATACATTTGATATATCCTTTTCATAACAGAAAAACAACCAGAATATAGATTTTATAGCATTGATTACTTTGCTTACTCTATGCAAAGACCAGAACTTATTAACTGTAGTGTATGCCTCAGCCCTAGTCTGTGAGCTCTTCGAAATCCCCTTCATATATGTGGGCAAACGGCAGGCAAAGGAATATTTCTAACATTTGCAGCCCAGGTTAGGCAAGGTCAGATATAAAGACTGTTTTTGTCTCAGATGACTTCCATCATTTGGAGAATTTTGGCCTCATGCTTGTCCTTGCCCGTGCTTCTGCTTCAAGATCAATCAATGACTCCTGTCTGCCTCATTATTTTTAAGAGTAAGATCTCCATCCATACACCAGGACTTCTCAAATGAGCAGCCAATGAGCCAGTGCCCCACAGTCCAGATATCTCATTACCTTCTGTCTTCTGCTGCCCCGCTGTGACCTCCAACAGAGTTTAGTTCAACTCCTTGCACAACTGTGAAGGCAATTAGTGCTCTTGAACCCCAAGCTCTGCATTCATGATCTGACCTTAGGAGAGGCGAATGACTTGATTATTATTGTTGTTGTCGTCATCATCATCATCATTATTTTTGTTTACATAACTTAGCTTTTGCACCCAAGGTGAGAAGATGGGAAAGTTTATCACATATTCTAGGGTTAACAACTATATTTTACATGCTATTTTCCCTCCATTTTTTTATGTTTGGTTGTTATATTTGCAACCATGCTTTCATGGGTTTAAACTAGCTATTATGGTGCCTGTGTGACAGATAATTATGTTCCTAAAGGGTTTGCTAAAAAAATCATGCTAAAAAAGCAAAAGGTCACATCCTCAGAAACCACTTAAAGACTTGGGACTGCAGTAGACAGCTATAAACCTCAGTGCTGGGGGCTGGACATGGTATCCCAGAGATTTATTGACTAGGTAGTTTGGTAGAAACAAGGGGCAGCTTATTCTGTGGCAAATCCTGTTTGGATATAATGAGATAAAAAAACAATTGAAGAAAAGATATACTATGTCCTGTGTCAACTTCGTGTCTTCACAAGTACCTGTACAAGTGCTCACACACCATACACACACACACACACACACACACACACACACACACACACACACACACACACATGCATGTACACACAAGAAAAAAAACTCTTATGAACTTTCAAAAGATGATTTTCAAAAACTGTTAGTCCCCCTCAGAGACAGAATATGAAGTTTTGCCAAATCTAACTTCAATTTAGATATATTATAATGTCAAACATCTGATCATCCAATGTCAATGATCTAATTTATAAGTAATGTGTATTTTCTCCTGTTTCTTTTTTGTTAGGATGACCTTTCTCTGACTTTCTTCAACATCAACTTTAGTAACAAAAAGGCAAAGAAATATTGGTCAAAGAAAACATGCATGTTAATGATGATACCCATTTTAGCATCTCTCAAATAAAATTTGAGAAAAATTTTAATCTACTGACCACAGTAAATGTTCTAAGTTAAAAGACAATATGATTTCTTTTGTCCCAACCAGAAGTGACAAGGAGCCATTTTTATATAACAGTGTGAGCAAAGACAGTCAGTGCTTTGATCTTATGGATGAATTTTTATAAGATCTTCCACCAAACAGGGATACAGGAGTACTCTGTGACTGTCCAGGATCACACTTGGATCTCATTAAAATGACAGTATTTTATTTTATAAGGATATTTGCATCTAAATTCTTACATTCATATCTCAAAGGGCAGTTGAGGAAATTGTTTTACAATTTAAATAAGTGATGTTTTAAATGAATTAATACAGCTAAGGCTTCTCTCATCAAGCTTTCACATTGCCTGTCTAATTTTCTATATGAGAGCTGGCAGTAGTGGTGCACACCTTTAATCCCAGGACTTGGGAGGCAGAGGCAAGTGGACCTCAGTGGGTTTGAGGCCAACCTGGTCTACAAAGAGAGTTCCAGGACATCCAGGACTGTTACACAGAGACACCTATCTTGAAAAATCAAAAAAACATACAATTTTCTATATGATTCTCTTTATGTCATCTTACTTCCACAACAATAATCACTGAGCTGGATCTCCACCAACAGAATGAGAACTCACAGAGACATAGTCAGAGAGAAATGAAACAAAACAACATATGCTTTATTGGGATAGAACTTGGAGACAGCAATGCTGGTAAAGAGAAAACAGCTAAGCTGTTTTGCCTTAGAATATTTTTATTTATTCTTTAACAATTTCCAACAGCCATGTCATGTCCAGAAAACACTATTTTATAGCACTCTTCCCCAACCTTCAACTCTTATATTATTTCAGAACCACCTTTTGCTATAATGTTTCCTGAGACTTGTGGGGGAACAGGTGATATAAATGTCCCATTTAGAGCTGAGAGCTCTCTAAGTTGTTTATTTTGTAGTCAATGAATTTTCTTCTTCAGTGTTAAGGTCCATAATGTAGAAAGTTGCAGTTTTCCAAAGACCTAATATAAAAATGGCCTTGATTTTATATACAATCTTGAAATGCTTAAAGGTTGAACTGATGTCCTTCTATTGGCTAGGTTTATAAGCCAAAATGCAATCAAGCCCATGAGGAGTCCTTTCTACAATTGCAAGCAAAGCAAATAAAGACTACAGTTTTGAACTTTCATCTGGTAGGGTATTCACTACCCTCAATCCCTCTCTGTCTCTGAGGCTCACACAGTAACTCTATAGTTTTTAAGTTATTACAATCTAAGTGAAGGAGTCAAATTTCTGATGCTATTATATACCATATCAAAAATACAGTGTGTCCCTTAGGAAGAGTTATCATAGTTGGTTTAGTTTTACATTGTTTTTTAAAAGAGAGAGTATATGTAGCCCAAGATGGGTTCAAATCTGCTATGTTGCCAAGGATGACTTGAACTTCTTATCCTTCTATGAACACCCCCTGAGTGCTGAAATGATGGTCTTCTGACAACTTCATGAGGTCTTTGTAGTGCTGGAGATCCTACCCAAGGCTTTATGCATGCTAGGAAAACATTACACCAGTTGAGCTAGAAGCTCCGCCCTGATTTTGATATTCCTTTTCATTTTGTGGAGCCAGGGGTAGGGCCCAAGGCATTTATTTATTAAACAAGTATTCTATCACTGAGCTACATTCCCCTGCTTGTAGCAAGACCACCCTGACTCTGGGAAAGAGCAGGATATGTGAGACAAGCCTCAGCAATGGTCCAGTATTTTTGTGCTTGAGAAACCAGAAAACTTGAACCACACCAATGACTTGTTGCAAAGAGTATTTGAATGTAAAGCTGTTTGGGAGGAGAGAGAGAGAGAGAGAGAGAGAGAGAGAGAGAGAGAGAGAGAGGTGTCTGTGTGTGTGTGTGTGTGTGTGTGTGTGTGTGTGTGTGTGTGTGTGCATACACTATAATTTACAATGCCACTGCAGTGAACAAATATGTGATGGAGATGTGGAAAAGATGGAGGAAGGAAACAGTGCATACAAGGTGGAAAGAGGTAGACCAGAAATACAATGTGGTAAGAGGTGTGGATGAAGGATAAGGTGCATGTCGATGGGAAGCGGTTCATTTTCTGGATTGGGACTCCTCAAAAGACCTCCAAGGTCCATACTACCTATGGAGGCCATGTTAGTATCTGTGATCATTCTATAGACAGGGGATGGTCTGGTGTCAATGGTCTGTGCTGCCAACCCAGGCCATGCTAATGCCAAAACTGTATGTGGATGTCAGTGGCCCATTCCACCGCTGGAGGCCAGGTGGATGCCCATGGTCTGTGCTACCACTAAAGGCTATCTTCATTTCTGTGGTTCGTGTTAATGTCTATGGCCTGTGCTGCAGCCTGGGGCCATGTTAAGGTCCATGGCCAGTGCTGCCACTGCCAAACGCTGTGTTGGTGTCCATGGCCTGTGTTACTACTGAAGACCATGTGAATGCCCATGGTCTATGTTGCTGCCTAAAACCATGTTGATGCCTGTGGGCCATGTTACTGCCAAAGACCATGTTGATGTATGAGGTCCATGGTCTGTACTCCCACCAGAGGCCATGTGGAGGTTCTTGGCCTTTGCTGCCACCAAGGGCAGGACCATGTTGATGTCCATGGATGCCACTGGAGAACATGCTGAAGTCTGTGGTCCATGCTGATGCCAGAAGCCATGTAGATGTATGTGGTATGTACTGTCACCAGAAGGCATATGGAAGTCTATGATCTGTGTTGCCACTGACTGTAAACAGAAGGAAGCTACTTTTGCAGACTCGCAAAAAAAGAAAGAAAGAAAGAAAGAAAGAAAGAAAGAAAGAAAGAAAGAAAGAAAGAAAACAGTCTAAGCAGAAAGCCATTGAGGAGAGCTCTTAAAATTTATGATAGGTCTCCTTAAGTGTAGCTCTTCATAGTTGATGGCTTCTGGAAGGGATGGGGGTGATGAAGGACTCAATTTTCTTTAGGGACTGGGCACTGGTAGTTTGACCATGCTCCAGTGAGTATATGAACAACACAAATTGGACCTGGTATTTTTTCATTTTTCTCTTCTTTTGGGGGGGTCACAAAGTGGGGGAGGTGTTGGGAAGAATGTGATTGTGGTACATTATGTGAAATTCCCATATAATCAATAAAATATGGCATTGAAAACGTATGCTAATATTTTAAAGTCACAAAATAAATAAATAAATTGAAAAAGAATATTAAAATATTATAATATTTTAAGTAAGTTTACAATTTTGTGTTGGACATATTCTTAGCTCTCCTTGGGTATGTGTGGCTCACATGTTTGGACATGCCTGTTTAGATGATTCTATAAAAGTCCTAGAGGATTATCAGACATATTTGCACTATTTAGATCATATCATGTAAGTAAACCTAAAAAATGTCATATATATATATATATATATATATATATATATATATATATATATGACTATATATAAGACTATATATATATAGTCTTAGTTACAGTTCTGTTGATGTGGAGAGACACCATAACCAAGGCAAGTTTTATGAAAGAAAGCACTTAATTGGAAGTGCCTTACATTTTCAGAGTTAGTACATTATCATTGTGGTGGGGAGTATGGTAGCATGCAAGAGCAGTAGCTGAGAGCTACATCCTGATCTGTAGGCAGAAAGAGAGATAGACAGACAGACAGACAGACAGACAGACAGACAGACAGACAGACAGAGACAGATAGATAGAGACAAAGATATACTCTGGGATTTTGAAACTTCAAAGACTACCACCAGAGACACACTTTCTCCAACAAGGCCATGTTACGATAAATCTTTCCGCCAAAAGCCGCTGAGCCCCACCACCACGTGTATGCTTTATGCCAGCCGCCTGCCCGAGTTAGGCCCAAATAAATACACAGAAACTTGTATTAGGTACAATGCTGCTTGGCCAATGACTAGGATTCTCATCTGTTAGCTCAGTCTCAATTATCATACATCTATATATTTTATAAGACTTATCTTATCAGACGCCTTATTGGCGTCCCTCCTTGCCGGTGGCTCACATGCTGCCGTTGGAGGAGGTGAATGGGAAAAAGGGAACCTTCCTGTTTCTCCTTCGCTTAAATATGAGTCTCCTTGCTATGTCACTTCCTGCCTGGATCAGTACTTCTCTACTACATTTCCCAGAATCCTCTTTTACTCCTAGTTCCATCTAACTTGCTGTCTCATTGGCCAAACAGTATTTTATTTAATAATCAATAAGATAAACATACACAGTAGTACATTCCCCATCAAGGCCATGCCTCCTAATCCTTTCAAATAGTGCCACTCTTTGGTGACCAAGCATTCAAATCTATCAGTCTATGGGAGGCATTCTCATTCAAGCTACCAAATAAATACAGTCTATCAGATATATTCTTTGAGAGATATTGCATTTATCAATATGAAGGTATTAATGAAAATATAACCATGGTTTTAAAAGAAACACGTAATTCTTCAGATGAAATAGCCACTACATTCCCACTGCTTCTGGAACAGTTTATCACACTAGCTTCCATTTCCCAATTATATGGGTTTTTATTTCCTGAAATACTAATCATTAGAACTCTCACTCTGGCATAGTGTGAGTTAAGCAGCTTCTAGCCCTACTTAGAGTCCCAGCTAGGACAAATCCAATATTGCCTAGAACCTGCCAACTACAGAATCCAGGCTCACATTGTCTCACTTTGCCCCATTACTTAGTGCCAGCCCTCTTGTCTAACTTTGGACACAGAGTTCTCCATTTCTGGACTCTGTATATGTGTTTCACTTTGCCAGGAGGGCTTGTCCTTGGCTTGTCTGATGGATGTTTAGGCATCCATCCCAAATGCCAGAATCCTGAGTTTTCAGAATCCAAGAGGTCAACATCTTTACAATATAATAATGTAACAAATACTGAAAAAAAATTTAAAACAGTAGTATTTTTGAAGGGTATTTGATAAATTGTAAACACCTGACAGAACATGTCACAGTCCACTTCAGACAATAAAATAAGTAATCATAGCATGCACATTTCTGCAAGCATTAACACTCACATCTATTAATGGTAGCCACATGAGGGTAGCAATTGTAGCTATGGATCAATCTTAAAAATAAACAATGAGAAAAATATTAAAATCTACAAGCGTATATTGCCTTCTTTGGTAATTGGGTGTATAACCAGTTTTGAAACTTCCAATTTAAGAATACATACCATATAGGACAATTTAAATCTTTTTATGAAGATGATTGAAAGATGTCTCAACAGTGAATGGCACTTCTTGCTCTTGCAGAGGACCTAGGTTTGTTTTGTTCCCAGAATCCACATCATATGGCACACAACTACTGAGAACTCCAACTCCAGAGAATCTGATATCTCTGACCTTTGTGGATATATACACACACACAAAGAACAACAACAAAAAAAATCACCCAGAAAGATAGAGAGAAGAAAAGAGACAGATAAAGATAGAGATGAGTTAAAATTTTAAAATATATTAAATTTTCTTTCTGATATTGGTCAAAAGCCATTCTAGAGCCAGTTATATTGTTACATGCCTGTAATCCCAGCACATGGAAAACTGAGGCTTGCCTTGGATACATGAATCATTCTATCAAAAAAATCTTAAAAACATTTTACCTACTAAGTAATAAATCACTTTGTACATATGAATTGTATATAAATATAAAAACATAATATTTAAATTTCCTCAATGAATGGAAATATTTATGTCTGAATTGTGACAAAGATCCAGACTTCAGATCTTTGGAATGGGTATGACAGTTGCAAGAAAACCAAGACATCCATGACCCCCACTGCTTTTTGGATATGTTTAATTTTACTTTGGTTTTTTGGAGACAGGGTGCATCAGTTAGGATTTTTATTTTTTTATTAGATTATTTTATTTTCCTCATAGATTCTTTAGTCTGCTTTCTTATACCTGTGCAGTGAGGGGTGGCACTACCCAGAGTGAGTTGACACATCCTACATCAGTTATTAGACAAGAAAATGCCCCACAATTTTACCCAGTGGCCATTTGATGAATATGTTTTCTCAGTTGACCGTCCTCTTTAAAGATAACTATAGCTTCTGCCAAACCTACAGAAAAAGCAACCAGAACAATGACCCACTTGTCAACTTGACACATCAATACATTACTATTAAACCAAAACCTTCCTTTTTCTAGCCCCAAGAACTCATATTGATATCATTATCAAAATATAAAACATAAATAACTTGTAAACGTTCAGAGGCTTTTTTTGCTATTTTTTTACTTGAATTAGAAACAAGATTGTTTACATGACAATCCCAGTTCCCTCTCGCTCCCCTCCTCTCTTACCACCTCCCCTAACTAAAAATCTACCTGTCACACATACTTTCTGCTCCCCAGGGAGGGTGAGGCCTTCCATAGGGGTCATCAGAGTCTATCATATCCTTTGGGATATGGCCTAGGCCCACCCCCATGTGTCTTGGCTCAGAGAGTATCCCTGTATGTGGATTGGGCTCCCAAAGTCCACACCTATGTTAGGGATAAGTACTGAACTACTATAGGAGGTCCCATAGATTTCCGAGGTCTCCTCACTGAAACCCCCATTCCTGGGGTCTGGATCAGTCCCATACTCTTATCCCAGCTATCAGTCTGGGGACCAAGAGCTCCCTGATGTTCAGGTCAGCTGTTTCTGTGGTTTCATCAGCCTGGTCTGGATTCCTTTGCTCATCACTCGTTCTTCTCTGCAACTGGATTCCAGTTCAGTTCATTAATTAGTTGTGGGTGTCTGCTTCAACTTCCACCAGCTGCTGGATGAGGGCTATTGGGTGGCATATAAGTCAGTCATCAATCTCATTAGCAGGGGAGGGCATTTAAGGTAGCCTCTCCTCTGTTACTTAGATTGTTAGCTGGTGTCATCTTTGTAGATCTCCAGACCTTTCCCTAGTGCCTGATTTCTCTGTAAACCTAAAATGTCTCCCTCTATTATGGTATCTCCTTTCTTGTTTTCTTCTGTTCTTCCCCTGACTCAACATTATTCCATGACAAAATCAGATTCAAACAATACATATCCACCAATGAAGCAATACATAAAGTTCTGGAAGGAAAGCTGCAACCCAAGGAAGTTAACTACAACCGGAAAAATATAGGCAATAGTTAATCCCACTTTACCAACAGCCAAAAGAAAAAAAGGGTGGAAACTCACACACATAATTTCACCACTACCACCACTAAATCCAAAACAAGCAAGAATGAACAATCAATGGTCATTAATATCCCTCAATACTAATGGTTTTTACTAGCCCATAAAAAGACACAGGTTAGCAATATGGGTAAGAAGACCTAGTCCATCCTTCTGCTGCATACAAGGTTCAGAGGCTTTAAAAATTCAAATATTTAAAAATCAAAAGTCTTTTTAAAATCCAACATCACTAAAAGTTCAATTTCTTAACTGTGTGTTCCTGTAAAATCAAAAATTTGTTATGTACTTTCTTAGTCCAAAAAAGAAAACAACAGAATCAGGGTATAGTCACTATCAAACCAAAACTCAACAGTGTAATAATTTCAGTGCTTTGGCTAAAGAAAGTATCATACAGGTGAAGATGAAGCCTAGAGGATGGGAAAGACTCTTTGCTACTTATATACCTGACAGAGGATTAATATATACAAAGAACTCAAAATTCAAGGAGTATAAAAAAAATGACCTCTTTGAAAAACGGACCTGGGATCTGAACACAGAATTTTCAAAAGAAAAACAAACAATCAAAACAAAACTGGCTAAGAAATACCCCCCCCAAAAGTTCACATCCCTAGTAATTAGGGAAATGAAAATGAAACATTTTCAGATTTTACATTACCGTCTTCAAAATGGCAAAAAAATTTAAAAAACAAAAATAATAACAAAACAATAACAAATGCTGGAGGGGATGCTGGCAATTGTTGGGATTGCAAACTGGTACAACCACTAACAAAGTCAGTGTGAAGAATTCAGAGAAAGCTAAAAACTCAAAATAAATCTATCATCTATCGTGCAACCCAGCTATACTGCTCCTTGGCATATTTCAAGATTCAACCTCCTACTCCACAGATACCTGACCAGTCATGTTCATTGCTGCTCTATTCACACTACCTAGGAACTAAAAACAGCTTAAGCCTTTTACAAACTAATGAATAGATGGTGAAAATGTGGTACACACATATTATGGAATACTATTCATCTGTAAAGAAAAATAAAATTATGAACTTTGCAGGAAAATGGATAGAATTGGAAAAGATGATAGCGATTGAGGAAATAAAGATTGAGAAACACAGACATCACATGCTCTCCTCATCAGATGATCTGTGCTCAAAATATTCATATATGAATATGTAGCCTGTAGTAATTACAGAAACTAGGCAAGTAAAATGGAACTATTGGCAGAATATGGGGTGTTTAGAAGCAATAGAAAGGTGAATAACAGGATACAAGTGATTTGACCAGGGAAATGGAAAAGCTTTTTTTTCGGGGAGGGTATGCAAAAACAGAAGGAGAGAGGAAGGTAAAATAACATTAAGGGTGTCTTAAAAAGACACAAGGAATTATATTATTATATTTACCAAAAAGCATAATATATGCAATCTGTGTACAAATATACATAAATAGTTTTGCTAAATTTTTCTCATCTGGGCTGACAGTGTTCCCCCCAAAAGCCAAAGATCACATAATAAAAACCCAATTATTAGACATGAGAAGCCCTCTTTTGAGTTGTTGGTCAAGGCTGTCCAAGAGACTCCCAAAATGTGCAGCCCTTGGATATACCCCCAGAGGTGGAAAGTAAGCACCTATTTTGCTGAAGACAACATGCACATGAGGAACAGGACCCAGTTGGAACTTACCTGACTACCCTTTCCTTGAAGACGGGCTTCCCTGGTAACAGAAAGTACCACACAAGCTTCCAACAAAGAGAGGAAATCAACAGTTCTAACAAGTTACGAGGCCTATGAGACATATAAATTAATAGTTTGGCATGGTAACCCTAAAGATGCAGTAGTGGCATTAATACCTAGGCAGTAACCAGATGCTCTCTAATTGGACTCAACAAGAGGAAATCATGTCTGACACTGGAACTTAGATAACTACCTAGTTCCAGTGAAGTCATGGTGATTGGAGGAGATTCTACAACCACTAATTTACTAAACCAACACAATCCTTAATATTATATAAACAACAATTTGTCTTTATACCCACAGGCAAGTGTAGTCTTCATCCCTCATCAAGGAAACTTCTCTTTGAAAGAGCCAGAGACCATTACAACGCATCAAAATGCAAATTATAGAGTCGTGTCCTAGTGGATACATCTAAAACAAGTCAGACATCTAGGCTCATAGAACAGTTCAGAAGAGAGAGTGGAAAGATTTTAAAATCCAGAGGACCAAGGAGTTTACTGTGAGGTTGTATCTTCTAGTAATGCCAGATGCACTAACATTGCCCAAACATGACATGAACAAGCACATCAATGTACATGCCAAAATAGATGGGAAAAATCCCAGGGCAACTCCAGCCTACATAAAGAACTGTAGAAAACTGCAGAAAGATGAGAATGAGAGAAATATTCTTCCCAGGGAAGAGCACACCAACTGGCTGCCAGGTGCCAAATCGCCAACCCTGAAACCGCGCGCGCACACGCGCGCGTGCATGCGTGCGTGAGTGTGTGATATATGGACTGAAAAGGTCATATTTAGGAATATATGTATATGTAGAAATAGATGCAATAACAACTAATGAGAAAGAGAGGCCATGAATCTGGAGGAGGTTTGGGTACATGGGGAGGTTTGGATGAAGGAAAGAAAAGAGACAGAAGAAATGTCATGATTCTATTATAAACTCAAACATAAGTTTTAAAAATAATATATATGGAGGACGATAATAGTAAACTTGAATATTGAGTAGCAGGGATGGGGGTGTTCAATGCTTGATGTCTAGGCTGTAAAGGGCCTGTGCAGTGCTACCTTTCTAGGTCTGACATCCACAGCAACAAAGCATCACATGGGTTCAGGCCAGATCCTTCCACAGGTGTTGCTGTGCTTAGCAGTCATCCTATGGCGTCTCCAAGGTACTGGGGGTCTCCATCACACCTGAGAATTTACCTTCACCAGTGGCATCTTCTAGGCTTTCTTCAGATATTCCAGTCCTACCACAAAGGGTCAAGCCTTAATTTATTCTCAATAACCCCTCCATGACTTCAAGAATAGTTCCACCTGAGTGATACACATTTTATAATCATGGTGTTTTATACACTTTTCCAAGTTCGGCTGCCAGGATGAGATGCAGCCTTGGCCCCCTCTAGAACATAGCTTCTGTATACTGACCTGAGAAAATATTAGCAAAATTCATTTGAGTGATGTTGGTCTCTTCTTAATCAACACTAACTTCTCAATCCCAGCTAACCAGAATCATTTGTCCCAATAAATAATAGGTTTTGTTTCAGTACTAGTCTCTTGAACATCATTTCTGATCTTTCATCCCCAACTGACCAGAACCATAGATTTTTTAATTCAAAACATCACTCAAAATGCCCCAGTAGTCTGCTCTCTGAAACTTCACAAGCTAGGCCTTCAATATTTGTATTAGTCTTAGCATTTTTATATTGCAACATCACAGAATAGCCCACTGACCTCTGACCATTCAATGACAGTTCCAAGCCAAAGTTAAAATGCCACCATAATCATCCACAAAACACATGGTTAGTTCTATCACAGAAATATCTCAAAAATCTGGTACTAATTTTTGTCTTATTTGGGATTGTTATTGCTGTGATAAAATGCAATGACTAAGAACAACTTAGGAATGGAAGAGGTTATTTCACCTAACAGATGTCTTCATTGAAGGATGTCAAGGAAGGAACACAAAAACGAACCTGGAGGCAGGATCTGAAGCAGAGGCCATGGAGGAGTGTTGCTTACTGGCTTGTTCATTATGGCTTACTCAACCTGATTTTTTATACAACCCAATACCATCAGAGGAGGGATGGAAACACTCACAGTTGGCTGGGCTTTTTGATGTCAATCATTAATTAAGAAAATTTCCCGCAGGCTTGCCTACAGGCCTACCTTATGGAGGCAATTTTATCAAGAGGTTCATCTTCCCATATAACTCCAGCTTGTGTAAAACTGACAAAATACCAATCTGAACACCTGGTATCAAACAATGGAATCTCCTGCTCTAACTTGTCAAGTGCTTGAATTATAAATGAGAACCTCCATTACCAGTCCACTCTCACAGGTATATGTTCACCCTATCTTATATCCATGGTATATTTCCTTCATAGGTTTTCCTCTAGTCAATATTATTACTCCTTCCTTACTTGTTTGCTTGCTTTTCTGACTGTGCCACATGTAGTCCAGGCTGATCTTTAACTTACTGTGATGACCTTGAACTTTTGATCCTCCTGAACTACAGGAACATCTAAATGCCATTATGCGCATTCTAGGCAGGCACTCTACAAATTGAGCCATGTCCTTAGAATGAAAACATTATCTTTTTTATTTTCTTATCTTCTCTTTCTAAACAGTGAGCTCTATAAGAGACCACATCAATGCAACATATAAGACAGAGTTCAATACTGAGTGAGTGTAGAGTGCAGGTAGAGTCCTGACTGAATATATATTATTAACATAAATATAACCCTATCAAGAACCCCAGAACCTCAGACCCATGTAATGGCAAGGTCTCCCCTTCCCAACACCAGTGAGGCCCATGGGACTAGCAAAGCCTTTCCTTGGTCTGAGTACAGATGTTGGCAATGTGTGTAGAAAGCAACAACCATAGCTTCCTCTTCCTCAATTACTGCAGACTAAGAATGTCAGAAACCCCCCTATAGAGATGAGCTCATTTGGCTCTATATAATAAACTTGCTGAATTCCTGACCTGATGCTGCATCTCCATCAGAGCACATGGCCCACCTGATCCCAACTTTTCTCTACACACATCTATCATTTCTTCATTCCCTGTCACCCCTGTCAGGACCCAAAGTCATTGAGTCCATGTCTAAGCTTTCAAAGGGCTGTGGATTCAGAACTGAGGCACTGACATGAGGTATTAGATATGCAACCAAACAAACTCAATGCTGTGTAGCTTGATTAAGTGAATTTAAATTGAAGTATCTCCAAAGGTGTGCTCCAGATATCTTGCCTAGATAATAGAGTTATTATGGTACTTCAATTATTCATTCATCATGAAAAGTTTCCCAAATAATTTTGTTTTAGGTACTATATCAGTTGGTGGGAATGAAGAAGTTTACAATAATAGTTTGATAGTCAACTTTAAAATAATGCCACCCTTTAAAGTCATCAATAGTCTTACTCAGTTATGGACTCCATGACTGAATATAGACTTGCCAAACACAGTGTGCTCACAGGAGCAATAGGTATATGTGTGTTATAGTAGTAACCAAGCACTTTCTTATTGAAATGGAGGCCTGTTCCTCAGGGAATTCACACCTGGTGTTTTAAACCTATTTAAAAAAATCCATAGCTTCCATAGCTAGGAAGATCAGAGACCATGGGGTGGGTTTGGGGGCCATGGACACATGCACCTACTGCTCTTGTTTTGCTAAACAGAGATGTTGTCAAACCATCTTCAAAATACTTAAGTTTATGCCCAAAGCTTAATCTCTTGGTCTGAGAAGATTTTTTTTTTTTTTTTTTTTTTTTTTTTTTTTTTTTTTTTTTTTTTACAGTGGGCAGTGTTAATGCACATACTGGTCAAAATGATGAGAATAAGTGACTATTAAGTATTTACTCCATATGGAAAATCTGTGTCACCTCTTTCCAACGCTTAGGGAAGATGAGACAGAAAGAAAGTAAGAGCCAGAAAATGGGGAGGGGTGCCATGAAATGCTGCCTTCTGAACATGACACTCATCCCCATTTTCTGGTTCTTACATTTTTTCTACCCATTATTACAGTTGTGAACTCACTGTGCCTGTGATTACCTGCGTAAGACCTATAGAATATTGGGCCTGCCAACAAAATTTTCAGAAATGAGGAGGAACCTGGTATTCTCATATTCCTGTCTCCCTGGGGAGTCGTTATTTAATGGCTACTAAGAGGAAATAGTCATTTTCTTCTGTAATATTGACAATAGTTTGTTGCACATTCTCCAGTAAATACCCTCCATGTTCATTTAAGTAACACTAAATAAACTCAACAGGTCACTTTTTAAAAAGATATAAAATAGGAGGGAAACTTGTGAAGAAGAGGTTCAGCAGGAGTGAGAAGGGGTGAGAAGGAGCAATGTGATCAAAATACAGTCTCTCAAGAATATTGTTTTAAAGAAGAAAAAATAATACAATTTTTATCCAAAGAACAAAGCAAAATGCTGTAAGAAGCTTTGGGAGAGATACTGACCCATCCTTACAGAATTAGGGTGATGAGAAGTGGCAGAATTTACCTTGGCAACAAAAGGAAACATGATCCAGACAGAAGAACAACATAGGCAAAGGCCCACAGACAAGCAAGGGCAAGGCATGTTTAAGAACTGCTTTAACTAAACACGGCCAAGATGTGATGATAGAATGATTGCAAAATTCAGTACTGGAGCTCTAGAGAGAACCCAGGACATCATGGACAACTGGAGAAATTTTAGCAGAGCCAGAGCTATGGCAAGGGGGGGCGGGTTTCTGGTAATCAGGTCACATCAAAAGAGGGCTAAAGTAGAACTAGCCCACTCAGAGACACAAGGGGCACATACGTGTCAGGTTCTCCAAAGAAACAGGCCCAATAGAATGAGTATGTATTTCAGAGGCAATTTATTGGGGTGGCTCATTTAGTACAGGTTGAATCATGCAACAATGTTTGTCTACTTGCTAGAAGCTGTTTGGTCTATGAGGCTAGATGTCTCAGCAGTTCCAGGCTAGTGCTCAAGGCATGGAGCATTCCTGGAGAGCCACTCTCTAGCATTCAGTCAGTGTTGTAAGGCTGGAGAAGCTTGGCTCGGCTAGTGCTGAATATTGGCACAGTGGTCACACCAGACAGACACACTTGGATAGGAGGGATAGGCGGGTGGCACTGCTTTTCCTCTCATTGGCTTATATATTGACCACCGCTAGAAGATGCCAACCATTATGGGGAAGAGTAATGCCTGCTCATTTAGTCCTTCCCAGTTATATTCTACAGACACCCCAGAGGGTTGTCTCTTAGTTGACTCCAGAGTCAGTCAGGTTGACAATGAAGATTAGCCATCACAGACAGACACCATGATAAAAGGCTGCACTCTAGGTGTAATGGTATAGATAGACTTTACAATAAGCTGTGGCCACTCCAGCACAGTAGCAAAAATGAATGCATAAATAAACAAATTATAGATAAATTTTAAGATAAATAAAGGAAGACAGGATAAAAGCAAGCAAAAAGTTATCATTAAACCATTTTGAAAAAAAAAGCATGACTTGGGAGATAACAGAGAGGAGCTCAAGAGATACGGGATAGGTTTTCTGCATCTGGATAATTTATCTGGGAATGAGGTGATGAAGTCAGGATGTATCCCAGGAGATGAGGTGAGGGAGGCCTTCAGGAGAGGTCCCAGGACTCAGAGCTGACCACTCAGAATGATATAGATGTCATTCACAAGAAACCCAGCAAAATTACAGATGACACATGTGATACTTCAGCAGGTTCCTTACAGTCTGCCCCTGTTGCTATGGGCATTAGCATATTGAAAATATGCTTTGATAAATCTTAGATAATAGCAGTTTTTTCCTGCCTCAGTGAAAAGATAATAATTAGTAGATTAGATTTCTTTCATCTTGAACTCACAATTTTTCCTTCAATTTTAGATTCTGCTTCTGCAGTTTATATAGATTGTGAATCAAGACAAAATTCTCTGCTTACTGATTATTGAGACTAAGGTCTCCAGAAAACACTACGATAGTTCAACAGGCTAGGCATGAACCAAGGCCTGTCCTTAGGTTTAGCACGTGTAGAAGAGCATAGGATGCAGGACCACATGAGGTAGACAGCAAGGGCAGTCAGGGCCCATTGGGAGGCTTGGATAATCACAGCTGACAACTGCACTCACGAGGAATGGCTGAGCCAATCACTTCTTCACTACAGGAGAATCTAAGCAGTGAGCACACCCCCAGACCACAGATTAACTGTGTCATCTATTTTTTCATTATATGAAGAACTTCATGGGACACTCTGACAGCCAGAAGATGGGCAATGGTGACCAAGAATGAAGACTCCCCCCTCTTCTACATTTTTTTAAATAAAAGTTTACTGAGTACACACCTTAGTGTCAGGCACAGTGTTAGGCCCTGATCAATGATGAACAGTGTAAGAAAAGCCTTTGTGGAAATGTTAATGTTATGACAGACACAAATTGAATTTTTAAAGGAAATTATTAATACATTTATGGTACTGGGGATATGAATCGGAAGCTAAGAATACTTGCTCCTCTTACAGGACCTGGGTTCAGTTCACAGCATTCTCACAGAAGCTCATAATACCTTGTATTGCCAATTCCAGTAGAACTGATGCCCTCTTCTGACCTCCACAGGCACCAGTCACACACATGGTGAACAGACATACATGGAAGCAGAATACTCAAAATGTAAAATAAATAAATCTTCTATATATTGTGCTGTGTAATTGTAATTAAACAAAGAACTTTCCTGTAGTGCTGTTAAGAAAGTGAACTTGTGAGTAAATGAAACAAAGGCATCTCACTATACAGAATGCTAAGAAATCTACCACATTCCATGGCTCAAGGGGTCTTCAAAACCAGCAGGCTGGGGGCTGGTGGCAGTTTCTTTCTACTTTGACTTTTACCTTCAGGCATCTCTGATGACTCTAATCTGCTGGCTCCTTTGTTTAAGGGCCCTCACATGGTATAAGCAGAGACAAACCATCATCTCAGAATTCATTGCTCAGTCATATTTTCCACCTGTCTCTTTTGCTGTTTAAAGTAACATTCCCACGGGTTCTGGTGTCTAAGATGTGGACAGCCTTGTACGGGGCAATATTCAGCTTACCATGCTCACTTCTCTCATCTTTAAAATGGACAGAATCTCTTTGTCCTGTTGTAAGAAACTTGAACTCACATCAAGTGCTAATAGCATTGCCTGGCAAAAAGAAATCCTTCAATCACATCAGTATCTATTTTACCACAGACTTCTTTATGTCCCTTTCTTTGTGCCTGGTGTCTCTACCTTAGCTCAGCCCCCAAACACTTGAATGCTAACAGTCATCTGTCTTCAGTTTTGCTCTCCTCTACACACATCCTACACACACACTTCTTGCCTTCCACACCAACAGCAATATCAGTTCACAACAAGTCAGTAGACACACAGTATAGAAATGTCCCCATAGTATCTGGCATTTGAACATTTGATGACATTTGGTATGCTGTTTGGGGAGGTTTAGGTAGGATGGCCTTACAACAGGAAGCACATAGAGGCAGGAGGCAGGGTCTTTAAGACCTCCAGTCACTTCAAGATTGTATTCTCTGCTTTATGCTTATGGTTGCGATATGTGCTCTCAGCTTCCTGTTCCTGCTACCATGCTTCCTTGACATGATGGACCCTTATTTCTCTAGAACTGTAAGAGTAAGCCTAAATAAACTCTTTTATAAGTTGCATTGATCCTGGCATTTCATCACAGTAATAGAAAAGTCACAGTATATCTACTGTAATCCAAACACAGTGTGTCTACTGTAATCTAAACACCTTCTGTTAATCTTTGTATCCAGTCGCTGAGCCAAGAACTCAACCTTGTGTATCTCTGAACCCCAGAATTTCTGAGAGCTGGATGACAGCAGGCACTCGCTAGTACCACATAAGTGAGTTAATGAATGGACACATACACAACAGGGCATAGTTTGAAGATTGTGCACCTGTAAGAACCTCATTCTCATCAGTAAAACACATTTTGGCTATCTGTAAAACAGCTGAGATAATATGAACAGTCTGCAGTGTCACTCAGGACATCTGAGCTCCTACCATCCCAGGGCTACACAGACATCACGCTGGGAAGGAACCTGGGAGAACTGGCAGAGCAGGTATACCACATGCTTCTCTCTGCAGTGTCTACAAAAAGGAAGCCAGTGGTCCTGTGACATGGCTCCAGTTTTAGCTAAGATATGTTTTTCTCTCTTTCAGTGTAATTTCATTCACTGTTCACCACCAAAAAAATATATATATAAAAAAACATTTAAAGAAAATAGAAGCTACTGTGGAAAAGGGCCCTTCTCCACACTCCCCATTCAAATGCCTGCCAAGCCAATTAATATCTATCTCTCAAATGAATGTTATCTCCCTACTATGTTAATGTTATGTTAATAAATGCAATTAAGATAGCATTTGGGAAGTGTTAATTGGTTTGGCAGATGCACATGAACAAGAAGCACACATTCCTTATTTGTGGAGGCAAAAAGTGTCACAAAGTTGGACAAAAGGAAAATTAATCTGCCTTCAGCTTCTCTCTCCTCTCTCTCTCTCTCTCTCTCTCTCTCTCTCTCTCAGTTCCTTTCTGTTACATTAAATGAGAAAAGTTTTAAATGCTGATTTAGATGGTACTGCAAAGATTAAGAGATTGTCAAATATTACAAAAACAGTGAGATCATCTCTTCCACAGGAATTTACTACATTTATTCTTTAAAATGCTATGTGCCACATATGTTATACACACATGCTGCCTCTGTTTGCATCCATAGCACATATGCAAATAAGCTATTATGCTACTCTAGGAAGCAGGTTGTTCCTCATTTCTATAAACTATTTCTAGCCTAATTTCAAGATTATTCTTAATGTACTCCAGTTTGGAGTTTGAGAGGTTTTATTGTTTTGTTTTGTTTTGTTTTGTTTTTTAGCATATCTGATGATTTGAGAGGTTTCTTTTTTTTTTTTCTATTCTAACTTAACAGAAGAGGGTGGCCTTACATGCTGTTTAGAAATTATACACACACTCACAGCATGGTATGTTACTTTGCAAAACAGACATGAACATAAACCTCCATCAACTTGAAAGAATTTTTCCATTATCTTGTCTTTATGAGAAATTCAGATGGCCTTAGTCAGACACTAGAACATGCTTGTGATAAAATGTGCTCTAAAATTTATAAGTTCATATCTTGTGCACGTGTCACCAAGGCATATACTGACTTCAGGTAGCATAAAAAGTCAAGTTGGCCCACTCACCCCAAAATTCAAGTAGGGAAAGTTAGGTTAAAAAAGTAGGGATGATGTGGGAAATAAGAAAGGAGTCTGAGGTTTCCACCTGGGATACTAACAAAGTCCCTTTGTGGGAAGAACCTAGTAATTAGGTAAGAGATATGTGTAGCTAAGCTGTATGTCTCCCTGTATAGTTCAACAAGGTTCTTCTGGGCTCTGGCTTGGGGTAAGTTGTATCCAGTGACGTGGGCTCCTGTGGTAGTGACTGCTTCAGCTGAGGGGTCAGTCCTGTGCTGACACGATTGGCTTGCAAGCTTACTGTCCCTGGAATCTGAAAATATATTAGTTATACTTAGCATGCTAGTGTCTACCAACCTCAAATATGCACCCTTAAATGATTCAGGTCTCTAAATGCACAGCTGACCCTAAGTTTAAAGCAGCTTTAAGGAAAGAGAGAAAGAGAGAGAGAGAGAGAGAGAGAGAGAGAGAGAGAGAGAGAGAGAGAGAAAGAAAAAAAGAAAGAAAGAAAGAAAACAGAGCAAATGAAAATGAAAGCAAGGGAGCCAAGTTTTTATCTTGCTTTGAGTTACCCACACATGCAGCCCCAGAACCACAGAACTTCTCAGCAAAGCATGGCTAAGTCCCTGCTATACACACACCTGCCAAGGTTCCTTCCAGTGAGGGAAAATTAGTTGTCTACTTCAATCAGCTGATGAGAACTAGCCTTAGACATTATGAAAGATGATGCTCCATCATGACTTCATACTTGGTGGGCAGCGCATGGCCTCTCCTTGAAGGCACTCCATGCCATAGTTTAGACTGCCTTGAGACTCATAATTTGCTTTTGGAAAGATTGCCATTTTAACTATGTTGATCCTACCTATTGAATAGCATGGGAGATCTTTCCATTTTCTAGTATCTTCTTTAATTTCTTTTTTAAAGAGTCAAAGTTCTTGCTATACAGGGCTTTCACTTGTTTGGTTAGTGTTACCCCAAGGTATTTTTTATTGTTTGCGGCAATTGTAAAGGGTGATGTTTCTCTGAGTTCCTTCTCATCCGTTTATTGTCTGTATATAGTAGGGCTACTGATTTTTTTTTGTTGTTGTTGTTAATGTT
The DNA here is from genome assembly GCF_003668045.3 of Cricetulus griseus. NCBI lineage: Eukaryota > Metazoa > Chordata > Mammalia > Rodentia > Cricetidae > Cricetulus > Cricetulus griseus. The sequence goes on from NC_048595.1 coordinate 74,191,199, forward strand.
GTATCCTGTCACTTTGCTGAAGGTGTTTGTGAGCTATAAGAGTTCTCTGGTAGAATTTTTTGGGTCACTTATGTAAACTATCATATCGTCTGCAAATAGTGAAAGTTTAACTTCTTCCTATCATATTTGTGTCCCCTTGGTCTCCTTTTATTGTCTAATTGCTCTGGCTAGATCTTCAAGTACAGTATTGAAGAAGTATGGAGAGAGGGTACAGCCTTGACTTATTATTCCTGATTTTAGTGGAATTGCTTTGAGTTTCCCCATCAAAATCCGACTACAATTCTTCACAGACATTTAAAAAAAAAAAAAAACAATTCTCAACTTTATATGGTAAAACAAAAGACCAAGGATAGCCAAAACAACCCAGTACAGTAAAGGAACTTCTGGAGGAATCACCATCCTGGACTTCAAGCTCTATGATAGTGCCACAGTCCTGAAAAATTCTTGATTTTGGCACAAAAATAAACAAGTAAACCAATGGAATTGAATTGAAAACCCCGATATTAACCCACACACCTATGAACATCTGATTTTTGAAAAAGAAGCTAAAGTTATACAATGGAAAAAAGAAAGTGTCTTCAACAAATGGTGTGGCATAACTGGATGCTAACATGTAGAAGATTGCAGATAGATCCATATCTATCACCATTCACAAAACTTAAGTCCAAATATATCAAGGACCTCAACATAAATCCAGGCATACCGAACCTCTTAGAAAAGAAAGTAGGTGGTACCCTTGAACAAATTGGTACAGGAGATGACTTCTTGAACATAACACAAGTAGCACAGACACTGAGATCTACAATTAATAAATGGGACCTTCTGAAACTGAGAAGCTTCTGTAAGGCAAAGGGCACAATCAGCAAGACAAAACGGCAGCCCTCAGGAAAATGGGACTCTGTCTACCACAAGATCCAGCAATTTCACTCTTACGCATATACCCAAAAGAAGCACATTCATACAACAAAAGCATCTGTTCAACCATGTTCATAGCAGCATTACTTGTAATAACCAGAACCTGGAAGCAGCCTAGATGCCCCTCAACTGAAGAATGGGTGGAGAAAATATGGTACATTTACACAATGGAGTTATACTCAGCAGAAAAAACAAAAAACAAAAAAAAAAACAATGGAATCTTGAAATTTGCATCCTGAGTGAGGTAACCCAGTCACAAAAAGACAAACATGGTATGTACTCACTCATATATGGATTTTAGACCTAGAGGAAAGGAGTACCAGCCTACAATCTACACTGCCAGAGATGCAGTGTTTCCGAAACAAGGAGGACCTTAAGAGAGACATGCATGGTCCCCCAGAGAAGGAGAAAGGGACATGATCTCCTGAACTAATTGGGAGCATGGGGGAGGGGGGAGAAGAGAAGAGGAGGACATGAAAAAGGGGAGGAGGGGAGAGGAGGACATGAGAGAGAAGAAAGATTTAGTCAGCGGAAGAATGAAGGAGAGAAAGAAAAAAGATACCATAATAGAGAGAGCCATTATACATTTAAAGAGAATTCTGACACTAGGGAAATGTGCAGAGATCTACAAGTTTGACCCCAACTAACAATCTAAGCAATAGTCAAGAGGCTAGCTTAAATGTCCTTCTCTGATAATGAGGTTGATGACTACCTTATATGCCATCCTAGAGCCTTCATCCAGTAGTTGATGAAAGCAGAAGCAGACACCTACAGCTAAACACTGAGCTGAACTCTGGCATTCAGTTGCAGAGAGGGAGGAGTGATGAGCAAAGGGTCAAGACCAGGCTGGAGAGACACACAAAAACAGCTGACCTGAACAAGAGTTTGCTCATGAACCTGAGACTGATAACTGGGGAACCAGCATAGGACTGTTCCAGACCCCCTGAATGAGGATGTCAGTTTGGAGGTCTGTGCAATCTATGGGGCCTCTGGTAGTGGCTCAGTATTTATCCCTAGCAAAAGAATGGACTTTGGGAGCCCACTCCACACAGAGGGACACTCTGTCAGCCTAGACACACTGCGGAAGGTCTCCGCCCTGCTCCAAATGATAAGACAGACTCTGAAGATCCACAGTGGAAGCCCTTATCTCCCTAGGAGCAGAAAAGGGTTGGGATTGGGGATGGGGGGACAGGCGAGGAGGGGAGGGACAGGGAAAGGGGATTGACATGTAAAACAAGCTTGTTTCTAATTCAAAATTGGTCTAATTACAGTTATATAAAAAAGACACATACTTTGATTTTTAATGTCCATTGTGAAATATGGAGAGGTGGGGAACAGAATACGACCTGACCATGTTATGTGGTAGAGGCTGTCCGGTGAGATTTGATTTGGATTAGAAAAGCCCATTAAAGTGCAGCATCCTTGAAGGAATACTGATAGTCATATAAGATGAGGGGGAGGTGAGAAAAGATACACTCACAGCTTTCTGACTCCTGCTATAAGATAGCTTAAGCTATCTTGACTGTTTACTAGATATATGCCCTTGAACCTGAATAATGTCAGTTAAATGATTCTTTTGTTTATAAAGTTACCCACCTTTAGTTATTTTGTTACATTAACAAAAAAACTAATACATTGTCTGTGATGTGTTTAAACTTTTTAAAAGTTTCCAGGAAATGGAAAGAAGGATAAAAGATGTGAAAAATAATTGTCATTTCAAAATTGGCCATGATTTCATAGGTACCAATATGTACATCTCAAGTTAAAGCATGTTAAGATTACATAGAGAAAAGATACATAGTCAGCAGTTTGTCAAAAATGAGGTGCTTTGATCCAGTATACCCTACTTAATCAAAGAGTGTTTAGTAGTCCTTCAGGAATATATGTGCTTTCTATGCTAACTGAACAACTGTGCCATACTCTATTCTCCTATTGTTCATCAGCCTGGTCCAGGGCCCCACTATTCCTTGAAGCTCCAATCATTTTCAATCCTTTCCAACTATCTAAACCCAAGCAACAATAAATCAAGATACTTCAATAATACTCTCTTTTCACAGTTGTTGCTGCCAACTTAGACAGCTTTCAATTTCTTACTGTACATTTTCAGTTAAGAATCTTCCTCTGGCCTGGAGAATTGCCTCAGTTGGCAAACTGCCTACAGCCAAGCGTAAGAACCTGAGATTATATCCCTAATTAGGTAGTAGTTTCCTCCCATAGTCAAGCATTCTATCCTGTGGAGAAGTACTTTAAGACAGAAGGTAAATAACTCAAAATAGCTTCAGCAAATCCCTGAAACTGAGCAGATTCACTAGGCCCCTCCCTCCCAAGAGTAAGCAATAAAGACTGCTGAGAATCACTCTCAGATGAGGCAGGCTGAAAAGAAGACTCTGAGTCCAGATGGGCTGCCTGGAAGATACAAAAACCAGCTAAGATGCCTGGAAGATTTTTAGATCAATTGGCTCAATTGAAAAGTACACTTTCCAAACTGTTGAACTGCCTCTGGGCTGAGAAGTGTGCTCCAGGTTCCCAGTTATTTGTGAGCTGTCACCCATGCTAGGGTGGGCTTTAGTGAGTCAGGTGGCTTTCGGTCTTTCTTCTCCTGTTAGTCACCCCTCACTCACAGTCTTATCAGTAACCCTAATAAAACTAATTGGATAACCAAGTTGAACTTTGATGGTATTGATACTTTTGTCTGTCTCCATATTGTGAACAAATAGGCATGTGTGCTGTACCTCTGTGGGAAATTTTTTGACCAGTGCACACATACAAACACACACACTGATAACCTCACCACTGAGAATAAGAATTTGTGCTGAGACAGTCAGATACAGAGAACTCATTGGCCAGCCAGTCTAGATAGATCAATAAACTTGGTTTACCAAGAGCCTTGAATCAATAAAATAAGGTGGAAAGTAGATACCTGAGGTTGACCTTTGCCCTACACACATATACTTGCCCATGGACATCTTTATGCACACACCCATATAAACACATACAGGTGTGTGTGTGTGTGTGTGTGTGTGTGTGTGTGTGTGTGTGTGTTTGTGTGTGTAACTTTTTCTTTCCCTAATAGAGTAGAAAGACTAACAGAAAGGTCTTCTCAGTGGGCTACTTTAGGACCCATATAAACACATACAGGTGTGTGTGTGTGTGTGTGTGTGTGTGTGTGTGTGTGTGTGTGTTTGTGTGTGTAACTTTTTCTTTCCCTAATAGAGTAGAAAGACTAACAGAAAGGTCTTCTCAGTGGGCTACTTTAGGTATGCTACTAGAAAGATCACAAGATGCAAAATCAGAATATGGACCATAAAAGGGATCTAAACTGGTGTACCCATTGTGGAAGTCAGTGTGAAGGCTCTTCAAAAAACTGAAATTAGAACTACCATATGACCATTCCTTGTCATATACTTGAAGGTCTTTAAGTAAACATACCATAACGACACCTGCACATCCATTTTTGTTGTTGTAATATCCAAAATAGCCATGATACGAAGCCAGGTTAGATTTTCATCCACAAATAAATGGGTAAAGAAAATGTGTGCATATACAAAGTGGAATCCATAATCCATGCAACTAGAAATCAGACTAAGAAAGACAAATATTGCATATTTTCCCTATCTACAGATCAAATTATACATATATGCATGGATGCATGGGGGCATGAAAGTAGAATGGAGTTTATGAGAGCAGAATAAATCTAAAAGGGGAATAGACTTTTCTAGGTGACATGAAGTCCTAGTGAAGATTCTCCCACTGTTTTTCCGACACTAAGTCATACCATGCTCCTGCCTTTGAATAACTTTCTCCTTGGACTTTAAGACTTTATTCCTTTTGTGATGGTTCACTGCCTTCCTCTTGATTTTCAGTTGACTTGCATTTTCTCTGATATTTGTTACTCCTGTCTACCACCTCTGGGCTTGATATACCTTGCCTCATAGTCTGAATCCGAATCACACTAGAGATGCTGTGAATAGAGAAAGATGGTCTCCCCAGGAAACCTTCAACCAGGTTCATGTCCATTCCCACTTCCTATGAGTCGTTTAATGAGCTGTGAATGGCACTTGCTGCATGAACACCTAACACTTGACCTTGCCCCATAGAAATAGCCTAGGAGAAAAAAATACATAAAACAGTGAATCTGTTTCTGGCCAACTTTGAATCTATTTGACTTATGATTTTTTAAATAAGGAAAGTAAATCTGTTGATATGCAATGAATTTATGTCTCTCCATGTCTAGCTATCTAAAAATCATGTTTCTAATCATTCAAAAGTTCACAATGTGTTCTTTTCTCCTTCTTTGAAGGAAAAGTAAAAGCCCCCAATATGTCCTTGTTTTAATGTTAGAACCTAAAAATTGGTTATTTTATGTGGGAAAGGAATTTATAGATATTGCTAACGGAAAAGGAATTGAAAGGAAACTGGCCTTGAATGTCTGAATGGGCCTCATCTAATCACACAAGCCCTTAAAAGCCAACAACCTTTCCAACCCATGACCAGAGAATAATCAAAGCTTTCCGAGGGAACCACAGTATTGATGCCTTAAAGATGGAGGAAGGATCCACAAGCCAAGGAAAGTAGGCAGTCTCTAGAAACTAGAAAAGGCAAGAAATATATTCTTTCCCTAGACTTCCTAGGAAAGGAACAGGGTAGGTCGCATGTGCCAAAATATTCCCTGCACTCAGAAAGCTGAGGCAGAAACTTAGAAACTCTAGGCCAGGCTGGGCTATATAGTGAGTTTCAGATTAGCAAGGGCTAAGTAGCAGAGAGATTGATGGAGATGGCACTGAGACTACAGAACTTTAGCCCAGTAAAAACTGTTGGTCTTTTGACTAAAAGTTATGGTGATAAACCTGTGCTATTTTGAACCCTGGTAGGTTAATCTCTTCTAACACTAATAGGAAATTTGTTGTTAAATTTATGCTTTGAATCATAGAGGTTTGTTCAAATTCATATTGGTCAGGGGCTGAATTTGGCCAAGACACAGGAGACAGGGGTAAGTCTGGTGTACTGTGGGAATGATCACATAGTGAGAATAAGTGCTTCAGTGTGGGTTCACATGAAGTCTGTCTATGCAAATCTCATAGAGCGGCGGCAGCTGCACAGCATTTTCTGTTCACAGTCAACAGTCTGTAGGATTGTTCCATGGCCTATGCTGTTGTACTCACAAAAGCCAAGTGAGGCTTTCCGGAATGCATGCCATTCTTACAAAATGCACAGTAATCATATCACAGAAGCAACTTTTGTGAGCTACAGCCCAATTAGGTCACTTACTAGCTCTATGACTTTAAATAGCCATTAAGTACTCATTTCCATTTGTCTGTATCTTATATTACATACCTAGAAACATCAGAACATTTTGCTGAGATCATCTCTCAGCTCTCTGTGTTTTCCAAATTACTGTACTCTGGCAGAATATACACTTTAAGGGGAAAAAATCCTGTTTTATTGCTGATAGATAAAGTGAAATGCAGAGTGTCAGTCCCTTGTTCCTGCTGGCCCCTCCACAGGAAATGGCGTCCCTTTACTTTCTTTTAGCATTTGTATCTCTTGGCTAGTAAAATCCTATTCCACTTTCAAGTCCCAAATCAAATGTCACTTTTCACAAAACTGCCTTGACCACAGCACTGGGAGTTAATTTTGCTCTGTCTGAAAAACTACCACCTCCTGCCTATGGCTTACCACAGACAGTTATTAATCTCTTTTTTAAAATGTCATGCATGCCAAGCAGACTACAACCTCCTGCAGATGGGGCCATGTTCCTTGCTGTTTGCCAATAGTAAGTGCTTAGTAAGCACTCTCTTCTCTCTGCTGCAGAAGTGACATTCTGCCCCTACCTCACACCCATTTCCTGTCTCCTCTGACCTTTCCTCTCCTGCCTCTCATTATGCTCTGTGGCAGCCTTTATTCCCCATCTCTCCTTTCCACCTAGCTTCAAGTTATCATCCAGTCTCAACCTATCAACTCAGCTCTCTCTTATTTTTAAAAATTCCTTCTTAAAACCCACATCAAATGCTAGTTACATTGTTGAAGTTTTCATGGCCATTTGTCTTTGACTAAATTGAGTTATTAGCATCTATAGACTCTACTTCAACATCTCCTCCTTATGTTTCCATGCTCTGCCCACTTCAGTTCAATTTCCACCGTTACTTGCAAAATGAGCTTCCTCTAAGGCTGTTATGGGCTGTCCCATCAGCATAGCCCATGATTTCTCTAATACTTCTCTTCGAGGCATTAGGTTCCATCACCGATAATGACTCCCTTCTTGGGATGCTCTCTTGCATGGTTTCCCTTGGCCCTTTACTTCTCCTAGCACATGCAGCTAAAGTCCTCCAAAATGCTGGAAACTCTAATCCAGACCCTCTCCTATGCTTGTTCAAATGAATTTTCCAGATTCTTTCCCTCTCCAAAGCTTCAGTTTTCATGGGAAGAAATGGCAAATTAGGCAAAGGTGCTAACTTATGTCAACTAGACATATGTATGCTACAGTTGTCTGATAGGAGGGAACCTCTACTGAGAAAATGCCTCCACAAGAAGAGGTTTTAGGCTGGCAAGACTGTAAGCACCAAACCTGCTGGTTCTGGGTGCTATAAGGAAGCAGGCTGCAGGCAACACTTCCTCCATGCTCTCTGCATCAGCTCCTGCCTCCAGGTTCCTGCCATGTTTGAATTCCTGTCCTCACTTCTTCAGTGATGAACAGTGATGTGGAAGCATAAGCAAATAAACCCTTCCCTTCCAACTTGTTTTTGGTCATGGTGTTTCACCATAGCAATAATCACCCTACTTAATTAGTTTTATTATTTTTATTATTTGTGGTGCCATGTTAGAGTTCCTGCCTTGGCATCCCCAATAAACTGTGATTCAGGATATGTTGTAAACCAAACAAACCTCTTTCTTGCCCAAGTTGCTTTTGGTAATAGTGTTTCATTGCAGCAATACTAGCCCTAATAAAGACATCCTGTAAAGCCTTAGTTCTCAAGAGGTTCATAAAAAGCAAATCCCAAAAGCATTTCAGAAAATAACAAGTTCTGAGAATGAAATAATTTTTTGCAGGATGACATTTTAGACACAGACAGGACCTTTCCTAAAGTTGTGACACACTCTAGGAAGAAATTCTGAGAGGATAGGAAGATGGCCAAGTCCTTTGCAGGTAAGTACAGAGACCAGGATTCAGATTCTAAGCATCCACATAAGAGTTTCTATACACATTAGAAGCCCTCTTTGAGTTAATGGTCTGGCTTGTTCAAGAGACTCCCCAAGCATACAGGTTATTGTTATTGTCCTTGATTGTTCCCCAGAGGTTAAAGGTAAGTCCCTATTATTGAATACACTATGCATTTCAGACACAGGACACAGAGGCCGATGAGTTAGAAGGGACCTGAAAGCCTTCTCCCTGAGGACTAGTTTTCATGGCATCAGAAGGCACCAGGCAAGCTTCCAAAGTAAGGAAACAACAAACAGTCCTACCTAGCTATGGCATTTTTGAACCACAATTACCAGCATGGCATGCTAATACTAAAGGTGCAGCAGTTTCCCACATACCTTGATGGTAACCAATAGTCCTCTAATTGGACTTAAGATTCACTTAACAAGAAAGAAATTATACCTGTTACTGGAAACCTAGCCAAGGAGGCAGGGCTAAAGAAGTCATAGATCTTGGAGGAGTACCAAAAACCATCCCTTTACTAAACAAGCCTAATACCTAACTACATTCTAAATATTTTTTCTTATATCCAAGGATGTCATAGTTCTTACTATTGAGTGGTCATTGCAGAAAACCAAAACCAAACAAAATTCAAAGTTGTGGAGCCTAATCCTAGTGGATAGACAAATCTACAAAACAACTGAGCAGATTATATTTAGGAATTTATGTATATATGTGAATATATATTAATATGATTTAGGATATATGATATATACACTTTTCATGTAATATATATATATATATATATATAAATACACACTATATTAGTGTGTTATATGTTTTACATATATATTTTTATATGTTTGTATTATATAACAACAGGAAAAGGAGGGCATGAATTTGAAAGAAAGGAAGAAGGGTATATGGGAGAGTTTGAAGGCAAGAAAGGGAAGGAGGACATGGTGGAATTTTATAATAATCTCAAAACAATGAAAAAAACTTGGGTCAGCAAGAAGCCTGACAGGTAAAAGCAGTTATTTTGTGAGACTTGATGACCAGAGTTTAATCCTCTAAGTCAAGAGTGGAAGGAGTGAACTGACTTCCAAACTTTGTCTTCTGACAACCATGTTTGTTCTGTGGTACAGGCATGCCAGCTTACAGACAAATGCACATACACACACACACACATACACACACACACACACACACACACACAAATGTTTGCTAAAAATTAAAGCTAATTTTAATAATACTTTTTATTGAACTGAATATTAACCATTTATACTAGCTTTCTATTGCTATGGAAATAGACTACATAATAAACTTAGCAAGGGGAAGGTTTATTTCCACCCACAAGTTCAGATATCACCATTTCCTTTCTTGGACTTGCGATTTTGAGTATCAGGTGTCAGGGTATATCAGCTATAATGTGTTGGGAAAGAAAAGACAGGCTTTGCATGAAGCTCAAGAGTAGTGTAATTGTCTTGCTTGTGCAAGGCCCAGAGTGTAGGAAAGAAAGGGGGCAGAAACAGCACCAGTGTATCCAACCTCCCCTTCAAGGGCACCTACTCACACTGACAACTTCCCCCACTAGGTTCAGCATCTGAGAAGTTCTGCCTTTTCCCCAGCGTCACCATAGGCCAGTGATAAAGCTTACACAGACCATTGGATGACACGCCAGAGCCAAGCCTCACCCCTCTTATAATATTTAATTGGCATAGACTGTTACTGTATCCTTGAAATCCTGTATCTGTTTGACATTGAAAACATAGCTACTCCAGAGTAGGTTTTTTCAGCATAGCCAGACCTTAGCACATGCTATTCCCTCAGGGTGACTCCCCTTACCATCAGCTCCATCTCCTTGTCACCTGACATCAGAGAACAATACTTTCTTTCTTCTTTTTTTTAACTTTTATTGATTCTTTGTGAACTTCATGTCATACACCCCAATCCTACCCATCTGCCCATCCCTTCATATCTGTTCTCCAACGATGTAACCTCTCCCTCAAAATAAAATGAAAAGTAAAAAGATAGTAATTTTAAAAAAATCTCTCTGAATCTATGGTGTGCCACAGTGTATCACACAGTACACCCTTTTGCCCAAACAGCTCTACTTGAAAATGTTTATTTCAATGAGTCATTGTTCTAGTTCTAGGCCTCCAGCTTCTGTTACACTATCAATACAGGATCCTCACATGGACTCCTCTCTGATATCCCGTCATTGCCCTGTGTCATGGAGATCTTCATGCTTTGGTTCTGTAGGACCAGCACTTAGATTCACTGAGTTTTTAGACAAGGTAGGTGTTGGCATATGCCAACTCAAAACCCTGGATCTGGGCCTGGCTTGTAGCTGAGCTGGTCAGCCCATCCATTCTCTCATGCCTACGCTACTAGTGTCACTCTTCTACTTCACCCAGGTGAGGACAGGGCCAGCTCTCATGTCTGTGGCAACTGGCAAGAGGCAAGAGTGGCTCTCCCAAGCTCATGCTACCAGGGTCAGCTCTCCATCACTGCCCTGGTGAGGGGCAGGACAAGCTCAACAGAATGCCAAAGAAAGCAAGTGTGGGGCCAGTCCCACTTTCATGTCCTTGGGGCCAGTTCTCCAGCATCCAAAGCTCCAGGGCCAGCTCTACCATGCTGCCCAAGCAGGGACCATGTAACCTACAAGGGGAATGGCCAGATGTTCCATGCTCATACCCTCAGGGTCAACTCACCCACACTTAGGCCAGCTCTCTACTGTGCTGCCCAGGTGAGGTAGGCGTCACTCTCCTGAGTGCTACACCCAGCAAGGAGCAGAACCAGCTCTACAGAGCCCTGCACATCAATATGACCCTAGGCAGCAGCCCAGACCAGGGACGTTCACACAGCATTTGGTAGTAACATGGGACATGGACATGAATCCAGACCCCTGATGCTGCAGGGCCACAGACTCACACATGGCCCTTAGCAACAGCACCAGTGGGGACATCTCCATGGCCTTGGATGTCAGCACAGGCTACTCACATCAAGCTGTTCCTTACCACAAACACTCACTTTCTTAGTCCCTCTTCTATTTCTGTGAAGAGACACCATAACCAAGGCAACTACTTTAAGAGGAAGCATTTAATTGAAGGCTTGTTCAGTTTCAGAGGTTTAGTCCATTATGGTCATGGTAGAGAGCATGACAGTATTCAGACAAGTGCTGGAGCAGTAACTGAGAGGTACATTCCGATCCATAGCTGGGGAGAGACTCTGAACTTGGCATGAACTCTTGAAACCTTCAAATCCACCCCGTGTCACACTTAGTTCAACAAGGTCAAACCTCCTAATCTTTCTAAGCCTTTAAAATAGTGCTACTTCCTGATAACTAAGCATTATAATATATAAGCCTATTTTTTATTCAAACCCACAAAACACTAATTTATCAAAAGTTCTTAATCTCCTAAACTAAGGGAAACCCTTGGTCTCTGGGCTCAAATCCACCCTGCACTACTGGCTCCTAACTCTATGCACTCAGAAATAGTTTTTCACGAGCTACACTCCACACAGAGTAACTGTGTCTCATCGAGAATAACATCTCACCCTGCACCTGACAAATGAAAGCTATTCAAGATGGATTTAATGAAATCAATTAGAAGCAGGTTGCAAGGTAATTGAAAACAGTTCTTCACACTGCTGTTTCCATCATAAAATTTGTTGGACAGTTGTAAACTAATTAGTGGGATTTCAGTGCAGTGCTCAGTGTTAAAGGCCATCCAGTTGCTAAATAGACCTATAACTCCTAATGAAATAGAAGCAGTCATCAGAAGTCTCCCAACCAAAAAATTCCCAGGGCCAGATGGCTTCATTGCAGAATTCTACCAGAAATACAGGAAAAACTAATACCATTTCTACTCAAAGTATTCCACACAATAGAAGCAGAAGAGTCATTGCTAAACTCTTTTTATGAGGCTACAATAACCTTGATACCCAAGGCACACAAAGACACAAATAAGAAACAGAACTACAGACAAATATCCCTCATGAACATTGATGCAAAAATTCTCAATGAAATACTGGCAAATTGAATGCAAGAATCCATCAAAGAAATCATCTACCATGATCAAGTAGGCTTCATCCCAGGGATGCAAGGATGATTCAACATATGAAAATCCATCAATGTAATCCACCATATAAACAGACTGAGGAAACAAACCACATGATCATCTCACTAGATGCCAAAAAAGCCTTTGACAAAATCCAATACTCCTTCATGATAAAGGTCATGGAGAAATCAGGGATAACAGGAGCATACCTCAACATAATAAAAGCAATATACAGCAAGCCAACAGCCAGCATCAAATAAAATGGAGAGAAACTCAATGCAATTCCTCTAAAATCAAGGACAAGACAAGGCTGTCAACTTTCT